>NC_140592.1:1072185239-1072652739 GCF_964204655.1 Triturus cristatus | reverse complement strand
GGGGGGCACTACTTTAGGCCTGCCAATGACTTAGACATTTCATACACAGCCCTATTTCTAACATTGCATGAGGCAAAGTTGTGGAATCTCCCGCACGTTTGTCCTCTATGTCATCTGTCTGACATGTGGGGGCTGATGTTTGGTCTGCAGCACTGTGTGCCACTGACACATCAGGGGCCAGAGATGTGTGTGTAGAAGTACCAGCAGAATTCATCAGCGACTGCCTTACTGGCAGCAATGCGATGATGAGAATCTGCAGGGCATGGAAGATACCAACAACTCTTTGCTGGTGTGCATCTGTGGCAGCCATTCTTTCCGCATGCATCCGCTCCATGTTCTCCATTATCCTCAGCATCTGTGCCAACTCTTGGCTGACCTTGCTAAGGCAACTCTGACAAGACAGTTTTTCTCCTCTCAGAGTCATGACTCCAGCGATGTCAGGCATGGATGTTTGGACATCATGGAGCGAACTGTGGGTGTCCGTCAGGGAGTGTAAGTGGTCCATGATGGGACTTTTACACCCACGTATGTCATCTAGTTTGGCTGCCATGAGGTCCAACCCCACATGCACCTGTTCAGCCACCTCCTTTCGGCAGTCTAACACCTGGCCTTGGAATGCGATGTATTCTTCAGTGAGGTGCTGGGAGCCAGCCGTGGTGGTGGGCGCTTCGTGCTTTGTGGTCTCTGCAGGGGGTGGGGTCTCCTCGATGCAGCTGGGCTGCTCTGCTCCTGGAGGTGGGTTGCCATAGCTGTCCATGAGCTGTCAGGGCATCAGTGTCGAAGGTGTGGAGGTCATCTTCATCATCACTGATGAGTTGTCCGATCTGCTCTGCAGGAGGTGTTGATTGTCCCTCTGCAATGTGAAGGGGAGATGCATTTTAACATTGTGTTGACAAGTATGTTGACGCATTGTTCAAGTTTACATACAGACTGCATGACAATGTACATTGTGACTGTTTGGGAGGAGCTGACTATTTGATGCGGGACAGTGGACATTTGAACTACATCACGGATGTGAGGTTGTACAAGTACATTATAATCTCACAGTTTCCTGCTATGCCAGATGTGATTGGCCAGTTTCTACACACAAGCGGAACAATTGTGTCCTCTGTTCTGTAGTGAATGTGTTGCACTTTCTACCATTTTGTCGTCAATGTTGACGTGCTGTTATTGCTGAATGTGTGTGCTGCATTGTGGGAGAGTCACCCCTGCAGCTGTGATTTTGCTGCCCCTTATCCCTTTGAGGCGGTGTGCCTTTGACTTATGTGCTTTTACAGTGCTGAGATGTTGCAGACTAGGTTAAATTTGGCTATTGTTCAGATTTTGGACACTTGGGTATGGTTTATCCGCAGATGTGTTGTTGACGTCAGGGGTTGTTAGTGCACGTGGATGTGTCAGAGTGTGACCTGCTCCTTTCTGGATGTGTTCCACACTCAGCCACCTCAGTGCTGTGGCATGCACCATGTCATGATATTTGGATTGCAGGAATGCTATTCCTTATGCAGTGTCACTTGCATTGTCAGTGTGGCTCACAGAAACGCAGCTTTGCTGGTTTTAACACGTGTGCATGGGTTGGTTGTGAGATTGGTGCTGTGTGGGGAGGGACCCCTTTGTGTCCATAGTGGACGGGGGCCTACTTGTTGTTTGTATGTGTGCTGCAGTGTGCCAAGGGAATCAGGGACATGATCCAGAGTCATTGTGGGTGTGCAGTGTGGTCTACTTAATTGTGCATGTGTGCTATTGTGCACATCTCCCCTTGTCCCCCCAGTCCCTGTTCAGTACTCACCCATGTGCTGTTGTATCAGGTCATGTCGAGCAGTGTCCAGATCCCCAACTCCTGCCACCGTCTCCCCACTGATGACTGTGGACACCATTTCCTCCATCTCATCCAGCTCCTGGTGTTCCGCTGGACTGCCACCTCCAGTCTGCATTGCTGCCTGATGGTTGTCAGCGAGTTTCTTCTTTGTTTTGCACTTCGCATCATTCCAGCACCTCTTGACCTCTCCAATTGTCCTCCTCCTCTCTCCGACTGCATTCACCTTGTTCAGGATCGACTACCATATTGCATTTTTATTTGCCAATGGCACGTTGGAGGTGACCAACAGTTGTTGGTGGTGTTCTATCACCTTGTGATGATGATCCTGTTTTCCTGCGGACTGAACCTTGTCTTCCTCGTCTTCTTTTCCTTGCCCTTCCATGACCCCGAGGTCCCAGGCTGGTCCTCCTGGGGGCTTGTGGGGTTATGGTCGTCCACTGTACTTGCTCCGGCTTCCTCCATGGTGCTACACAGTTTAAATTGCTTTGTTTGTGTTTTTTGGTGCTTTTATAGTGCATTTTCCCACATGACGCATGGGAGTTGCAAGCCTGTCACTGGTTATCGCTGATTTTTTTATCTCGGTTGGCCACATCACAACTTTTTTCACATTCGTATTTCGTGTTTTTTTGCCTTCACGGTACTTTAATCGCGGTCATTTGACACGTTAGTGTGAGACTATTGCATGGTACCGCCGTGTTGAGAGTACAACGTTAACACAGCATTATTTTCCCGCAATAGTCTGCGATGTGCAAAGTTGCTTTAAGCTAATTTTGCGATAATTATCACATGTTCTTAAGAATATCCCCCAATGTGTCTAAGGTATTTTGTGAACATTTCCAACAACATAGCAAAATAGATAAAAAAAAGAACATCGAAAGAAGTAAGAACTACACCATTAGTGGCGAAGAACACAGCTTTATTACACTTAGGTAAGTTTTAAATTTTAAAACACTTCCATAGAAACCATCATAATCAATAATTAAATGTTAATCAGCCTTTCATCCCTTAAACATATTTAGTCTAACTAAAATGTTAAAGTACTCACGTTTGCAACTTAAATGTAAGGTGTTGGACTTGGCCCTTCTTGCAGGTTCACCCCTGAAACTTTTTGCTTTTACTTATGACCTGGTGTTAGTAATTCTTGGCTTCTGCGCACTTTACCGCTGTGTCCCAGGGTAAAGTGCGTGTGTGTAGTGAGGTTGGCCTGCCCTCCCATAGGAATGCATGGGGGAATGTATGTGTCCCTGGTGGTTCCTGATGCATGGGGAGTACAGGTGCGTGTTTGGTATGTGCAGACTCGTGTGATTAAATGCTGCGCGATGATGTGTGCGGCGCTACTGTAGCTAGTGTGGAAGTGCCACTTCTAGACGCTGGCATAAATGTGCAGTGACTGCCTGTCACATGATTGGCTGGCTGAGGTCATGTGACGGGCTAGGGAATCCCCAGAGTCAGGAGGAGTCACCCAGTGGTGAATAGGGAGATCAGCAGCCAGATGGGTGGGAGGAGTACACCTAGGACCTGAATAGGGCTGGGCTTTCCCACACCATGCTGGCTCCGCCCCCTGTGGTGCGACTGATGACCCTGGCCTGCTCTCTGAATAGGGAGAGGGGCTGAGCAAAACAAAGTGCTCAGGAACCAGTTGCATCTGGTTCGCCCCTCCCCTGCACCTTGAGACAAAGGTAAACCTGTGTATAAAATGGGGCTGTGACCCCAAGTAAAATATTCTCTCTTGTTCCTGATTTGAGGGGGGCCTGCTGCTGCTGCTTGGCGCCAGGAGGACCACCACTGGGGACTGCCTCCCTGCCTGGAGGGCCCTGTGAGCTGGCCCCGGGCCCAGCCCTTGCCCCCTCCTGCCTCCTGAAGGACCTTGTCCAGAGCCTTGCCTTGTGGGAGGAATGCTGTGGTTCCCAGGGTAGAAGTGCTGCAGTCTGGACTAAGGAGCGCCTTTATTTGTGGCCAGCAGCGCTGAGCTGCGATCCTGTACAGGGGAACCCCGACGTAGAGATTCCCCCGCTTTGTGCCATTGCGGGTGCCTACCCCGCTTTATTGGGGAATTGAAATCCCCAGCGGGTGCCCACCCCGCCAGGGACCTGGCCGTTTTCTTTAGTTAATTATCGGGTGCCCACCCCGCTTATGCGGTAGTCCACACGGGAGCCTACCCCGTAGTTCCCGCGGCCGCCGGGAACCCTGGTCCGCCGCGCTGCCCGCGGCGACCCGGAAGGAGATCCCGGCAGCCTTAGTGTGGGCAGGGCCGAGGCCCGGAAGGGAAGCGCTGCGTCCTCCACCCAGGCGGGAGCCCACCCCGCACTGGGACGTGCTGTCTTCAAGTTTGGAGCCGGGTGGCTCCGCATTCAAGTCCCGGGTCCCAGGAGGGGGCCTGGGTGAAGCCCGCGAGGAAGGAGCCCCGGAGACCGAGTCCTGCCTTCGCCCCCCCGAGCCGGTGAGTGTAAAAGGGAGTCTGGGTGGGGAGAGGCGGAAGCAGAGCAGCCCCGCTTGACAGAGGCCGCTCCAAAGGGGCGCATCGGTTGTCCTAGAGCCTGTAAGGCTCCAACGTTACGGGGCCAATGTTAGTTCAGGGCCTCGAGGGCTCCCACATTGTTTAGAGGGGCATTTGTCTTGTGATAAGAGCGGCCCCAGAAGGCAGCGGGCCGCTCCAACGTTGGCCCCCACATTTGCTCAGAGTCCAGAGGGACTCCAACGACGGGGGCACATTGTTCTTGAGCTACGAAGGCTCTAGGGGCATTTCTTGTTGTTTGAGCCCAGCGAGGCTCCAAGGGGCCAGTCCTTTGTTTAGAGCCCAGAGGAGCTCAGGGGACAGTCAGTTGGCCAGAGCCTGCAAGGCTCCAGCGTTGGCCCCCATCATTGTTCTACAGCTGCCCAGCACTTCGTGGGCAGCTGCTCCGTTTAGGCCCCTGACACTGGGACACAGGGCGTCCTAGCCCCAACAAGGCCAGTTGGCCTATGGACAGTCACAGGTGGTGACTTACGTGAGTTTGGCGCAATTGTGTTTTCCTGCACCTCTGAATGTATTTTTATGCGTCATGTGCCTTGTGTTTACACCTCTGAATGTGTTGTGATGCATCATGTGTAATGTGCTTATACCCCTACAGGTATTGTAATACTTAGGTGGTTGTTTTTCTCCTAGTAGAGGTGGTGCTAGTGAGGTCCTGGTTCCCTGCGCAATATTCTCCTAAGGTGGTTAGGGTTGCGTAGGTGGTACTTAACATTTACAAGTAGTTACTGGTTGTGTGCTACAGTGATTTACATTCTATGTTCTAAAGTGATATTTCTACAATGTGCTAATTCCAAAAGTGCTGATTCCTGACAGTGGTCCAGGTGGCCCTGTCTTGTACATATCCCCTGTAAATTCTGCCCGTGCCTGTTGGCACATTGTAAAGTGTGTGTTTTTATCTAATATGTTTTGGTATAATACAAAAGCCATTTTTATATAATACCTTGTGTGGAGTTTCTTTTGTGGTGGGCCGTGGGTGTTGTTGCTGGGTGCGCGCGCAAACGCTTTACACATTGCCTCCGGGATAAGCCCGACTGCTCGTGCCAAGCTACCAAGGGGGTGAGCAGGGATTATCTTTGGCGTGTAACTCCCCAGCCCTGACTAGAGTGGTGGTTTCTGCCTGGCTTTGGCGCAAGCCCTAGCCTACCAGAAATCCCATTTCTAACATTGGTGATCAGCGGTGGGATAGGACTTGCATTTGCGCTGTACCGCAGCAGCAACTGGCTGCACTACAAAACTCTGCATTTAGATAGTCACATTTTGGGGATTATTGTTTTTGAAGTTCCATTATTTCTTCTCCTGAAGGTATCATTGTGTAATTGTGTCCAGTACATTTGTCCCCCGCCCTGCGCCCAGAGTTTGGTACCTGTGTCACGTGTGGTCAGGTTGAGGAATCAAGGGTGGTAGAAACTGCCTTACCAGTCCGAGGGGGGGTTGTGTGTGGATGAATGGTGTGTGGCACTAGACAAGTGAGTGTGAGTTCTCTGGGATAGAGAGCTTGCTGAATCCTTTGTGAATTGTGTACTCCTGTGTTAAGCTCAGACCCCTAGGTTCCCTATATAATCTTTTCTCAAGAACGTCCACCAAAATGGAGCCTGCTTTTGATTCCTGTGATCTGTTTGGGTACAGTATGTTGGAGTTGGTAAGGTTCTGTGAAGAGAGAGACATAGGGGTGGATGAGTCAGACACTCAGTCCGAACTTAGAAGCAGCCTGATCCTATGGCAAAAGGGTCAATGGGATCTTGAGCGCAGTATAATAAGGGCCCGGGCCTCACACCAGGAGGGTGGTGGGTCTGTGGGGAGCCCTGAAGATTCAGAAGAGGAGGAAGAAAGTGACCTGACAGGGACGCCAGTAGATAGTGAAGACCCCATAGATAGGGAGTCCCTTGCTGGGTCCAGTGTCAGGAGCAGCACTCCATCCCTTTCCCTGTCCCCAGAGGAGTGTGTAGATAGGAGGGAAGAAAGGGAGCATCAGCTGGCCATGGAGAAGCTCAGGTTAGAGCATGCCAAGGCGATAGCGCAGCTGAAATGTGGAGGAAAAAAAGTTTGAGACCGAGAGGGTCTTAGCTCAGAAACAGATGGCGGAGGCTGAGATGGCCTTCGCCAGGGAGAAATTAGCTCTGGAGGGTAAGTTGTCTCTGAGCGCAGTGATAGTTTTCTGGATTCACCAGTAAGGGTGGGATCCAGTGGTGGCAGCGATATAAAGTCCAGTGCAGGACGTCCCATTCCCAGTTCCCCGAGTATGGTACCATGTACCCGAGAGGAGGAGTATAGGTTGAAGTTCAGGGGCAGTAAGAAACTGTCTTACCAGACTTGGGAGGATTTTGCAGACGAATGTGAGGAGGCACTGACTCAGTGGGTGACGGTTAGCACAGAACCTGAGGATCAGAGACTGATCAAACTGATTATCAAGGAGCAGATGCTCAGTAGTTGTTATCCCGGGTTGCGCCAACACCTGTTGGGGTGTGACTCCTGGTGTCCTTGGGATCTTGCAGAGGAAGCAGACCGTTGGGAAAGGGCCCAAGGTTCTGATGAGGAATGGGAGAGTACTTCCAACAGTAGTGGCTCAGGTATCTTCCCGTCCAGTATTGGGGAAGAGGCTCAGAGTGGCCCAGCTAGGTCCCAGAATAGTGAGAGGGGTGTAGGGGCACACGTCCTGTCTCAGTGGAGTAGGAGTGAGTAGGTGACTTCGAGTCCCCAGAGGCCCGAAACCCAGTCTCAGAACCTGGATGGTTTCTTCAGGGAACACCAGGTTGGAGGCCTAGGCTGTCCTGTTAGCCCATTTGAGGAAGATCACCGAGCGCATGGAGAACCTGGAGCATCTGTAAGTAGAGCTCCAGTGGTTCTGATGTCTGGCTGTGCCGCTCCAGTAGGGAGGGTACAGAAGTCCAGCGAGAGGAGTGGCATGGGGCTGTGTTCCCCAGCGGAGGAGCCAGTGGGTCAGGGACCAGCCGGGAGGGCTGAGTCTCCTAGAGGTGACCATGGTGACCACACGTCTGTCCTGGGGGATCTTTGCGCACTGTCAGGTGGACAGGGGATGGGAGATCTGCGCCAGGCAGACTGTCACGCAACATATGATGCATATGTTACTCTCGGGGGGATGGTGTGTAAGCCCCCAGAAGTCCTGGAGTGCCAGGCAAGTACTCAGCCAAAGGGTTTAGACCCCTGGTTGGGAGGCCAGGTTCAGGATCAGCCTGACCTGGAGGGAAGGACGACTGTAAACAGTGTCCTGACCGATGTAGCTGTTAGGGGCACCACTCCAGTTGGGAGGGTGCCAGACTCTGGAAGGGGGTGCAGAGGGAGGGAGTCCTCGCCTCTGACCGCGGTGCAACCTGAGGGGTTAAACCCTAGGTTGGGAGACCAGTTCTCAGGAAGAGGTCCTGAGCTGGTGGGTGAATTGAGTTATGAGGGTGCCGCTCAGAGGAAGAGAGGACGGAACCCTAGAAGAAGAGGTAGGGGGGGAGAGCCTCGCCCATTACTTTTGGTCAGCTTGAGGGTACAGACCCTAGGCTGAAGGATCAGTGGCAGTTTAGAACTACCCTGATGAGGGGTAGAGTGGAGAATGGTTGCTATGTGCCAGGGGTTACTACCCCCCACTCTGTGGTTAGGCAAGGACCAGTGGTATCTGGGTGGCCTAGGGCCTGGTCCTGGCCGCGGACAGCTGAGGAGTACCAGTGGGGTAGCCCAGTTAGTCCGCCGAGTTTTTTCAGAGGGAACCCCGTGGGTTCAGAGTGGTGTAAAACCGGAGAGTGTCCCTGCTGTTGCGGGCCTGCGTCCGTGTTTTATCACCCCAAGCAGGGAAGACCATCACGGTGGTGATTGGTCTACCCTGCGTTTTGGCTGGAAGGGGGTTGTGTTGGACTTGGCCCTTCTGGCAGGTTCACCACTGAAACTTTTTGCTTTTACTTATGACCTGGTGTTAGTAATTCTTGGCTTCTGCGCACTTTACCGCTGTGTCCCAGGGTAAAGTGCGTGCGTGTAGTGAGGTTGGCCTGCCCTCCCATAGGCATGCATAGGGGAATGTATGTGTCCCTGGTGATTCCTGATGCGTGGGGAGTGCAGGTGCGAGTTTGGTTTGTGCGGACTCGTGTGATTAAATGCTGCGCGATGATGTGTGCGGCGTTACTGTAGCTAGTGTGGAAGTGCCACTTCTAGACGCTGGCATAAATGTGCAGTGACTGCCTGTCACGTGATTGGCTGGCTGAGGTCATGTGACGGGCTAGGGAATCCCCAGAGTCAGGAGGAGTCACCCAGTGGTGAATAGGGAGATCAGCAGCCAGATGGGTGGGAGGAGTACACCTAGGACCTGAGTAGGGCTGGGCTTTCCCCACACCATGCTGGCTCCGCCCCTTGTGGTGCGACTGATGACCCTGGCCTGCTCTCTGAATAGGGAGAGGGGCTGAGCAAAACAAAGTGCTCAGGAACCAGTTGCATCTGGTTCGCCCCTCCCCTGCACCTTGAGACAAAGGTAAACCTGTGTATAAAATGGGGCTGTGACCCCAAGTAAAATGTTCTCTCTTGTTCCTGATTTGAGGGGGGCCTGCTGATGCTGCTGGGCGCCAGGAGGACCGCCACTGGGGACTGCCTCCCTGCCTGGAGGGCCCTGTGAGCTGGCCCCTGGGCCCAGCCCTTGCCCCCCCCTGCCTCCCGAAGGACCTTGTCCAGAGCCTTGCCTTGTGGGAGGACTGCTGCGGTTCCCAGGGCAGGAGCGCTGCAGTCTGGACTAAGGAGTGCCTTTATTTGTGGCCAGCAGCGCTGAGCTGCGATCCTGTACAGGGGAACCCCGACGTAGGGATTCCCCCGCTTTGTGCCGTCGCGAGTGCCTACCCTGCTTTATTGGGGAATTGATATCCCCAGCGGGTGCCCACCCCGCCTGGGACCTGGCCATTTTCTTTAGTTAATTATCGGGTGCCCACCCCGCTTATGCGGTAGTCCTCATGGGAGCCTACCCCGTAGTTCCCGTGGCCGCCGGGAACCCTGGTCCGCCGCGCTGCCCGCAGCGACCCGGAAGGAGATCCCGGCAGCCTTAGTGTGGGCAGGGCCGAGGCCCGGAAGGGAAGCACCACGTCTTCCACCCAGGCGGGATCCCACCCCGCACTGGGATGTGCTGTCTTCAAGTTTGGAGCCGGGTGGCTCCGCATTCAAGTCCTGGGTCCCAGGTTGGGGCCCGGGTGCAGCCCGCGCGGAAGGAGCCCCGGAGACCGAGTTCTGCCTTCACCCCCCCCAGCTGGTGAGTGTAAAAGGGAATCCGGGTGGGGAGAGGCGGATGCAGAGCGGCCCCGCTTGACAGAGGCCACTCCAACGGGGCGCATTGGTTGTCCTAGAGACTGTAAGGCTCCAACGTTACGGGGCCAATGTTAGTTCAGAGCCTCGAGGGCTCCCACATTGTTTAGAGGGGCATTTGTCTTGTGATAAGAGCGGCCCCGGAAGTCAGCGGCCCGCTCCAACGTTGGCCCCCACATTTGCTCAGAGTCCAGAGGGACTCCAACGACGGGGGCACATTGTTCTTGAGCCACAAAGGCTCTAGGGGGCATTTCTTGTTGTTTGAACCCAGCGAGGCTCCAAGGGGCCAGTCCTTTGTTTAGAGCCCAGAGGGACTCAGGGGACAGTCAGTTGGCCAGAGCCTACAAGGCTCCAGCGCTGGCCCCCATCATTGTTCTACAGCTGCCCAGCACTTCGTGGGCAGCTGCTCCGTTTAGGCCCCTGACACTGGGACACAGGGCGTCCTAGCCCCAACAAGTTGGCCTATGGACAGTCACAGGTGGCGACATACGTGAGTTTGCCGCAATTGTGTTTTCCTGCACCTCTGAATGTGTTTTTATGCGTCATGTGCCTTGTGTTTACACCTCTGAATGTGTTGTGATGCATCAGGTGTAATGTGCTTATACCCCTACAGGTATTGTAATACTTAGGTGGTTGTTTTTCTCCTAGTACAGGTGGTGCTAGTGAGGTCCTGGTTCCCTGCGCAATATTCTCCTAAGGTGGTTAGGGTTGCGTAGGTGGTACTTAACATTTACCAGTAGTTACTGGTTGTGTGCTACAGTGATTTACATTCTATGTTCTAAAGTGATATTTCTACAACGTGCTAGTTCCAAAAGTGCTGATTCCTGACAGTGGGCCAGGTGGCCCTGTCTTGTACATATCCCCTGTAAATTCTGCCCGTGCCTGTTGGCACATTGTAAAGTGTGTGTTTTTATCTAATGGGTTTTGGTATAATACAAAGGCTATTTTTATATAATACCTTGTGTGGAGTTTCTTTTGTGGTGGGCCTTGGGTGTTGTTGCTGGGTGCGCGCGCAAACGCTTTACACATTGCCTCCGGGATAAGCCTGACTGCTCGTGCCAAGCTACCAAGGGGGTGAGCAGGGGTTATCTTTGGCGTGTAACTCCCCAGCCCTGACTAGAGGGGTGGTTTCTGCCTGGCTTTGGCGCAAGCCCTAGCCAACCAGAAATCCCATTTCTAACATAAGGTATTATCCATTGAAAAACATTTAAAATATCTGGATTACCATTCCTTTTTTTCTGAATTAATCTGTGATAATATCACCCTATGAAATACTTTAACACTCAGTACACTTTTCCCTTATTTATCACCTCTTTTTGCTTATGCTTATTCTTCCAGGTATTATCTGGACGAATTTGTGGGGAACAAAACACTGAGGTGACGATTTTGTTTGTGATGTAGTGTATGTCTCCATTACCAATTTTAAATGTGCAGTGTAATAAAGTGAAATGGTTTCAATTAAGTCCCCTTCATGGAGTTCTGGCCCTGTCAATGTTATAGAAGTACTTGCTCAGTAACCATTAAAAATAGTCGCAGCTATTGATTCAAAGTTGTGGAGTTAAGATCTATGAAGGAAAGCATGTTGTTGATGCTTACATCGGGTCAGGTAATGATTCAGGCTTGTGAAATTTCACTGAAAATGATTGGAGTCCCCATTTAGTGGCAGATGGAAAGACCCACTTCCAGTGTTGTCTCTGGAAGTGAAGCTTAGGGTGACACACATTGTTCCACATATTAAACTGGTTCGCTGGGTCTCCTGGCCCGAAAACCAATAAAAAAAGCTTACTACAAATTTGTGGAGGATCCGCAGAAAACGTTTGTAAATAAAAGTGTGGGCTCCTGCGCACAAAAAAAAAATGACAAAATGGGGTGGGTCAGGGCCCGGGGCCAGCAAAATCAATTTGTTAGGGCAGGGGATGTGCAGTCTCCCCTTCCACAACCTCTCTGAGGCACTGGAGACACCATTATCTGGGCTGTTTTTATGCTTAAAAGAGAGGGACACATGGCCCCTCTCCCCTAGCCTCTATGAAGCCTAGGGAATCCCATTCTCTGGGACCTTTTTAAAATTAAGGGTAGGGGGCATGTCTACCCCTCTCAAACCTCTATGAAGCACCATGGACCCCATTATCCAGGGCCATTTGATAATATAACATAGGCGGTCACAGCTCCCCTCCTAGGCCAGTATGGGACATCGGGTACACCATCCACTGGAGCCATTTTTTTTATAGAGGGGCATGTGACCCTCTCCCCAGCCATAGACCGCCCTTGGGCCCTATCCCCTGGGGTACTGCTAATTTATGCTATGGAGAATGTGGGCAGAAACACAACTTTGCTCCTGCCCAGCAGGAGTAGGGAAATATGCAGCCCCCACCTGAGTGGGAGCACAGTTAGTTAGCCGGAACCTGCCAGCACCACTATGGGTGCTGCAAGTGGAGCTGGCAAAGACCGTGCAGGCCTTGGGGCTCCCTCCATGGCCCCCAGTGAATGCTGGATTGACGGTTCCCAGGAAGGCCATCGGGGTACCTACCAAAAAAATCACAAAGTGACCTTCTCCCACCACAGTGGTGGCTGGTGACATGGCCTATGCTGTTCGGTCCCTGCCTTCCCCACGGCCCTCAACATTTTCAGTACATGTGAGTGGCCACCGAGGCACTCACTGTTAGAAAATAAAACAAATGGCCTGCCCGATCAGGGTGGTGTCTGGGGAATCTGCAGGGTAAGTGGGAGCCCTGGGGCTCCCTGCTGTAGCCCCAATATTATAAACACATGTATTCACCGTGAGTGGGCACTGGGTCACCTAAAAAAGTAAAAATCAATGAATTAGAAGAAAGGAATAATAATTGTGTGTCAGAAGGAGCAGATGTATTATTCACTGCTCAAGACAAGGAGTGCATCATACTGCCCTGCAACAGCTTTAGATTTCTTTTTTTGGATCCTGGTGGTGCCCCTAGAAAGGGAAAGGGCACCACCTAGCATTATTTTGAATGTTTTGTTGGGGCTGCATGGAGTGCTATAGCCCCCCTGCAACATTAAGAAACAGAGTAAGTCTCTCAGGTAATTAAATCTATGACTCCAAGATCTTTTTAAAGCACTTTGAACTAGAGCTGTATGCTCTTCAGCTGGAATGCAGGGTCTTCTGGTGGGTCTGTGGCGGCACTCTAAGGCCTGAGAAATTTTAAAAAATGACTCAAAGACATGTGGTCTTTTTTAATACAAGTTTATTAAAAAAATGATGACATTCATTTTTATTAAGCAAACACACGGAGATGATTAGGCCTGGGCGAAAATTTCGTTCCGTTCGCGGAAATTGCGATAATTTGGCATTTTCGCGTTCAGCGGAGAGCGCGAAAATGTCAAAAATTCCAGTTTCCGCAGCTTGGCGATAATTTGTTTCTTGCTCGCGCTGTAAAATAATACATTCTCGCGCGCACGCGATCACCTTACCTGAATCCCTGCGTTTGCCGACAAGTTTTCTTGATTCGGTCGCGTTCTGCATGAGATGTTGTATTGTTTTTAGCCATTTGCGCTGTCTCGCGACAGTTCGCGCCCGCAGTGACGTCATGCGTCGCGCGATCACATCTTTCTTCTCGCGATCATGCACCGCAAGACAACTCAAAACAAGAGGGCCGCGCCCGCAAGCAACTTCCGCATCTTCGCGATATTTCCGCTTGTTTGCGATAATTTTAAACATTTTCGCGAAAATTTGCGAAAGTTATTTTCGCAAATTCCGCCCACCCCTAGAGATGATGGACAAAGCGCTGACACTTTTCAGACACTCACCCCCAGTCACAGATCTGGGTTGAATCCTTCATTGTTCTTTAGCTCACTTCGCCACCCTAGTTCATACCCAGCTATATGCAAATGAGTCTTGACCCTCTGCCTCATGGGAACATTCCAGCCCACACTACAAAGCCAGGTCTTCTCTGGACCAGAAACAAGCATTCTGAGACCGGTTTCGGGGTAACATCCCTCATTAGCCAGGCTAGCTGGATTTCAATGGCAGAGTGAGCAAGGGACCCACATCTGGGCATACCCTGCCAATTTAGGATGAACTAAGCAATCAAAATGAGATGATGGAAGGAACTCTGAAACTTTTCAGACAGTCACCACCAGTCACATTCATTTTTATTAAACACCGCATTGTGTGAATTTGTATAATGTACATTTGCTTCGAATTATTGGTGATTTTTTGATAAAGATAATAGCTGTGCTTTAAATATGCTAACCGTTTCATAAAGCCAATAGGTTAACTTTTTATATTTTGGTATTCTGCCCCTTTGACAAAGTTAGTAGATCTGCCTTATACCCTTTATATTGTAACCGCACATAGTCAGCCGTGCACGACCAAAAGGGGTTTGGGTGCTGGGACCATCTGCAGGCCATGACCTGCACCCATCCCCCCAACCCCCGCTGTGCATGGCTAAAGTCGTGCCCTAAAGTAACTATAACTCACATCCTAGCCATTCACTGCTCATTACCTTCCATAGTACATCATTCATGACATGTTCTATGACAATATTAGTAACATCACTGCAACATCTAAAATGACATCATTTATGATAACTCTGTGCATGGCAACAAGACGAGTTATAGTTATTGTAGAGCACGCGTTATAGATACTTGACATAACAATATTTGGCCACTGAAACTTTCACCTAACTATCACTTTAATTTAACCTTTGGTTATTTCTGTGAATTTCCAAGTTTTTTTAAATGTAAAGTAAGATATCATTACAAATCCAACAATAACATCTCTTTAACCTTTTGCTTTTTCATCAAAAACACAAACATATAAGTGTGTGTGATTTTTTGAAGAGAAAATCATAGGTTAAAATGACATTATGGTTGGAAATGTAGTTATATTTTACCTTACATAAATAAAAACTGTCACTGTCTATTTATAGTTAGGACTGAGTTTCTATAAGAAGATTGTTTTTTTGTCTTGCTAATAATTGGTGCCTTTTGATAAATCTTCACAAAACATATTTTTTATTAAAATGCCATCCACCTCAGTTACTTCCTGGAAAGTTGTGAAGTGATCCGTCAAGCGGGGCCAAGAAAAAGGGGGATCCCAAATTGCATTTTCCTCATGCAATTTCCCATAGATAATTTAGTCACTGCTACAGCCAAAACGACTGAACGAATATACACCGAATTCGTAAGAAAGCTAAATTTTTAACTAAAACAGGTGCTTTTTGTGATTTGGTGTATACCTGTTCAGTAATTTCTGAGAAATTAAGGTTTACAACATGTAGATATCTGGATGGATGTGTTTGCAGGACTCTAGTAGGCATGCAAATTCAAATAATAAAGTGATCTGAGGCTTTTTTCCCCATTGGATGCCTCGCTCCGATGGGAACAACAGTCTCCAGATAGAGCCGCGGGAGCTCACGCTCAGATTGGCTGTCTGCAACATCAAGAGAAATGTACAGCCACCATTACAAAACACAGGAACATTGTTCCTGTGTAGTGAAAATGATAAACACAAGTTTAAGGAGACAGGATAGGGGTACCCTGACTTCCTGAGGCCAAATTTCATTTTTTTTTATGGGGCCACAATCCCATGTGACTCTTGTAAGAGAAATTAGGGTGCCCCGTTGCTCCAGAGAAAGTTTTTGTAGGAATACAGGGTGCTTCTGCATGGGTCCCACAGGATTGGAAACTATTTTCTTTTATAAGCAGAATTTGGCGTCTGTGGTGGGATGGCCACATATGGCCAGTTGGGTGCAGCACTTAACTGCAGGCCATGACCTACTCGTACCCATGCAGCACGTGGTTTGGATGTCCACAGGGATGAACACGTATAGAGTAATGTGATACGTGACATAATAAGCATGCGTTTTGAAGGGAGGTTCTATTTAGCTCAGTCAACAGTAACTTGTGAATTTCAATGTTTCTTTTAGTTAAAAATGGTTTGTTTAGGGACATTTTCATAATTGCAACATTACCTTTGCTTTTCCAGTCAATTTTTAAGGTTTGCTAATGTAAAGTAAGTTGTTATTATTATTACCTAACTACAATGTCACTTTTTCCTTTATATTTTTCAGTGAATTTCTGAGGTTTTTTAAATGTAAAGTATGATGTTACTAACATACCTAACTATACCATCACTAGCACAGGCCAGTGATGTTATAGTTAGGTATGGTAGTAAGATCATGTGGCAGACAGTCCCTGCACCTAACCCCGAGGGGGTGGTCAACACCCCCATCCATGGGAAGCCAATCGGAACACTCAACACAATATAATGGGCTGTGTTTTAAATAAGACAGTTCTCAAGGAGTTCCACATCAACATATAAGGCAGACCTATTGGCTTTGTCAAGAGGTGACCATATCAATATAGAAAACAAGCCTGTTGGCTTTGTCAAGAGGTCACCACAACAATAAATAAAGGCTAGCCTATTAGCTTTGTCAAAGAGCTGTGATATCAAAACAAAAGGTAAGCCTATTTAATGGCTTTGTCTGTTGAGTACTCACCTCCTCACTATAAGCAGAAACATATAGTCACTTTGTTAATAGCTGCCCACCTTCATAAAATGGTACAAAAGGGGGTGGTGATGGACGGAGCATCAGAACCAATCAAACACTCACACCCAGTCAACAGATCCGGGTTTAATCCATAACCGTTCTTTAGCCCACTCTGCCACCCCAGTTCAGACATGGCCATATGCAAATCAGTCTGACCCTGTGCCTCATGGGAACAGTCCAGCCCAAACTGCCAAGCCATGCCTTCCCTGGAACGGAAACAAGCTTCCTAGGACCGGTTTCTGGCATTTCAGCTGTCTTCAGCCAGGCTTGCTTGAATCCAGTGGCAAAGTGAGCAAGGGACTCACGTCTGAGCATACCCTGCCAACTTATGGCGAACAAAGCGGTACAAAAGGGGGTGGTGATGGACGGAGCATCAGAACCAATCAAACACTCACACCCAGTCAACAGATCTGGGTTTAATCCATAACCGTTCTTTAGCCCACTCTGCCACCCCAGTTCAGACATGGCCATATGCAAATCAGTCTGACTCTGTGCCTCATGGGAACAGTCCAGCCCAAACTGCCAAGCCATGCCTTCCCTGGAACGGAAACAAGCTTCCTAGGACCGGTTTCTGGCATTTCAGCCGTCTTCAGCCAGGCTTGCTTGAATCCAGTGGCAAAGTGAGCAAGGGACTCACGTCTGAGCATACCCTGCCAACTTATGGCGAACAAAGCGGTACAAAAGGGGGTGGTGATGGACGGAGCATCAGAACCAATCAAACACTCACACCCAGTCAACAGATCTGGGTTTAATCCATAACCGTTCTTTAGCCCACTCTGCCACCCCAGTTCAGACATGGCCATATGCAAATCAGTCTGACCCTGTGCCTCATGGGAACAGTCCAGTCCAAACTGCCAAGCCACGCCTTCCCTGGAACGGAAACAAGCTTCCTAGGACCGGTTTCTGGCATTTCAGCCGTCTTCAGCCAGGCTTGCTTGAATCCAGTGGCAAAGTGAGCAAGGGACTCATGTCTGAGCATACCCTGCCAACTTATGGCGAACAAAGCGGTACAAAAGGGGGTGGTGATGGACGGAGCATCAGAACCAATCAAACACTCACACCCAGTCAACAGATCTGGGTTTAATCCATAACCATTCTTTAGCCCACTCTGCCACCCCAGTTCAGACATGGCCATATGCAAATCAGTCTGACCCTGTGCCTCATGGGAACAGTCCAGCCCAAACTGCCAAGCCATGCCTTCCCTGGAACGGAAACAAGCTTCCTAGGACCGGTTTCTGGCATTTCAGCCGTCTTCAGCCAGGCTTGCTTGAATCCAGTGGCAAAGTGAGCAAGGGACTCACGTCTGAGCATACCCTGCCAACTTATGGCGAACAAAGCGGTACAAAAGGGGGTGGTGATGGACGGAGCATCAGAACCAATCAAACACTCACACCCAGTCAACAGATCTGGGTTTAATCCATAACCGTTCTTTAGCCCACTCTGCCACCCCAGTTCAGACATGGCCATATGCAAATCAGTCTGACCCTGTGCCTCATGGGAACAGTCCAGCCCAAACTGCCAAGCCATGCCTTCCCTGGAACGGAAACAAGCTTCCTAGGACCGGTTTCTGGCATTTCAGCCGTCTTCAGCCAGGCTTGCTTGAATCCAGTGGCAAAGTGAGCAAGGGACTCACGTCTGAGCATACCCTGCCAACTTATGGCGAACAAAGCGGTACAAAAGGGGGTGGTGATGGACGGAGCATCAGAACCAATCAAACACTCACACCCAGTCAACAGATCTGGGTTTAATCCATAACCGTTCTTTAGCCCACTCTGCCACCCCAGTTCAGACATGGCCATATGCAAATCAGTCTGACCCTGTGCCTCATGGGAACAGTCCAGCCCAAACTGCCAAGCCATGCCTTCCCTGGAACGGAAACAAGCTTCCTAGGACCGGTTTCTGGCATTTCAGCCGTCTTCAGCCAGGCTTGCTTGAATCCAGTAGCAAAGTGAGCAAGGGACTCACGTCTGAGCATACCCTGCCAACTTATGGCGAACAAAGCGGTACAAAAGGGGGTGGTGATGGACGGAGCATCAGAACCAATCAAACACTCACACCCAGTCAACAGATCTGGGTTTAATCCATAACCGTTCTTTAGCCCACTCTGCCACCCCAGTTCAGACATGGCCATATGCAAATCAGTCTGACCCTGTGCCTCATGGGAACAGTCCAGCCCAAACTGCCAAGCCATGCCTTCCCTGGAACGGAAACAAGCTTCCTAGGACCGGTTTCTGGCATTTCAGCCGTCTTCAGCCAGGCTTGCTTGAATCCAGTGGCAAAGTGAGCAAGGGACTCACGTCTGAGCATACCCTGCCAACTTATGGCGAACAAAGCGGTACAAAAGGGGGTGGTGATGGACGGAGCATCAGAACCAATCAAACACTCACACCCAGTCAACAGATCTGGGTTTAATCCATAACCGTTCTTTAGCCCACTCTGCCACCCCAGTTCAGACATGGCCATATGCAAATCAGTCTGACCCTGTGCCTCATGGGAACAGTCCAGCCCAAACTGCCAAGCCATGCCTTCCCTGGAACGGAAACAAGCATCCTAGGACCGGTTTCTGGCATTTCAGCCGTCTTCAGCCAGGCTTGCTTGAATCCAGTGGCAAAGTGAGCAAGGGACTCACGTCTGAGCATACCCTGCCAACTTATGGCGAACAAAGCGGTACAAAAGGGGGTGGCGATGGACGGAGCATCAGAACCAATCAAACGCTCACACCCAGTCAACAGATCTGGGTTTAATCCATAACCGTTCTTTAGCCCACTCTGCCACCCCAGTTCAGACATGGCCATATGCAAATCAGTCTGACCCTGTGCCTCATGGGAACAGTCCAGCCCAAACTGCCAAGCCATGCCTTCCCTGGAACGGAAACAAGCTTCCTAGGACCGGTTTCTGGCATTTCAGCCGTCTTCAGCCAGGCTTGCTTGAATCCAGTGGCAAAGTGAGCAAGGGACTCACGTCTGAGCATACCCTGCCAACTTATGGCGAACAAAGCGGTACAAAAGGGGGTGGTGATGGACGGAGCATCAGAACCAATCAAACACTCAGACCCAGTCAACAGATCTGGGTTTAATCCATAACCGTTCTTTAGCCCACTCTGCCACCCCAGTTCAGACATGGCCATATGCAAATCAGTCTGACCCTGTGCCTCATGGGAACAGTCCAGCCCAAACTGCCAAGCCATGCCTTCCCTGGAACGGAAACAAGCTTCCTAGGACCGGTTTCTGGCATTTCAGCCATCTTCAGCCAGGCTTGCTTGAATCCAGTGGCAAAGTGAGCAAGGGACTCACGTCTGAGCATACCCTGCCAACTTATGGCGAATAAAGCGGTACAAAAGGGGGTGGTGATGGACGGAGCATCAGAACCAATCAAACACTCACACCCAGTCAACAGATCTGGGTTTAATCCATAACCGTTCTTTAGCCCACTCTGCCACCCCAGTTCAGACATGGCCATATGCAAATCAGTCTGACCCTGTGCCTCATGGGAACAGTCCAGCCCAAACTGCCAAGCCATGCCTTCCCTGGAACGGAAACAAGCTTCCTAGGACCGGTTTCTGGCATTTCAGCCGTCTTCAGCCAGGCTTGCTTGAATCCAGTGGCAAAGTGAGCAAGGGACTAACGTCTGAGCATACCCTGCCAACTTATGGCGAACAAAGCGGTACAAAAGGGGGTGGTGATGGACGGAGCATCAGAACCAATCAAACACTCACACCCAGTCAACAGATCTGGGTTTAATCCATAACCGTTCTTTAGCCCACTCTGCCACCCCAGTTCAGACATGGCCATATGCAAATCAGTCTGACCCTGAGCCTCATGGGAACATTCCAGCCCAAACTGCCAAGCCATGCCTTCCCTGGAACGGAAACAAGCTTCCTAGGACCGGTTTCTGGCATTTCAGCCGTCTTCAGCCAGGCTTGCTTGAATCCAGTGGCAAAGTGAGCAAGGGACTCACGTCTGAGCATACCCTGCCAACTTATGGCGAACAAAGCGGTACAAAAGGGGGTGGTGATGGACGGAGCATCAGAACCAATCAAACACTCACACCCAGTCAACAGATCTGGGTTTAATCCATAACCGTTCTTTAGCCCACTCTGCCACCCCAGTTCAGACATGGCCATATGCAAATCAGTCTGACCCTGTGCCTCATGGGAACAGTCCAGCCCAAACTGCCAAGCCATGCCTTCCCGGGATTGGAAACAAGCTTCCTAGGACCAGTTTCTGGCATTTCAGCCGTCTTCAGCCAGGCTTGCTTGAATCCAGTGGCAAAGTGAGCAAGGGACTCACGTCTGAGCATACCCTGCCAACTTATGGCGAACAAAGCGGTACAAAAGGGGGTGGCGATGGACGGAGCATTAGAACCAATCAAACGCTCACACCCAGTCAACAGATCTGGGTTTAATCCATAACCGTTCTTTAGCCCACTCTGCCACCCCAGTTCAGACATGGCCATATGCAAATCAGTCTGACCCTGTGCCTCATGGGAACAGTCCAGCCCAAACTGCCAAGCCATGCCTTCCCTGGAACGGAAACAAGCTTCCTAGGACCGGTTTCTGGCATTTCAGCCGTCTTCAGCCAGGCTTGCTTGAATCCAGTGGCAAAGTGAGCAAGGGACTCACGTCTGAGCATACCCTGCCAACTTATGGCGAACAAAGCGGTACAAAAGGGGGTGGTGATGGACGGAGCATCAGAACCAATCAAACACTCACACCCAGTCAACAGATCTGGGTTTAATCCATAACCGTTCTTTAGCCCACTCTGCCACCCCAGTTCAGACATGGCCATATGCAAATCAGTCTGACCCTGTGCCTCATGGGAACAGTCCAGCCCAAACTGCCAAGCCATGCCTTCCCTGGAACGGAAACAAGCTTCCTAGGACCGGTTTCTGGCATTTCAGCCATCTTCAGCCAGGCTTGCTTGAATCCAGTGGCAAAGTGAGCAAGGGACTCACGTCTGAGCATACCCTGCCAACTTATGGCGAACAAAGCGGTACAAAAGGGGGTGGTGATGGACGGAGCATCAGAACCAATCAAACACTCACACCCAGTCAACAGATCTGGGTTTAATCCATAACCGTTCTTTAGCCCACTCTGCCACCCCAGTTCAGACATGGCCATATGCAAATCAGTCTGACCTGTGCCTCATGGGAACAGTCCAGCCCAAACTGCCAAGCCATGCCTTCCCTGGAACGGAAACAAGCTTCCTAGGACCGGTTTCTGGCATTTCAGCCGTCTTCAGCCAGGCTTGCTTGAATCCAGTGGCAAAGTGAGCAAGGGACTAACGTCTGAGCATACCCTGCCAACTTATGGCGAACAAAGCGGTACAAAAGGGGGTGGTGATGGACGGAGCATCAGAACCAATCAAACACTCACACCCAGTCAACAGATCTGGATTTAATCCATAACCGTTCTTTAGCCCACTCTGCCACCCCAGTTCAGACATGGCCATATGCAAATCAGTCTGACCCTGTGCCTCATGGGAACATTCCAGCCCAAACTGCCAAGCCATGCCTTCCCTGGAACGGAAACAAGCTTCCTAGGACCGGTTTCTGGCATTTCAGCCGTCTTCAGCCAGGCTTGCTTGAATCCAGTGGCAAAGTGAGCAAGGGACTCACGTCTGAGCATACCCTGCCAACTTATGGCGAACAAAGCGGTACAAAAGGGGGTGGTGATGGACGGAGCATCAGAACCAATCAAACACTCACACCCAGTCAACAGATCTGGGTTTAATACATAACCGTTCTTTAGCCCACTCTGCCACCCCAGTTCAGACATGGCCATATGCAAATCAGTCTGACCCTGTGCCTCATGGGAACAGTCCAGCCCAAACTGCCAAGCCATGCCTTCCCGGGATTGGAAACAAGCTTCCTAGGACCGGTTTCTGGCATTTCAGCCGTCTTCAGCCAGGCTTGCTTGAATCCAGTGGCAAAGTGAGCAAGGGACTCACGTCTGAGCATACCCTGCCAACTTATGGCGAACAAAGCGGTACAAAAGGGGGTGGTGATGGACGGAGCATCAGAACCAATCAAACACTCACACCCAGTCAACAGATCTGGGTTTAATCCATAACCTTTCTTTAGCCCACTCTGCCACCCCAGTTCAGACATGGCCATATGCAAATCAGTCTGACCCTGTGCCTCATGGGAACAGTCCAGCCCAAACTGCCAAGCCATGCCTTCCCTGGAACGGAAACAAGCTTCCTAGGACCGGTTTCTGGCATTTCAGCCGTCTTCAGCCAGGCTTGCTTGAATCCAGTGGCAAAGTGAGCAAGGGACTCACGTCTGAGCATACCCTGCCAACTTATGGCGAACAAAGCGGTACAAAAGGGGGTGGTGATGGACGGAGCATCAGAACCAATCAAACACTCACACCCAGTCAACAGATCTGGGTTTAATCCATAACCGTTCTTTAGCCCACTCTGCCACCCCAGTTCAGACATGGCCATATGCAAATCAGTCTGACCCTGTGCCTCATGGGAACAGTCCAGCCCAAACTGCCAAGCCATGCCTTCCCTGGAACGGAAACAAGCTTCCTAGGACCGGTTTCTGGCATTTCAGCCATCTTCAGCCAGGCTTGCTTGAATCCAGTGGCAAAGTGAGCAAGGGACTCACGTCTGAGCATACCCTGCCAACTTATGGCGAACAAAGCGGTACAAAAGGGGGTGGTGATGGACGGAGCATCAGAACCAATCAAACACTCACACCCAGTCAACAGATCTGGGTTTAATCCATAACCGTTCTTTAGCCCACTCTGCCACCCCAGTTCAGACATGGCCATATGCAAATCAGTCTGACCCTGTGCCTCATGGGAACAGTCCAGCCCAAACTGCCAAGCCATGCCTTCCCTGGAACGGAAACAAGCATCCTAGGACCGGTTTCTGGCATTTCAGCCGTCTTCAGCCAGGCTTGCTTGAATCCAGTGGCAAAGTGAGCAAGGGACTCACGTCTGAGCATACCCTGCCAACTTATGGCGAACAAAGCGGTACAAAAGGGGGTGGCGATGGACGGAGCATCAGAACCAATCAAACGCTCACACCCAGTCAACAGATCTGGGTTTAATCCATAACCGTTCTTTAGCCCACTCTGCCACCCCAGTTCAGACATGGCCATATGCAAATCAGTCTGACCCTGTGCCTCATGGGAACAGTCCAGCCCAAACTGCCAAGCCATGCCTTCCCTGGAACGGAAACAAGCTTCCTAGGACCGGTTTCTGGCATTTCAGCCGTCTTCAGCCAGGCTTGCTTGAATCCAGTGGCAAAGTGAGCAAGGGACTCACGTCTGAGCATACCCTGCCAACTTATGGCGAACAAAGCGGTACAAAAGGGGGTGGTGATGGACGGAGCATCAGAACCAATCAAACACTCAGACCAAGTCAACAGATCTGGGTTTAATCCATAACCGTTCTTTAGCCCACTCTGCCACCCCAGTTCAGACATGGCCATATGCAAATCAGTCTGACCCTGTGCCTCATGGGAACAGTCCAGCCCAAACTGCCAAGCCATGCCTTCCCTGGAACGGAAACAAGCTTCCTAGGACCGGTTTCTGGCATTTCAGCCATCTTCAGCCAGGCTTGCTTGAATCCAGTGGCAAAGTGAGCAAGGGACTCACGTCTGAGCATACCCTGCCAACTTATGGCGAATAAAGCGGTACAAAAGGGGGTGGTGATGGACGGAGCATCAGAACCAATCAAACAC
The DNA here is from genome assembly GCF_964204655.1 of Triturus cristatus. Lineage (NCBI taxonomy): Eukaryota > Metazoa > Chordata > Amphibia > Caudata > Salamandridae > Triturus > Triturus cristatus. The sequence goes on along the minus strand of NC_140592.1, from coordinate 1,072,628,907 downwards.
TCACACCCAGTCAACAGATCTGGGTTTAATCCATAACCGTTCTTTAGCCCACTCTGCCACCCCAGTTCAGACATGGCCATATGCAAATCAGTCTGACCCTGTGCCTCATGGGAACAGTCCAGCCCAAACTGCCAAGCCATGCCTTCCCTGGAACGGAAACAAGCTTCCTAGGACCGGTTTCTGGCATTTCAGCCGTCTTCAGCCAGGCTTGCTTGAATCCAGTGGCAAAGTGAGCAAGGGACTAACGTCTGAGCATACCCTGCCAACTTATGGCGAACAAAGCGGTACAAAAGGGGGTGGTGATGGACGGAGCATCAGAACCAATCAAACACTCACACCCAGTCAACAGATCTGGGTTTAATCCATAACCGTTCTTTAGCCCACTCTGCCACCCCAGTTCAGACATGGCCATATGCAAATCAGTCTGACCCTGTGCCTCATGGGAACATTCCAGCCCAAACTGCCAAGCCATGCCTTCCCTGGAACGGAAACAAGCTTCCTAGGACCGGTTTCTGGCATTTCAGCCGTCTTCAGCCAGGCTTGCTTGAATCCAGTGGCAAAGTGAGCAAGGGACTCACGTCTGAGCATACCCTGCCAACTTATGGCGAACAAAGCGGTACAAAAGGGGGTGGTGATGGACGGAGCATCAGAACCAATCAAACACTCACACCCAGTCAACAGATCTGGGTTTAATCCATAACCGTTCTTTAGCCCACTCTGCCACCCCAGTTCAGACATGGCCATATGCAAATCAGTCTGACCCTGTGCCTCATGGGAACAGTCCAGCCCAAACTGCCAAGCCATGCCTTCCCGGGATTGGAAACAAGCTTCCTAGGACCAGTTTCTGGCATTTCAGCCGTCTTCAGCCAGGCTTGCTTGAATCCAGTGGCAAAGTGAGCAAGGGACTCACGTCTGAGCATACCCTGCCAACTTATGGCGAACAAAGCGGTACAAAAGGGGGTGGCGATGGACGGAGCATTAGAACCAATCAAACGCTCACACCCAGTCAACAGATCTGGGTTTAATCCATAACCGTTCTTTAGCCCACTCTGCCACCCCAGTTCAGACATGGCCATATGCAAATCAGTCTGACCCTGTGCCTCATGGGAACAGTCCAGCCCAAACTGCCAAGCCATGCCTTCCCTGGAACGGAAACAAGCTTCCTAGGACCGGTTTCTGGCATTTCAGCCGTCTTCAGCCAGGCTTGCTTGAATCCAGTGGCAAAGTGAGCAAGGGACTCACGTCTGAGCATACCCTGCCAACTTATGGCGAACAAAGCGGTACAAAAGGGGGTGGTGATGGACGGAGCATCAGAACCAATCAAACACTCACACCCAGTCAACAGATCTGGGTTTAATCCATAACCGTTCTTTAGCCCACTCTGCCACCCCAGTTCAGACATGGCCATATGCAAATCAGTCTGACCCTGTGCCTCATGGGAACAGTCCAGCCCAAACTGCCAAGCCATGCCTTCCCTGGAACGGAAACAAGCTTCCTAGGACCGGTTTCTGGCATTTCAGCCATCTTCAGCCAGGCTTGCTTGAATCCAGTGGCAAAGTGAGCAAGGGACTCACGTCTGAGCATACCCTGCCAACTTATGGCGAACAAAGCGGTACAAAAGGGGGTGGTGATGGACGGAGCATCAGAACCAATCAAACACTCACACCCAGTCAACAGATCTGGGTTTAATCCATAACCGTTCTTTAGCCCACTCTGCCACCCCAGTTCAGACATGGCCATATGCAAATCAGTCTGACCTGTGCCTCATGGGAACAGTCCAGCCCAAACTGCCAAGCCATGCCTTCCCTGGAACGGAAACAAGCTTCCTAGGACCGGTTTCTGGCATTTCAGCCGTCTTCAGCCAGGCTTGCTTGAATCCAGTGGCAAAGTGAGCAAGGGACTAACGTCTGAGCATACCCTGCCAACTTATGGCGAACAAAGCGGTACAAAAGGGGGTGGTGATGGACGGAGCATCAGAACCAATCAAACACTCACACCCAGTCAACAGATCTGGATTTAATCCATAACCGTTCTTTAGCCCACTCTGCCACCCCAGTTCAGACATGGCCATATGCAAATCAGTCTGACCCTGTGCCTCATGGGAACATTCCAGCCCAAACTGCCAAGCCATGCCTTCCCTGGAACGGAAACAAGCTTCCTAGGACCGGTTTCTGGCATTTCAGCCGTCTTCAGCCAGGCTTGCTTGAATCCAGTGGCAAAGTGAGCAAGGGACTCACGTCTGAGCATACCCTGCCAACTTATGGCGAACAAAGCGGTACAAAAGGGGGTGGTGATGGACGGAGCATCAGAACCAATCAAACACTCACACCCAGTCAACAGATCTGGGTTTAATACATAACCGTTCTTTAGCCCACTCTGCCACCCCAGTTCAGACATGGCCATATGCAAATCAGTCTGACCCTGTGCCTCATGGGAACAGTCCAGCCCAAACTGCCAAGCCATGCCTTCCCGGGATTGGAAACAAGCTTCCTAGGACCGGTTTCTGGCATTTCAGCCGTCTTCAGCCAGGCTTGCTTGAATCCAGTGGCAAAGTGAGCAAGGGACTCACGTCTGAGCATACCCTGCCAACTTATGGCGAACAAAGCGGTACAAAAGGGGGTGGTGATGGACGGAGCATCAGAACCAATCAAACACTCACACCCAGTCAACAGATCTGGGTTTAATCCATAACCTTTCTTTAGCCCACTCTGCCACCCCAGTTCAGACATGGCCATATGCAAATCAGTCTGACCCTGTGCCTCATGGGAACAGTCCAGCCCAAACTGCCAAGCCATGCCTTCCCTGGAACGGAAACAAGCTTCCTAGGACCGGTTTCTGGCATTTCAGCCATCTTCAGCCAGGCTTGCTTGAATCCAGTGGCAAAGTGAGCAAGGGACTAACGTCTGAGCATACCCTGCCAACTTATGGCGAAAAAAGCGGTACAAAAGGGGGTGGTGATGGACGGAGCATCAGAACCAATCAAACACTCACACTCAGTCAACAGATCTGGGTTTAATCCATAACCGTTCTTTAGCCCACTCTGCCACCCCAGTTCAGACATGGCCATATGCAAATCAGTCTGACCCTGTGCCTCATGGGAACAGTCCAGCCCAAACTGCCAAGCCATGACTTCCCTGGAACGGAAACAAGCTTCCTTGGACCGGGTTCTGGCATTTCAGCCGTCTTCAGCCAGGCTTGCTTGAATCCAGTGGCAAAGTGAGCAAGGAACTCACGTCTGAGCATACCCTGCCAATTTATGGCGAACAAAGTGGTACAAAAGGGGGTGGTGATGGACGGAGCATCAGAACCAATCAAACACTCACACCCAGTCAACAGATCTGGGTTTAATCCATAACCGTTCTTTAGCCCACTCTGCCACCCCAGTTCAGACATGGCCATATGCAAATCAGTCTGACCCTGTGCCTCATGGGAACAGTCCAGCCCAAACTGCCAAGCCATGCCTTCCCTGGAACGGAAACAAGCTTCCTAGGACCGGTTTCTGGCATTTCAGCCGTCTTCAGCCAGGCTTGCTTGAATCCAGTGGCAAAGTGAGCAAGGGACTCACGTCTGAGAATACCCTGCCAACTTATGGCGAACAAAGCGGTACAAAAGGGGGTGGTGATGGACGGAGCATCAGAACCAATCAAACACTCACACCCAGTCAACAGATCTGGGTTTAATCCATAACCGTTCTTTAGCCCACTCTGCCACCCCAGTTCAGACATGGCCATATGCAAATCAGTCTGACCCTGTGCCTCATGGGAACAGTCCAGCCCAAACTGCCAAGCCATGCCTTCCCTGGAACGGAAACAAGCTTCCTAGGACCGGTTTCTGGCATTTCAGCCGTCTTCAGCCAGGCTTGCTTGAATCCAGTGGCAAAGTGAGCAAGGGACTCACGTCTGAGCATACCCTGCCAACTTATGGCGAACAAAGCGGTACAAAAGGGGGTGGTGATGGACGGAGCATCAGAACCAATCAAACACTCACACCCAGTCAACAGATCTGGGTTTAATCCATAACCGTTCTTTAGCCCACTCTGCCACCCCAGTTCAGACATGGCCATATGCAAATCAGTCTGACCCTGTGCCTCATGGGAACAGTCCAGCCCAAACTGCCAAGCCCTGACTTCCCTGGAACGGAAACAAGCTTCCTAGGACCGGTTTCTGGCATTTCAGCCGTCTTCAGCCAGGCTTGCTTGAATCCAGTGGCAAAGTGAGCAAGGGACTCACGTCTGAGCATACCCTGCCAACTTATGGCGAACAAAGCGGTACAAAAGGGGGTGGTGATGGACGGAGCATCAGAACCAATCAAACACTCACACCCAGTCAATAGATCTGGGTTTAATCCATAACCGTTCTTTAGCCCACTCTGCCACCCCAGTTCAGACATGGCCATATGCAAATCAGTCTGACCCTGTGCCTCATGAGAACAGTCCAGCCCAAACTGCCAAGCCATGCCTTCCCTGGAACGGAAACAAGCTTCCTAGGCCCGGTTTCTGGCATTTCAGCCGTCTTCAGCCAGGCTTGCTTGAATCCAGTGGCAAAGTGAGCAAGGGACTCACGTCTGAGCATACCCTGCCAACTTATGGCGAACAAAGCGGTACAAAAGGGGGTGGTGATGGACGGAGCATCAGAACCAATCAAACACTCACACCCAGTCAACAGATCTGGGTTTAATCCATAACCGTTCTTTAGCCCACTCTGCCACCCCAGTTCAGACATGGCCATATGCAAATCAGTCTGACCCTGTGCCTCATGGGAACAGTCCAGCCCAAACTGCCAAGCCATGCCTTCCCTGGAACGGAAACAAGCTTCCTAGGACCGGTTTCTGGCATTTCAGCCGTCTTCAGCCAGGCTTGCTTGAATCCAGTGGCAAAGTGAGCAAGGGACTCACGTCTGAGCATTCCCTGCCAACTTATGGCGAACAAAGCGGTACAAAAGGGGGTGGTGATGGACGGAGCATCAGAACCAATCAAACACTCACACCCAGTCAACAGATCTGGGTTTAATCCATAACCGTTCTTTAGCCCACTCTGCCACCCCAGTTCAGACATGGCCATATGCAAATCAGTCTGACACTGTGCCTCATGGGAACAGTCCAGCCCAAACTGCCAAGCCATGCCTTCCCTGGAACAGAAACAAGCATCCTAGGACCGGTTTCTGGCATTTCAGCCGTCTTCAGCCAGGCTTGCTTGAATCCAGTGGCAAAGTGAGCAAGGGACTCACGTCTGAGCATACCCTGCCAACTTATGGCGAACAAAGCGGTACAAAAGGGGGTGGTGATGGACGGAGCATCAGAACCAATCAAACACTCACACCCAGTCAACAGATCTGGGTTTAATCCATAACCGTTCTTTAGCCCACTCTGCCACCCCAGTTCAGACATGGCCATATGCAAATCAGTCTGACCTGTGCCTCATGGGAACAGTCCAGCCCAAACTGCCAAGCCATGCCTTCCCTGGAACGGAAACAAGCTTCCTAGGACCGGTTTCTGGCATTTCAGCCGTCTTCAGCCAGGCTTGCTTGAATCCAGTGGCAAAGTGAGCAAGGGACTAACGTCTGAGCATACCCTGCCAACTTAAGGCGAACAAAGCGGTACAAAAGGGGGTGGTGATGGACGGAGCATCAGAACCAATCAAACACTCACACCCAGTCAACAGATCTGGATTTAATCCATAACCGTTCTTTAGCCCACTCTGCCACCCCAGTTCAGACATGGCCATATGCAAATCAGTCTGACCCTGTGCCTCATGGGAACATTCCAGCCCAAACTGCCAAGCCATGCCTTCCCTGGAACGGAAACAAGCTTCCTAGGACCGGTTTCTGGCATTTCAGCCGTCTTCAGCCAGGCTTGCTTGAATCCAGTGGCAAAGTGAGCAAGGGACTCACGTCTGAGCATACCCTGCCAACTTATGGCGAACAAAGCGGTACAAAAGGGGGTGGTGATGGACGGAGCATCAGAACCAATCAAACACTCACACCCAGTCAACAGATCTGGGTTTAATACATAACCGTTCTTTAGCCCACTCTGCCACCCCAGTTCAGACATGGCCATATGCAAATCAGTCTGACCCTGTGCCTCATGGGAACAGTCCAGCCCAAACTGCCAAGCCATGCCTTCCCGGGATTGGAAACAAGCTTCCTAGGACCGGTTTCTGGCATTTCAGCCGTCTTCAGCCAGGCTTGCTTGAATCCAGTGGCAAAGTGAGCAAGGGACTCACGTCTGAGCATACCCTGCCAACTTATGGCGAACAAAGCGGTACAAAAGGGGGTGGTGATGGACGGAGCATCAGAACCAATCAAACACTCACACCCAGTCAACAGATCTGGGTTTAATCCATAACCTTTCTTTAGCCCACTCTGCCACCCCAGTTCAGACATGGCCATATGCAAATCAGTCTGACCCTGTGCCTCATGGGAACAGTCCAGCCCAAACTGCCAAGCCATGCCTTCCCTGGAACGGAAACAAGCTTCCTAGGACCGGTTTCTGGCATTTCAGCCATCTTCAGCCAGGCTTGCTTGAATCCAGTGGCAAAGTGAGCAAGGGACTAACGTCTGAGCATACTCTGCCAACTTATGGCGAAAAAAGCGGTACAAAAGGGGGTGGTGATGGACGGAGCATCAGAACCAATCAAACACTCACACTCAGTCAACAGATCTGGGTTTAATCCATAACCGTTCTTTAGCCCACTCTGCCACCCCAGTTCAGACATGGCCATATGCAAATCAGTCTGACCCTGTGCCTCATGGGAACAGTCCAGCCCAAACTGCCAAGCCATGACTTCCCTGGAACGGAAACAAGCTTCCTTGGACCGGGTTCTGGCATTTCAGCCGTCTTCAGCCAGGCTTGCTTGAATCCAGTGGCAAAGTGAGCAAGGAACTCACGTCTGAGCATACCCTGCCAATTTATGGTGAACAAAGTGGTACAAAAGGGGGTGGTGATGGACGGAGCATCAGAACCAATCAAACACTCACACCCAGTCAACAGATCTGGGTTTAATCCATAACCGTTCTTTAGCCCACTCTGCCACCCCAGTTCAGACATGGCCATATGCAAATCAGTCTGACCCTGTGCCTCATGGGAACAGTCCAGCCCAAACTGCCAAGCCATGCCTTCCCTGGAACGGAAACAAGCTTCCTAGGACCGGTTTCTGGCATTTCAGCCGTCTTCAGCCAGGCTTGCTTGAATCCAGTGGCAAAGTGAGCAAGGGACTCACGTCTGAGAATACCCTGCCAACTTATGGCGAACAAAGCGGTACAAAAGGGGGTGGTGATGGACGGAGCATCAGAACCAATCAAACACTCACACCCAGTCAACAGATCTGGGTTTAATCCATAACCGTTCTTTAGCCCACTCTGCCACCCCAGTTCAGACATGGCCATATGCAAATCAGTCTGACCCTGTGCCTCATGGGAACAGTCCAGCCCAAACTGCCAAGCCATGCCTTCCCTGGAACGGAAACAAGCTTCCTAGGACCGGTTTCTGGCATTTCAGCCGTCTTCAGCCAGGCTTGCTTGAATCCAGTGGCAAAGTGAGCAAGGGACTCACGTCTGAGCATACCCTGCCAACTTATGGCGAACAAAGCGGTACAAAAGGGGGTGGTGATGGACGGAGCATCAGAACCAATCAAACACTCACACCCAGTCAACAGATCTGGGTTTAATCCATAACCGTTCTTTAGCCCACTCTGCCACCCCAGTTCAGACATGGCCATATGCAAATCAGTCTGACCCTGTGCCTCATGGGAACAGTCCAGCCCAAACTGCCAAGCCCTGACTTCCCTGGAACGGAAACAAGCTTCCTAGGACCGGTTTCTGGCATTTCAGCCGTCTTCAGCCAGGCTTGCTTGAATCCAGTGGCAAAGTGAGCAAGGGACTCACGTCTGAGCATACCCTGCCAACTTATGGCGAACAAAGCGGTACAAAAGGGGGTGGTGATGGACCGAGCATCAGAACCAATCAAACACTCACACCCAGTCAATAGATCTGGGTTTAATCCATAACCGTTCTTTAGCCCACTCTGCCACCCCAGTTCAGACATGGCCATACGCAAATCAGTCTGACCCTGTGCCTCATGGGAACAGTCCAGCCCAAACTGCCAAGCCATGCCTTCCCTGGAACGGAAACAAGCTTCCTAGGACCGGTTTCTGGCATTTCAGCCGTCTTCAGCCAGGCTTGCTTGAATTCAGTGGCAAAGTGAGCAAGGGACTCACGTCTGAGCATACCCTGCCAACTTATGGCGAACAAAGCGGTACAAAAGGGGGTGGTGATGGACGGAGCATCAGAACCAATCAAACACTCACACCCAGTTAACAGATCTGGGTTTAATCCATAACCGTTCTTTAGCCCACTCTGCCACCCCAGTTCAGACATGGCCATATGCAAATCAGTCTGACCCTGTGCCTCATGAGAACAGTCCAGCCCAAACTGCCAAGCCATGCCTTCCCTGGAACGGAAACAAGCTTCCTAGGCCCGGTTTCTGGCATTTCAGCCGTCTTCAGCCAGGCTTGCTTGAATCCAGTGGCAAAGTGAGCAAGGGACTCACGTCTGAGCATACCCTGCCAACTTATGGCGAACAAAGCGGTACAAAAGGGGGTGGTGATGGACGGAGCATCAGAACCAATCAAACACTCACACCCAGTCAACAGATCTGGGTTTAATCCATAACCGTTCTTTAGCCCACTCTGCCACCCCAGTTCAGACATGGCCATATGCAAATCAGTCTGACCCTGTGCCTCATGGGAACAGTCCAGCCCAAACTGCCAAGCCATGCCTTCCCTGGAACGGAAACAAGCTTCCTAGGACCGGTTTCTGGCATTTCAGCCGTCTTCAGCCAGGCTTGCTTGAATCCAGTGGCAAAGTGAGCAAGGGACTCACGTCTGAGCATACCCTGCCAACTTATGGCGAACAAAGCGGTACAAAAGGGGGTGGTGATGGACGGAGCATCAGAACCAATCAAACACTCACACCCAGTCAACAGATCTGGGTTTAATCCATAACCGTTCTTTAGCCCACTCTGCCACCCCAGTTCAGACATGGCCATATGCAAATCAGTCTGACACTGTGCCTCATGGGAACAGTCCAGCCCAAACTGCCAAGCCATGCCTTCCCTGGAACGGAAACAAGCATCCTAGGACCGGTTTCTGGCATTTCAGCCGTCTTCAGCCAGGCTTGCTTGAATCCAGTGGCAAAGTGAGCAAGGGACTCACGTCTGAGCATACCCTGCCAACTTATGGCGAACAAAGCGGTACAAAAGGGGGTGGCGATGGACGGAGCATCAGAACCAATCAAACGCTCACACCCAGTCAACAGATCTGGGTTTAATCCATAACCGTTCTTTAGCCCACTCTGCCACCCCAGTTCAGACATGGCCATATGCAAATCAGTCTGACCCTGTGCCTCATGGGAACAGTCCAGCCCAAACTGCCAAGCCATGCCTTCCCTGGAACGGAAACAAGCTTCCTAGGACCGGTTTCTGGCATTTCAGCCGTCTTCAGCCAGGCTTGCTTGAATCCAGTGGCAAAGTGAGCAAGGGACTCACGTCTGAGCATACCCTGCCAACTTATGGCGAACAAAGCGGTACAAAAGGGGGTGGTGATGGACGGAGCATCAGAACCAATCAAACACTCACACCCAGTTAACAGATCTGGGTTTAATCCATAACCGTTCTTTAGCCCACTCTGCCACCCCAGTTCAGACATGGCCATATGCAAATCAGTCTGACCCTGTGCCTCATGGGAACAGTCCAGCCCAAACTGCCAAGCCATGCCTTCCCTGGAACGGAAACAAGCTTCCTAGGACCGGTTTCTGGCATTTCAGCCGTCTTCAGCCAGGCTTGCTTGAATCCAGTGGCAAAGTGAGCAAGGGACTCACGTCTGAGCATACCCTGCCAACTTATGGCGAACAAAGCGGTACAAAAGGGGGTGGTGATGGACGGAGCATCAGAACCAATCAAACACTCACACCCAGTCAACAGATCTGGGTTTAATCCATAACCGTTCTTTAGCCCACTCTGCCACCCCAGTTGAGACATGGCCATATGCAAATCAGTCTGACCCTGTGCCTCATGGGAACAGTCCAGCCCAAACTGCCAAGCCATGCCTTCCCTGGAACGGAAACAAGCTTCCTAGGACCGGTTTCTGGCATTTCAGCCAGGCTTGCTTGAATCCAGTGGCAAAGTGAGCAAGGGACTCACGTCTGAGCATACCCTGCCAACTTATGGCGAACAAAGCGGTACAAAAGGGGGTGGTGATGGACGGAGCATCAGAACCAATCAAACACTCACACCCAGTCAACTGATCTGGGTTTAATCCATAACCGTTCTTTAGCCCACTCTGCCACCCCAGTTCAGACATGGCCATATGCAAATCAGTCTGACCCTGTGCCTCATGGGAACATTCCAGCCCAAACTGCCAAGCCATGCCTTCCCTGGAACGGAAACAAGCTTCCTAGGACCGGTTTCTGGCATTTCAGCCATCTTCAGCCAGGCTTGCTTGAATCCAGTGGCAAAGTGAGCAAGGGACTCACGTCTGAGCATACCCTGCCAACTTATGGCGAAAAAAGCGGTACAAAAGGGGGTGGTGATGGACGGAGCATCAGAACCAATCAAACACTCACACCCAGTCAACTGATCTGGGTTTAATCCATAACCGTTCTTTAGCCCACTCTGCCACCCCAGTTCAGACATGGCCATATGCAAATCAGTCTGACCCTGTGCCTCATGGGAACATTCCAGCCCAAACTGCCAAGCCATGCCTTCCCTGGAACGGAAACAAGCTTCCTAGGACCGGTTTCTGGCATTTCAGCCATCTTCAGCCAGGCTTGCTTGAATCCAGTGGCAAAGTGAGCAAGGGACTCACGTCTGAGCATACCCTGCCAACTTATGGCGAAAAAAACGGTACAAAAGGGGGGGGTGATGGACGGAGCATCAGAACCAATCAAACACTCACACTCAGTCAACAGATCTGGGTTTAATCCATAACCGTTCTTTAGCCCACTCTGCCACCGCCAGTTCAGACATGGCCATATGCAAATCAGTCTGACCCTGTGCCTCATGGGAACAGTCCAGCCCAAACTGCCAAGCCATGACTTCCCTGGAACGGAAACAAGCTTCCTAGGACCGGGTTCTGGCATTTCAGCCGTCTTTAGCCAGGCTTGCTTGAATCCAGTGGCAAAGTGAGCAAGGAACTCACGTCTGAGCATACCCTGCCAATTTATGGCGAACAAAGTGGTACAAAAGGGGGTGGTGATGGACGGAGCATCAGAACCAATCAAACACTCACACCCAGTCAACAGATCTGGGTTTAATCCATAACCGTTCTTTAGCCCACTCTGCCACCCCAGTTCAGACATGGCCATATGCAAATCAGTCTGACCCTGTGCCTCATGGGAACAGTCCAGCCCAAACTGCCAAGCCATGCCTTCCCTGGAACGGAAACAAGCTTCCTAGGACCGGTTTCTGGCATTTCAGCCGTCTTCAGCCAGGCTTGCTTGAATCCAGTGGCAAAGTGAGCAAGGGACTCACGTCTGAGAATACCCTGCCAACTTATGGCGAACAAAGCGGTACAAAAGGGGGTGGTGATGGACGGAGCATCAGAACCAATCAAACACTCACACCCAGTCAACAGATCTGGGTTTAATCCATAACCGTTCTTTAGCCCACTCTGCCACCCCAGTTCAGACATGGTCATATGCAAATCAGTCTGACCCTGTGCCTCATGGGAACAGTCCAGCCCAAACTGCCAAGCCATGCCTTCCCTGGAACGGAAACAAGCTTCCTAGGACCGGTTTCTGGCATTTCAGCCGTCTTCAGCCAGGCTTGCTTGAATCCAGTGGCAAAGTGAGCAAGGGACTCACGTCTGAGCATACCCTGCCAACTTATGACGAACAAAGCGGTACAAAAGGGGGTGGTGATGGACGGAGCATCAGAACCAATCAAACACTCACACCCAGTCAACAGATCTGGGTTTAATCCATAACCGTTCTTTAGCCCACTCTGCCACCCCAGTTGAGACATGGCCATATGCAAATCAGTCTGACCCTGTGCCTCATGGGAACAGTCCAGCCCAAACTGCCAAGCCCTGACTTCCCTGGAACGGAAACAAGCTTCCTAGGACCGGTTTCTGGCATTTCAGCCGTCTTCAGCCAGGCTTGCTTGAATCCAGTGGCAAAGTGAGCAAGGGACTCACGTCTGAGCATACCCTGCCAACTTATGGCGAACAAAGCGGTACAAAAGGGGGTGGTGATGGACGGAGCATCAGAACCAATCAAACACTCACACCCAGTCAATAGATCTGGGTTTAATCCATAACCGTTCTTTAGCCCACTCTGCCACCCCAGTTCAGACATGGCCATACGCAAATCAGTCTGACCCTGTGCCTCATGGGAACAGTCCAGCCCAAACTGCCAAGCCATGCCTTCCCTGGAACGGAAACAAGCTTCCTAGGACCGGTTTCTGGCATTTCAGCCGTCTTCAGCCAGGCTTGCTTGAATTCAGTGGCAAAGTGAGCAAGGGACTCACGTCTGAGCATACCCTGCCAACTTATGGCGAACAAAGCGGTACAAAAGGGGGTGGTGATGGACGGAGCATCAGAACCAATCAAACACTCACACCCAGTAACAGATCTGGGTTTAATCCATAACCGTTCTTTAGCCCACTCTGCCACCCCAGTTCAGACATGGCCATATGCAAATCAGTCTGACCCTGTGCCTCATGAGAACAGTCCAGCCCAAACTGCCAAGCCATGCCTTCCCTGGAACGGAAACAAGCTTCCTAGGCCCGGTTTCTGGCATTTCAGCCGTCTTCAGCCAGGCTTGCTTGAATCCAGTGGCAAAGTGAGCAAGGGACTCACGTCTGAGCATACCCTGCCAACTTATGGCGAACAAAGCGGTACAAAAGGGGGTGGTGATGGACGGAGCATCAGAACCAATCAAACACTCACACCCAGTCAACAGATCTGGGTTTAATCCATAACCGTTCTTTAGCCCACTCTGCCACCCCAGTTCAGACATGGCCATATGCAAATCAGTCTGACCCTGTGCCTCATGGGAACAGTCCAGCCCAAACTGCCAAGCCATGCCTTCCCTGGAACGGAAACAAGCTTCCTAGGACCGGTTTCTGGCATTTCAGCCGTCTTCAGCCAGGCTTGCTTGAATCCAGTGGCAAAGTGAGCAAGGGACTCACGTCTGAGCATACCCTGCCAACTTAAGGCGAACAAAGCGGTACAAAAGGGGGTGGTGATGGACGGAGCATCAGAACCAATCAAACACTCACACCCAGTCAACAGATCTGGGTTTAATCCATAACCGTTCTTTAGCCCACTCTGCCACCCCAGTTCAGACATGGCCATATGCAAATCAGTCTGACACTGTGCCTCATGGGAACAGTCCAGCCCAAACTGCCAAGCCATGCCTTCCCTGGAACGGAAACAAGCATCCTAGGACCGGTTTCTGGCATTTCAGCCGTCTTCAGCCAGGCTTGCTTGAATCCAGTGGCAAAGTGAGCAAGGGACTCACGTCTGAGCATACCCTGCCAACTTATGGCGAACAAAGCGGTACAAAAGGGGGTGGCGATGGACGGAGCATCAGAACCAATCAAACGCTCACACCCAGTCAACAGATCTGGGTTTAATCCATAACCGTTCTTTAGCCCACTCTGCGTCCCCAGTTCAGACATGGCCATATGCAAATCAGTCTGACCCTGTGCCTCATGGGAACAGTCCAGCCCAAACTGCCAAGCCATGCCTTCCCTGGAACGGAAACAAGCTTCCTAGGACCGGTTTCTGGCATTTCAGCCGTCTTCAGCCAGGCTTGCTTGAATCCAGTGGCAAAGTGAGCAAGGGACTCACGTCTGAGCATACCCTGCCAACTTATGGCGAACAAAGCGGTACAAAAGGGGATGGTGATGGACGGAGCATCAGAACCAATCAAACACTCACACCCAGTCAACAGATCTGGGTTTAATCCATAACCGTTCTTTAGCCCACTCTGCCACCCCAGTTCAGACATGGCCATATGCAAATCAGTCTGACCCTGTGCCTCATGGGAACAGTCCAGCCCAAACTGCCAAGCCATGCCTTCCCTGGAACGGAAACAAGCTTCCTAGGACCGGTTTCTGGCATTTCAGCCGTCTTCAGCCAGGCTTGCTTGAATCCAGTGGCAAAGTGAGCAAGGGACTCACGTCTGAGCATACCCTGCCAACTTATGGCGAACAAAGCGGTACAAAAGGGGGTGGTGATGGACGGAGCATCAGAACCAATCAAACACTCACACCCAGTCAACAGATCTGGGTTTAATCCATAACCGTTCTTTAGCCCACTCTGCCACCCCAGTTCAGACATGGCCATATGCAAATCAGTCTGACCCTGTGCCTCATGGGAACATTCCAGCCCAAACTGCCAAGCCATGCCTTCCCTGGAACGGAAACAAGCTTCCTAGGACCGGTTTCTGGCATTTCAGCCGTCTTCAGCCAGGCTTGCTTGAATTCAGTGGCAAAGTGAGCAAGGGACTCACGTCTGAGCATACCCTGCCAACTTATGGCGAACAAAGCGGTACAAAAGGGGGTGGTGATGGACGGAGCATCAGAACCAATCAAACACGGGGCGTGGCTAAGCACGCGATGGAAGCGGACGTGCCCGGGTAGAGCTCCCGCTCGAGCCCTCCTTCCCCGGGCCGTTTCTCCGCCACAACGATCCTGAATACTGCTCGTTCTGGCCGGCGGGCCTTCCACGGAGCCTTCTCTGTCACCTGGCCAAATTTGCGGAGAATCGGCGGTGGAAAACCGCACCGACCCTACAGGCGGGACTGGGGCCGCTCTGCCGGACGCGCGGCCGCGGCTCGCAGCTACGCGAGCCCGAGGCGCTGCCTTATCCCCTGGGCCCAATGCTGCAATCTGAGAGGGGGCTGCTGCGGCGCTGGGCGGCGGCCTGCGGCCACGGCGAGGGCAGCCTGGTGAAGTAAAAAACCACGCCTGGACTCATCTGGGGACCCCCCTGTGGCGCCAAGGAGAGGGCAGCGATGAACCGGGACACCCCCGAGAACACGCGACCGCCCCACTGGCGACGCCCGGACTCCGAGTGAGACGCGTGCCTGGACCCCAGCGACAACCGACTACGCGTCAAGGGTAGCCGTCGCGCCCTACGTGGACTGGGGGTGCGCTGGGGGAGCGGCGGAGGACGCCCCCGGACCTGAGAGGGCGCACACGGACCTCACTTCTTCCCCCCCCCCCCCGCACTGCACTCTGCCGGGACAGTGGACGCATTGAGGCGGCTTTCACCTTTGGAGTTGGCGATTCAGCAACACGACGCGCCGCTACACGCTGCCGCCGCCCGTGGGCCCTGGAGCCGCTGTGGGAGCGCCGACCTGGGCCTTATGGACACCCACATGACGTGACCCCTGCACCACGAGCCGAGGTGAGGGGCGACGCGGGAGAGGGGACACAGGAGTGCCCTGCGGACTGGAGGGAGACGCTGGGCGCTGCTCCAGCTGCGACCGGACCCCTCACTAGCTGGGACCCCTGAACACGTGGCGATGGCGGCACGGCCTGGCTGGCTGCGACGGTGAGACAGGGCGAGGTGGGCCGCTCCCCCTGCATTGCATTGGAGTGGAGTATCGACGGAGCAGAACCCCCCTACCCCCCTCGACGACGGGGGGGGCGTCTTGCACGCGCCGCCGGCTCCATGCCTAGAGGGGCGCGAACCCGCTCCGGACCGGGAGCGGCAGTGGAGAGGAGACGGCACGAGACGGCGACGCCCGCGATGGATGCTGACCAAGTAACGGCGAAACTGGACAGCGTCCTGGCGGCCATGGAGAGGATGGAGGAATCACTGCAGCAGACGCGCACCTCCCTGGAGACCCGCATAGACAGTGTGGCAATCGACCTAACGCACCTCAGAGCCGATCATAAAAAGTTGCAAACGCGCACCACCGCGCTGGAAGGCGCCACGGCAGAGGTCGAGCCGGCGACGAAACGGACAGAAGCCGGGGTGCAGGACCTTCTGCATCGGGTGGAACTGTTAGAAGGCAGGGCTGAGGATGCGGAAGGCCGGGCACGAAGGAACAATATCCGCCTGGTGGGCATTCCGGAGAGATGGGAAGGGGCGAATCCTGTCCGCAAGGTTGAGGACTGGCTACGAGGCCTACTACCAGACGACACACTCTCCCCGCACGTGGTGGAAAGGGCCCACCGCGTGCCCGCGAAACCACCTCCTCCGGGCTCTAACCCTAGGCCATTTCTCCTCCGGGTCCTCAATTACAGAGACCGCGATGCCATCCTGCGAGGAGCCAGAACCTTAGGGGAAATCACCATTGACAACGCGACAGTGATGTTCTTCCCGGACTACACGGCGCGAGTGCAGAGGCAGAGACACTCTTTTCTAACGATCAAACGAAGACTGCGCGAAGCGGCCCTCCAGTATTCGCTGCTCTTCCCGGCCAAGCTGCGGGTGGTGGCGCACGACAAAACCCACTTCTTTACGAGCCCCGAGGAAGCGGAGGCCTGGCTCGATGGCGGGATGCCAGACGCGCCATGACGGACGACGGGAGCAGGCGCGATGGAGAGAACGAGGGGAGCAAGACGACGACGCCGCCGCGGGTCGCCCACGCCGCCGCCAACCGGGGGGGCATCGAGCCGCTCCCCGCCAGTGGACCTCGTTCAACAGGAGCAGCGGGACGCCCTGCGCAGGGTGGCAGAGATCAGCAACTCCCCGGCGTCGTCGACTCGACCGGACGCCAGCCCGACGGTACACTCAACAGACGACGAGGCGATCTACGGCATCCCGGACACACAAGACTCTGGGGGGCCCCCGGAGGTTACACCGCAAACGGCGGACCTCTTCGGCTGAGGCGCCCCGGTGATGGGCTGCCGCCTGACGCGAGCCGCCGACCCGCCGGAATCCCTGCTGGGTGGCCCCCTTGCGGGACTGAACTTGCTGAAGGGCCCTGGCGCCACTGCCGTCGACACTATGAGGGGTCCACCCACGGAGCCAGACACTGTGAGTACATTTTCTACTTATGACCACACGGCCTGCACACCCGATTTACAGACATGCAGAGACGCCCTTTGGTGCCGCATGGTCGACTTGTTACTCCTGGCGTGACTTGAGAGGGGACATGCCCGTGCCCCCCCCCCCTCCGCGGGCGCTCCAGCCCCCGCTGACCTGATGGCCGGGCACACAGCTGCTACGGCCTTGAACTATGGCCCTCAGACGCCTGCCGGCCGACAGCAGCACATACGCAGCACCCGGGAGGCATACGAGGCGCTTCCAAATCTGCATTGTTTCCATTGTTGCTCAGAAGATACATTACCCACCCCCGAGACTGTATAGTTCGTAAGCTCGCTTGAGTGTTTGGACGGCGACCTGTTGTACAGCCGACCTTTTGGTATTCTACAAATTCTCTTTTAGTTGCCATGTTCCGGCTTTCTATGCACCCTTTTTTCCCTTTCCCTTCACCCTGCTGGAGATCACGACACTGCACACACATCACCCGTTTTAGCTGCGCGGTGGGAGCGGGCCGTTGGCCCTGGGGGACCCTCGAGATGGGAGATGCGCTCTTGGGGGCTGAGGGAGATCCCCGCACACAGAACTACCATGGCTAGCACACAAATATGCACCTGGAATGTCAGGGGGATGCACACACCGGCTAGGCGCTACCATATCTATTCGTACCTAAAGCGGCACAAGATTAACGTAGCGCTGCTCCAGGAGACCCATCTGAATGGGACCGAGGTGAGGGCACTCCATCGTAGATGGCGAGGGCAGCTGTATGCTACGGAATACTCCTCATTTGCTCGCGGAACGCTAATATGGATTCGCCCAGGGACCCCGTGGGAGGCCACGGACACTGCGATAGACAGCGAGGGCAGATACACGGCCGCGCGAGGCAGGCTAGATGGCCAATATATCACACTGATGTCCATCTACTCCCCAAATGTTGAACAGGCTGGCTTCCTGGCGCGGCTATCATTGACTATGGCAACTTGGCACGACACTTCGTGGATCATAGGGGGCGACTATAACTGCACCTTAGACACCACGCTGGATCGCTCCTCCCCGCCCCCAGCTAACGCCCCTACCAGGGGAGCCACGAAGGCGCTGCTGGAGTGGGCCGCGCAATGGGACTTGCACGACGTCTGGCGACAGCGCAACCCAGGGACGCGGACGTACTCCTATTACTCTGGCGCTCACGACTTACATGTCCGCCTCGACCGCTTCATGGCATCCACAGACCTCCTACCTCATGTGACGGACGCGCAATACATGGGCCGCACACACTCAGACCACAATCCACACTTTATGTCCATAGCCTGGGCCCGCCCACACCCCCCTGTCCCCACATGGCACCTGCAGCCAGCACTGCTGCTAGATGCGACTTTTCGCGCTGCCCTGCTCGAGCGCATCGCGCAATACTTTGAGGACAACGCTGGCACAGCAACTGACTCGAGGGTGGAGTGGGACGCCTTCAAGGCCGTGATACGAGGCCACTGCCTGCGCACTCAGGGGCAGATAAGACATCAGCTAGAGAGAGACCTTACCAGGCTGGAAGCGAACTTGCTTGCGCGAGAGGGGGAAGCTGCGGGGGGAGACGGGGGCCCATTGCATGATGCCCACACGGAACATGCGCGCCTCCTGGAGCGACTTCGCAATGTTAACTACGCCGCGCACTCGGCGAGGACTCACCGCCTTGGGGACAGACCAGGCAAGCTTTTAACGTGGCTGATTGCACGGGACGCCCGCTCTGCACCAGTGACGGCTATAATGGGCGAGGGGGGGGAACTGGTGTACACGCAAGCTGGTATCCATGACACTTTTACTGTCCACTATACCGCATTGTACCGCTCCCGACTCGCGGTCCCTTACACTGCTATCACAGACTATCTCTCCCCTCTGCCGATGCCGCAATTGACTATTGTTCAACAGGATGAACTCGGCGCTCCGCTGGAGGCGGACGAGCTTAGAGAGGCCATCTTTCAGCTCTCTAACGGGAAAACACCGGGCCCGGACGGGCTACCGGCTGAATTCTACAAGGCTGGCTCGGACATCCTAATCCCGGAGCTCCTGCGAATGTATGCGGCGGCGGCGGAGGGAGCTGCCCTGCCCCCGACGCTGAATGAAGCCACGCTGGTCTCTATACTTAAGCCAGGCAGGGACGGCACGCGAGTGGGCTCCTACCGCCCATTGGCTCTGCTAAACACAGACTATAAAATCCTTGCTTCTGCGTTGGCCAGGAGGCTGGCCCCTCATGTACCAGCTCTTGTGCATCGGGACCAAAATGGATTCGTCCCCACACGCCATACCTCCTACAACATCCGCAGGCTCTTCCGGGTACAGGAATACGCCACGCAGCAGTGGCCCAGGGCGGGATGCCTGATACTGGACTTGGAGAAAGCCTTCGACTCCGTTGAGTGGCCGTACCTGAGAGCAGTAACAGAGAAATACCGGCTGGGGGGGGGCTACAACGCCATGATCGCCCTGCTTTACAGCGAGCCGACCGTCCGGGTCCGCACGGGCCGCATCCTCTCGGACGCCATCCGGGTCCGCAGGGGCACCCGCCAGGGCTGCCCGTTGTCGCCGTTGCTGTTTGCACTGGCAATGGAGCCCCTGGCTGCGACACTTAGGACACACGGACTGGAATGGGGAATCCCATTGACGGATGGCTTGCACACGGTGTCCCTATATGCGGATGACCTGCTACTATACGTCAGAGACATGACCGCCATCCCTGCCTCCCTCGCTGATGTATTCCGCACCTTCGAGGCAATATCGGGCCTGAGGGTTAACTTGGCCAAGTCGGGAGCCTACCCCTTTGGCCCGGAGACACCTGAGTGCGACGTCCGACTGGGAGGGGACAGGTTGCGGTGGTACCCCACCACTTTCCGCTACCTGGGGATTCGGATCTACAGAGCCCCGGCGGACGTCCTAGACGGGAATCTCCTCAGAGCGATCGCATCTGTGCGTACACAACCTCATCTGGAACAAGGGGAGACCGCGTGTAGCGCTGGCCAAATTGTACATGCCCACAGACGCTGGGGGCCTAGCGGTCCCCAATATGGAGCTATATTATCTAGCGGCACAGATGCAATGGGTGGCGGGGTGGCTGAGCGGCAAGCAACTAGAGGACACTGCCTCGCATACGGCTGCCTGGACACGGACGCAAGTCCACACACTGTTCCATCCGCTGACTCGTGCGCCCTGCCCCTCCCAGGTTTACCTGGCAGTGGCGCGCAGGTGTTTCCAGAGGTGCCTCCGCCTCACACGCGCGACCACACCGTACGCTCCAGAGTTACCACTATTGGGCATGCCTGGCCCGACGGGACCCCTCACGGAGGCCCACTTGGCAGGATGGGAACAGGCAGGAGTAGATACGCTAGGTGACCTGTATGAGGACGGCGACTTGCTGACGTTCGCCGCTCTGGCCGAAGGTACGACGCTCCCGGCAGGACAGTTCCTCCTGCATGCCTCCCTCATGCAGACGCTCTCGGCTTCTTGGGGTGACATGGCGACGGAGCCGCCGGCACATACCTTCATCCAATATCTGCATATCATGGGAAATGGCGCACATGTCATACACTGGCTGGTGCAGGCGCTCCTAGCGCATTCGCGACTGTCCACCTTGATGCTGAGGGAACGCTGGGCGACGGACAGGGGCAGAGACTGGACAGACAAAGAATGGGCGATGATACTGGCTAGCCCGACCAATGTTCCGCGCAACCCCCGCTTCAAACTCATACAATATTACATACTACAGCGAGCATATCTCACCCCTGAGAAGATCAATAGATATTTCTCGCGGACGGACGCCGCCTGCCCACGGTGCTCGTCACCAGGAGCGGACCTTTTACATATGCTCTGGCATTGCGCTGACGTGCAGGCATACTGGGGCGACGTGCTGTCACTGATAGAGCGCGGTGCGGATGGACGGCTCCCGCGCACGTGGGAGGCATGTATCTTAGGCCTATACAAGCGCACGAAAGCGAATAAGGTGCAGGCGCGCTTCTGGGACATGGGGCTTGTAACGGCCAAACGCTTGCTCACCAAGCATTGGAAGGCGACGACCCCCCCGCACATTAGGCACTGGAGGGCCTCTTTCGTAAACTGGGCGCAAGCGGAAAGTGCAGTGCTCGTGAGGAAACTGCGGGACTCAGGCAGTTCCCCATCGCCCACCTTTGGGATGGCCTCCTTGCCACCTTTCAGGCAGCCTGCCGAACCCGAGGGATAACCTGAACACTGGGTGGACATCGACACACTACTAGCTAGATGGCGACATCTTTGAGACCCTGACGGGGATAGCTCCCGGCCCCCTCTGCCTGCTTACTCCCCTGGCGTACCTCGCATACTGCGCGGCAGGCTGCTACTGTTAGATATCCCCTGCTCTGTGCTATGGCGCGCGCGCGGGCCTTACTGCCGCTGCTGCTCGAGAGGGCGCACACACTACTGGGTCATGGGCACACCCAAGGAGCCAGAATCTTTCCGCCCCGCTCAGATGCCCCACACTAGACGCGGAGGACCACCTCCCTCACGCGAGCGGGCAGTCCTAGACTGCGAACACAAAGCGCTGCGGACCCTAGGCCCTCCCCTCTGATGGCCCCCTGGCCCCCTCCCTCAACAAAGCGGTACAAAAGGGGGTGGTGATGGACGGAGCATCATAACCAATCAAACACTCACACCCAGTCAACAGATCTGGGTTTAATCCATAACCGTTCTTTAGCCCACTCTGCCACCCCAGTTCAGACATGGCCATATGCAAATCAGTCTGACCCTGTGCCTCATGGGAACAGTCCAGCCCAAACTGCCAAGCCATGCCTTCCCTGGAACGGAAACAAGCTTCCTAGGACCGGTTTCTGGCATTTCAGCCATCTTCAGCCAGGCTTGCTTGAATCCAGTGGCAAAGTGAGCAAGGGACTCACGTCTGAGCATACCCTGCCAACTTATGGTGAACAAAGCGGTACAAAAGGGGGTGGTGATGGACGGAGCATCAGAACCAATCAAACACTCACACCCAGTCAACAGATCTGGGTTTAATCCATAACCGTTCTTTAGCCCACTCTGCCACCCCAGTTCAGACATGGCCATATGCCAATCAGTCTGACCCTGTGCCTCATGGGAACAGTCCAGCCCAAACTGCCAAGCCATGCCTTCCCTGGAACGGAAACAAGCTTCCTAGGACCGGTTTCTGGCATTTCAGCCGTCTTCAGCCAGGCTTGCTTGAATCCAGTGGCAAAGTGAGCAAGGGACTCACGTCTGAGCATACCCTGCCAACTTATGGCGAACAAAGCGGTACAAAAGGGGGTGGTGATGGACGGAGCATCAGAACCAATCAAACACTCACACCCAGTCAACAGATCTGGGTTTAATCCATAACCGTTCTTTAGCCCACTCTGCCACCCCAGTTCAGACATGGCCATATGCAAATCAGTCTGACCCTGTGCCTCATGGGAACATTCCAGCCCAAACTGCCAAGCCATGCCTTCCCTGGAACGGAAACAAGCTTCCTAGGACCGGTTTCTGGCATTTCAGCCGTCTTCAGCCAGGCTTGCTTGAATCCAGTGGCAAAGTGAGCAAGGGACTCACGTCTGAGCATACCCTGCCAACTTATGGCGAACAAAGCGGTACAAAAGGGGGTGGTGATGGACGGAGCATCAGAACCAATCAAACACTCACACCCAGTCAACAGATCTGGGTTTAATCCATAACCTTTCTTTAGCCCACTCTGCCACCCCAGTTCAGACATGGCCATATGCAAATCAGTCTGACCCTGTGCCTCATGGGAACAGTCCAGCCCAAACTGCCAAGCCATGCCTTCCCTGGAACGGAAACAAGCTTCCTAGGACCGGTTTCTGGCATTTCAGCCGTCTTCAGCCAGGCTTGCTTGAATCCAGTGGCAAAGTGAGCAAGGGACTCACGTCTGAGCATACCCTGCCAACTTATGGCGAAAAAAGCGGTACAAAAGGGGGTGGTGATGGACGGAGCATCAGAACCAATCAAACACTCACACTCAGTCAACAGATCTGGGTTTAATCCATAACCGTTCTTTAGCCCACTCTGCCACCCCAGTTCAGACATGGCCATATGCAAATCAGTCTGACCCTGTGCCTCATGGGAACAGTCCAGCCCAAACTGCCAAGCCATGACTTCCCTGGAACGGAAACAAGCTTCCTAGGACCGGGTTCTGGCATTTCAGCCGTCTTCAGCCAGGCTTGCTTGAATCCAGTGGCAAAGTGAGCAAGGAACTCACGTCTGAGCATACCCTGCCAATTTATGGCGAACAAAGTGGTACAAAAGGGGGTGGTGATGGACGGAGCATCAGAACCAATCAAACACTCACACCCAGTCAACAGATCTGGGTTTAATCCATAACCGTTCTTTAGCCCACTCTGCCACCCCAGTTCAGACATGGCCATATGCAAATCAGTCTGACCCTGTGCCTCATGGGAACATTCCAGCCCAAACTGCCAAGCCATGCCTTCCCTGGAACGGAAACAAGCTTCCTAGGATCGGTTTCTGGCATTTCAGCCGTCTTCAGCCAGGCTTGCTTGAATCCAGTGGCAAAGTGAGCAAGGGACTCACGTCTGAGCATACCCTGCCAACTTATGGCGAACAAAGCGGTACAAAAGGGGGTGGTGATGGACGGAGCATCAGAACCAATCAAACACTCACACCCAGTCAACAGATCTGGGTTTAATCCATAACCGTTCTTTAGCCCACTCTGCCACCCCAGTTCAGACATGGCCATATGCAAATCAGTCTGACCCTGTGCCTCATGGGAACAGTCCAGCCCAAACTGCCAAGCCATGCCTTCCCAGGATTGGAAACAAGCTTCCTAGGACCGGTTTCTGGCATTTCAGCCGTCTTCAGCCAGGCTTGCTTGAATCCAGTGGCAAAGTGAGCAAGGGACTCACGTCTGAGCATACCCTGCCAACTTATGGCGAACAAAGCGGTACAAAAGGGGGTGGCGATGGACGGAGCATCAGAACCAATCAAACGCTCACACCCAGTCAACAGATCTGGGTTTAATCCATAACCGTTCTTTAGCCCACTCTGCCACCCCAGTTCAGACATGGCCATATGCAAATCAGTCTGACCCTGTGCCTCATGGGAACAGTCCAGCCCAAACTGCCAAGCCATGCCTTCCCTGGAACGGAAACAAGCTTCCTAGGACCGGTTTCTGGCATTTCAGCCGTCTTCAGCCAGGCTTGCTTGAATCCAGTGGCAAAGTGAGCAAGGGACTCACGTCTGAGCATACCCTGCCAACTTATGGCGAACAAAGCGGTACAAAAGGGGGTGGTGATGGACGGAGCATCAGAACCAATCAAACACTCACACCCAGTCAACAGATCTGGGTTTAATCCATAACCGTTCTTTAGCCCACTCTGCCACCCCAGTTCAGACATGGCCATATGCAAATCAGTCTGACCCTGTGCCTCATGGGAACAGTCCAGCCCAAACTGCCAAGCCATGCCTTCCCTGGAACGGAAACAAGCTTCCTAGGACCGGTTTCTGGCATTTCAGCCATCTTCAGCCAGGCTTGCTTGAATCCAGTGGCAAAGTGAGCAAGGGACTCACGTCTGAGCATACCCTGCCAACTTATGGCGAACAAAGCGGTACAAAAGGGGGTGGTGATGGACGGAGCATCAGAACCAATCAAACACTCACACCCAGTCAACAGATCTGGGTTTAATCCATAACCGTTCTTTAGCCCACTCTGCCACCCCAGTTCAGACATGGCCATATGCAAATCAGTCTGACCCTGTGCCTCATGGGAACAGTCCAGCCCAAACTGCCAAGCCATGCCTTCCCTGGAACGGAAACAAGCTTCCTAGGACCGGTTTCTGGCATTTCAGCCGTCTTCAGCCAGGCTTGCTTGAATCCAGTGGCAAAGTGAGCAAGGGACTCACGTCTGAGCATACCCTGCCAACTTATGGCGAACAAAGCGGTACAAAAGGGGGTGGTGATGGACGGAGCATCAGAACCAATCAAACACTCACACCCAGTCAACAGATCTGGGTTTAATCCATAACCGTTCTTTAGCCCACTCTGCCACCCCAGTTCAGACATGGCCATATGCAAATCAGTCTGACCCTGTGCCTCATGGGAACATTCCAGCCCAAAGTGCCAAGCCATGCCTTCCCTGGAACGGAAACAAGCTTCCTAGGACCGGTTTCTGGCATTTCAGCCGTCTTCAGCCAGGCTTGCTTGAATCCAGTGGCAAAGTGAGCAAGGGACTCACGTCTGAGCATACCCTGCCAACTTATGGCGAACAAAGCGGTACAAAAGGGGGTGGTGATGGACGGAGCATCAGAACCAATCAAACACTCACACCCAGTCAACAGATCTGGGTTTAATCCATAACCGTTCTTTAGCCCACTCTGCCACCCCAGTTCAGACATGGCCATATGCAAATCAGTCTGACCCTGTGCCTCATGGGAACAGTCCAGCCCAAACTGCCAAGCCATGCCTTCCCGGGATTGGAAACAAGCTTCCTAGGACCGGTTTCTGGCATTTCAGCCGTCTTCAGCCAGGCTTGCTTGAATCCAGTGGCAAAGTGAGCAAGGGACTCACGTCTGAGCATACCCTGCCAACTTATGGCGAACAAAGCGGTACAAAAGGGGGTGGTGATGGACGGAGCATCAGAACCAATCAAACACTCACACCCAGTCAACAGATCTGGGTTTAATCCATAACCGTTCTTTAGCCCACTCTGCCACCCCAGTTCAGACATGGCCATATGCAAATCAGTCTGACCCTGTGCCTCATGGGAACAGTCCAGCCCAAACTGCCAAGCCCTGACTTCCCTGGAACGGAAACAAGCTTCCTAGGACCGGTTTCTGGCATTTCAGCCGTCTTCAGCCAGGCTTGCTTGAATCCAGTGGCAAAGTGAGCAAGGGACTCACGTCTGAGCATACCCTGCCAACTTATGGCGAACAAAGCGGTACAAAAGGGGGTGGTGATGGACGGAGCATCAGAACCAATCAAACACTCACACCCAGTCAATAGATCTGGGTTTAATCCATAACCGTTCTTTAGCCCACTCTGCCACCCCAGTTCAGACATGGCCATACGCAAATCAGTCTGACCCTGTGCCTCATGGGAACAGTCCAGCCCAAACTGCCAAGCCATGCCTTCCCTGGAACGGAAACAAGCTTCCTAGGACCGGTTTCTGGCATTTCAGCCGTCTTCAGCCAGGCTTGCTTGAATCCAGTGGCAAAGTGAGCAAGGGACTCACGTCTGAGCATACCCTGCCAACTTATGGCGAAAAAAGCGGTACAAAAGGGGGTGGTGATGGACGGAGCATCAGAACCAATCAAACACTCACACTCAGTCAACAGATCTGGGTTTAATCCATAACCGTTCTTTAGCCCACTCTGCCACCCCAGTTCAGACATGGCCATATGCAAATCAGTCTGACCCTGTGCCTCATGGGAACAGTCCAGCCCAAACTGCCAAGCCATGACTTCCCTGGAACGGAAACAAGCTTCCTAGGACCGGGTTCTGGCATTTCAGCCGTCTTCAGCCAGGCTTGCTTGAATCCAGTGGCAAAGTGAGCAAGGGACTCACGTCTGAGCATACCCTGCCAACTTATGGCGAAAAAAGCGGTACAAAAGGGGGTGGTGATGGACGGAGCATCAGAACCAATCAAACACTCACACTCAGTCAACAGATCTGGGTTTAATCCATAACCGTTCTTTAGCCCACTCTGCCACCCCAGTTCAGACATGGCCATATGCAAATCAGTCTGACCCTGTGCCTCATGGGAACAGTCCAGCCCAAACTGCCAAGCCATGACTTCCCTGGAACGGAAACAAGCTTCCTAGGACCGGGTTCTGGCATTTCAGCCGTCTTCAGCCAGGCTTGCTTGAATCCAGTGGCAAAGTGAGCAAGGAACTCACGTCTGAGCATACCCTGCCAATTTATGGCGAACAAAGTGGTACAAAAGGGGGTGGTGATGGACGGAGCATCAGAACCAATCAAACACTCACACCCAGTCAACAGATCTGGGTTTAATCCATAACCGTTCTTTCGCCCACTCTGCCACCCCAGTTCAGACATGGCCATATGCAAATCAGTCTGACCCTGTGCCTCATGGGAACAGTCCAGCCCAAACTGCCAAGCCATGCCTTCCCTGGAACGGAAACAAGCTTCCTAGGACCGGTTTCTGGCATTTCAGCCGTCTTCAGCCAGGCTTGCTTGAATCCAGTGGCAAAGTGAGCAAGGGACTCACGTCTGAGAATACCCTGCCAACTTATGGCGAACAAAGCGGTACAAAAGGGGGTGGTGATGGACGGAGCATCAGAACCAATCAAACACTCACACCCAGTCAACAGATCTGGGTTTAATCCATAACCGTTCTTTAGCCCACTCTGCCACCCCAGTTCAGACATGGCCATATGCAAATCAGTCTGACCCTGTGCCTCATGAGAACAGTCCAGCCCAAACTGTAAAAGCCATGCCTTCCCTGGAACGGAAACAAGCTTCCTAGGACCGGTTTCTGGCAGTTCAGCAGTCTTCAGCCAGGCTTGCTTGAATCCAGTGGCAAAGTGAGCAAGGGACTCACGTCTGAGCATACCCTGCCAACTTATGGCGAACAAAGCGGTACAAAAGGGGGTGGTGATGGACGGAGCATCAGAACCAATCAAACACTCACACCCAGTCAACAGATCTGGGTTTAATCCATAACCGTTCTTTAGCCCACTCTGCCACCCCAGTTCAGACATGGCCATATGCAAATCAGTCTGACCCTGTGCCTCATGGGAACAGTCCAGCCCAAACTGCCAAGCCCTGACTTCCCTGGAACGGAAACAAGCTTCCTAGGACCGGTTTCTGGCATTTCAGCCGTCTTCAGCCAGGCTTGCTTGAATCCAGTGGCAAAGTGAGCAAGGGACTCACGTCTGAGCATACCCTGCCAACTTATGTCGAACAAAGCGGTACAAAAGGGGGTGGTGATGGACGGAGCATCAGAACCAATCAAACACTCACACCCAGTCAATAGATCTGGGTTTAATCCATAACCGTTCTTTAGCGCACTCTGCCACCCCAGTTCAGACATGGCCATACGCAAATCAGTCTGACCCTGTGCCTCATGGGAACAGTCCAGCCCAAACTGCCAAGCCATGCCTTCCCTGGAACGGAAACAAGCTTCCTAGGACCGGTTTCTGGCATTTCAGCCGTCTTCATCCAGGCTTGCTTGAATCCAGTGGCAAAGTGAGCAAGGGACTCACGTCTGAGCATACCCTGCCAACTTATGGCGAACAAAGCGGTACAAAAGGGGGTGGTGATGGACGGAGCATCAGAACCAATCAAACACTCACACCCAGTCAACAGATCTGGGTTTAATCCATAACCGTTCTTTAGCCCACTCTGCCACCCCAGTTCAGACATGGCCATATGCAAATCAGTCTGACCCTGTGCCTCATGGGAACATTCCAGCCCAAACTGCCAAGCCATGCCTTCCCTGGAACGGAAACAAGCTTCCTAGGACCGGTTTCTGGCATTTCAGCCGTCTTCAGCCAGGCTTGCTTGAATTCAGTGGCAAAGTGAGCAAGGGACTCACGTCTGAGCATACCCTGCCAACTTATGGCGAACAAAGCGGTACAAAAGGGGGTGGTGATGGACGGAGCATCAGAACCAATCAAACACGGGGCGTGGCTAAGCACGCGATGGAAGCGGACGTGCCCGGGTAGAGCTCCCGCTCGAGCCCTCCTTCCCCGGGCCGTTTCTCCGCCACAACGATCCTGAATACTGCTCGTTCTGGCCGGCGGGCCTTTCACGGAGCCTTCTCTGTCACCTGGCCAAATTTGCGGAGAATCGGCGGTGGAAAACCGCACCCACCCTACAGGCGGGACTGGGGCCGCTCTGCCGGACGCGCGGCCGCGGCTCGCAGCTACGCGAACCCGAGGCGCTGCCTTATCCCCTGGGCCCAACGCTGCAATCTGGAACGGAAACAAGCTTCCTAGGACCGGTTTCTGGCATTTCAACCGTTCTTTAGCCCACTCTGCCACCCCAGTTCAGACATGGCCATATGCAAATCAGTCTGACCCTGTGCCTCATGGGAACAGTCCAGCCCAAACTGCCAAGCCATGCCTTCCCGAGATTGGAAACAAGCTTCCTAGGACCGGTTTCTGGCATTTCAGCCGTCTTCAGCCAGGCTTGCTTGAATCCAGTGGCAAAGTGAGCAAGGGACTCACGTCTGAGCATACCCTGCCAACTTATGGCGAACAAAGCGGTACAAAAGGGGGTGGTGATGGACGGAGCATCAGAACCAATCAAACACGGGGCGTGGCTAAGCACGCGATGGAAGCGGACGTGCCCGGGTAGAGCTCCCGCTCGAGCCCTCCTTCCCCGGGCCGTTTATCCGCCACAACGATCCTGAATACTGCTCGTTCTGGCCGGCGGGCCTTTCACGGAGCCTTCTCTGTCACCTGGCCAAATTTGCGGAGAATCGGCGGTGGAAAACCGCACCGACCCTACAGGCGGGACTGGGGCCGCTCTGCCGGACGCGCGGCCGCGGCTCGCAGCTACGCGAGCCCGAGGCGCTGCCTTATCCCCTGGGCCCAACGCTGCAATCTGAGAGGGGGCTGCTGCGGCGCTGGGCGGCGGCCTGCGGCCACGGCGAGGGCGGCCTGGTGAAGTAAAAAACCACGCCTGGACTCATCTGGGGACCCCCCTGTGGCGCCAAGGAGAGGGCAGCGATGAACCGGGACACCCCCGAGAACACGCGACCGCCCCACTGGCGACGCCCGGACTCCGAGTGAGACGCGTGCCTGGACCCCAGCGACAACCGACTACGCGTCAAGGGTAGCCGTCGCGCCCTACGTGGACTGGGGGTGCGCTGGGGGAGCGGCGGAGGACGCCCCCGGACCTGAGAGGGCGCACACGGACCTCACTTCTTCCCCCCCCCCCCCGCACTGCACTCTGCCGGGACAGTGGACGCATTGAGGCGGCTTTCACCTTTGGAGTTGGCGATTCAGCAACACGACGCGCCGCTACACGCTGCCGCCGCCCGTGGGCCCTGGAGCCGCTGTGGGAGCGCCGACCTGGGCCTTATGGACACCCACATGACGTGACCCCTGCACCACGAGCCGAGGTGAGGGGCGACGCGGGAGAGGGGACACAGGAGTGCCCTGCGGACTGGAGGGAGACGCTGGGCGCTGCTCCAGCTGCGACCGGACCCCTCACTAGCTGGGACCCCTGAACACGTGGCGATGGCGGCACGGCCTGGCTGGCTGCGACGGTGAGACAGGGCGAGGTGGGCCGCTCCCCCTGCATTGCATTGGAGTGGAGTATCGACGGAGCAGAACCCCCCTACCCCCCTCGACGACGGGGGGGGCGTCTTGCACGCGCCGCCGGCTCCATGCCTAGAGGGGCGCGAACCCGCTCCGGACCAGGAGCGGCAGTGGAGAGGAGACGGCACGAGACGGCGACGCCCGCGATGGATGCTGACCAAGTAACGGCGAAACTGGACAGCGTCCTGGCGGCCATGGAGAGGATGGAGGAATCACTGCAGCAGACGCGCACCTCCCTGGAGACCCGCATAGACAGTGTGGCAATCGACCTAACGCACCTCAGAGCCGATCATAAAAAGTTGCAAACGCGCACCACCGCGCTGGAAGGCGCCA
The DNA here is from genome assembly GCF_964204655.1 of Triturus cristatus. Classification (NCBI taxonomy): domain Eukaryota; kingdom Metazoa; phylum Chordata; class Amphibia; order Caudata; family Salamandridae; genus Triturus; species Triturus cristatus. The sequence goes on along the minus strand of NC_140592.1, from coordinate 1,072,598,298 downwards.
CGGCAGAGGTCGAGCCGGCGACGAAACGGACAGAAGCCGGGGTGCAGGACCTTCTGCATCGGGTGGAACTGTTAGAAGGCAGGGCTGAGGATGCGGAAGGCCGGGCACGAAGGAACAATATCTGCCTGGTGGGCATTCCGGAGAGATGGGAAGGGGCGAATCCTGTCCGCAAGGTTGAGGACTGGCTACGAGGCCTACTACCAGACGACACACTCTCCCCGCACGTGGTGGAAAGGGCCCACCGCGTGCCCGCGAAACCACCTCCTCCGGGCTCTAACCCTAGGCCATTTCTCCTCCGGGTCCTCAATTACAGAGACCGCGATGCCATCCTGCGAGGAGCCAGAACCTTAGGGGAAATCACCATTGACAACGCGACAGTGATGTTCTTCCCGGACTACACGGCGCGAATGCAGAGGCAGAGACACTCTTTTCTAACGATCAAACGAAGACTGCGCGAAGCGGCCCTCCAGTATTCGCTGCTCTTCCCGGCCAAGCTGCGGGTGGTGGCGCACGACAAAACCCACTTCTTTACGAGCCCCGAGGAAGCGGAGGCCTGGCTCGATGGCGGGATGCCAGACGCGCCATGACGGACGACGGGAGCAGGCGCGATGGAGAGAACGAGGGGAGCAAGACGACGACGCCGCCGCGGGTCGCCCACGCCGCCGCCAACCGGGGGGGCATCGAGCCGCTCCCCGCCAGTGGACCTCGTTCAACAGGAGCAGCGGGACGCCCTGCGCAGGGTGGCAGAGATCAGCAACTCCCCGGCGTCGTCGACTCGACCGGACGCCAGCCCGACGGTACACTCAACAGACGACGAGGCGATCTTTGGCATCCCGGACACACAAGACTCTGGGGGGCCCCCGGAGGTTACACCGCAAACGGCGGACCTCTTCGGCTGAGGCGCCCCGGTGATGGGCTGCCGCCTGACGCGAGCCGCCGACCCGCCGGAATCCCTGCTGGGTGGCCCCCTTGCGGGACTGAACTTGCTGAAGGGCCCTGGCGCCACTGCCGTCGACACTATGAGGGGTCCACCCACGGAGCCAGACACTGTGAGTACATTTTCTACTTATGACCACACGGCCTGCACACCCGATTTACAGACATGCAGAGACGCCCTTTGGTGCCGCATGGTCGACTTGTTACTCCTGGCGTGACTTGAGAGGGGACATGCCCGTGCCCCCCCCCCCTCCGCGGGCGCTCCAGCCCCCGCTGACCTGATGGCCGGGCACACAGCTGCTACGGCCTTGAACTATGGCCCTCAGACGCCTGCCGGCCGACAGCAGCACATACGCAGCACCCGGGAGGCATACGAGGCGCTTCCAAATCTGCATTGTTTCCATTGTTGCTCAGAAGATACATTACCCACCCCCGAGACTGTATAGTTCGTAAGCTCGCTTGAGTGTTTGGACGGCGACCTGTTGTACAGCCGACCTTTTGGTATTCTACAAATTCTCTTTTAGTTGCCATGTTCCGGCTTTCTATGCACCCTTTTTTCCCTTTCCCTTCACCCTGCTGGAGATCACGACACTGCACACACATCACCCGTTTTAGCTGCGCGGTGGGAGCGGGCCGTTGGCCCTGGGGGACCCTCGAGATGGGAGATGCGCTCTTGGGGGCTGAGGGAGATCCCCGCACACAGAACTACCATGGCTAGCACACAAATATGCACCTGGAATGTCAGGGGGATGCACACACCGGCTAGGCGCTACCATATCTATTCGTACCTAAAGCGGCACAAGATTAACGTAGCGCTGCTCCAGGAGACCCATCTGAATGGGACCGAGGTGAGGGCACTCCATCGTAGATGGCGAGGGCAGCTGTATGCTACGGAATACTCCTCATTTGCTCGCGGAACGCTAATATGGATTCGCCCAGGGACCCCGTGGGAGGCCACGGACACTGCGATAGACAGCGAGGGCAGATACACGGCCGCGCGAGGCAGGCTAGATGGCCAATATATCACACTGATGTCCATCTACTCCCCAAATGTTGAACAGGCTGGCTTCCTGGCGCGGCTATCATTGACTATGGCAACTTGGCACGACACTTCGTGGATCATAGGGGGCGACTATAACTGCACCTTAGACACCACGCTGGATCGCTCCTCCCCGCCCCCAGCTAACGCCCCTACCAGGGGAGCCACGAAGGCGCTGCTGGAGTGGGCCGCGCAATGGGACTTGCACGACGTCTGGCGACAGCGCAACCCAGGGACGCGGACGTACTCCTATTACTCTGGCGCTCACGACTTACATGTCCGCCTCGACCGCTTCATGGCATCCACAGACCTCCTACCTCATGTGACGGACGCGCAATACATGGGCCGCACACACTCAGACCACAATCCACACTTTATGTCCATAGCCTGGGCCCGCCCACACCCCCCTGTCCCCACATGGCACCTGCAGCCAGCACTGCTGCTAGATGCGACTTTTCGCGCTGCCCTGCTCGAGCGCATCGCGCAATACTTTGAGGACAACGCTGGCACAGCAACTGACTCGAGGGTGGAGTGGGACGCCTTCAAGGCCGTGATACGAGGCCACTGCCTGCGCACTCAGGGGCAGATAAGACATCAGCTAGAGAGAGACCTTACCAGGCTGGAAGCGAACTTGCTTGCGCGAGAGGGGGAAGCTGCGGGGGGAGACGGGGGCCCACTGCATGATGCCCACACGGAACATGCGCGCCTCCTGGAGCGACTTCGCAATGTTAACTACGCCGCGCACTCGGCGAGGACTCACCGCCTTGGGGACAGACCAGGCAAGCTTTTAACGTGGCTGATTGCACGGGACGCCCGCTCTGCACCAGTGACGGCTATACTGGGCGAGGGGGGGGAACTGGTGTACACGCAAGCTGGTATCCATGACACTTTTACTGTCCACTATACCGCATTGTACCGCTCCCGACTCGCAGTCCCTTACACTGCTATCACAGACTATCTCTCCCCTCTGCCGATGCCGCAATTGACTATTGTTCAACAGGATGAACTCGGCGCTCCGCTGGAGGCGGACGAGCTTAGAGAGGCCATCTTTCAGCTCTCTAACGGGAAAACACCGGGCCCGGACGGGCTACCGGCTGAATTCTACAAGGCTGGCTCGGACATCCTAATCCCGGAGCTCCTGCGAATGTATGCGGCGGCGGCGGAGGGAGCTGCCCTGCCCCCGACGCTGAATGAAGCCACGCTGGTCTCTATACTTAAGCCAGGCAGGGACGGCACGCGAGTGGGCTCCTACCGCCCATTGGCTCTGCTAAACACAGACTATAAAATCCTTGCTTCTGCGTTGGCCAGGAGGCTGGCCCCTCATGTACCAGCTCTTGTGCATCGGGACCAAAATGGATTCGTCCCCACACGCCATACCTCCTACAACATCCGCAGGCTCTTCCGGGTACAGGAATACGCCACGCAGCAGTGGCCCAGGGCGGGATGCCTGATACTGGACTTGGAGAAAGCCTTCGACTCCGTTGAGTGGCCGTACCTGAGAGCAGTAACAGAGAAATACCGGCTGGGGGGGGGCTACAACGCCATGATCGCCCTGCTTTACAGCGAGCCGACCGTCCGGGTCCGCACGGGCCGCATCCTCTCGGACGCCATCCGGGTCCGCAGGGGCACCCGCCAGGGCTGCCCGTTGTCGCCGTTGCTGTTTGCACTGGCAATGGAGCCCCTGGCTGCGACACTTAGGACACACGGACTGGAATGGGGAATCCCATTGACGGATGGCTTGCACACGGTGTCCCTATATGCGGATGACCTGCTACTATACGTCAGAGACATGACCGCCATCCCTGCCTCCCTCGCTGATGTATTCCGCACCTTCGAGGCAATATCGGGCCTGAGGGTTAACTTGGCCAAGTCGGGAGCCTACCCCTTTGGCCCGGAGACACCTGAGTGCGACGTCCGACTGGGAGGGGACAGGTTGCGGTGGTACCCCACCACTTTCCGCTACCTGGGGATTCGGATCTACAGAGCCCCGGCGGACGTCCTAGACGGGAATCTCCTCAGAGCGATCGCATCTGTGCGTACACAACCTCATCTGGAACAAGGGGAGACCGCGTGTAGCGCTGGCCAAATTGTACATGCCCACAGACGCTGGGGGCCTAGCGGTCCCCAATATGGAGCTATATTATCTAGCGGCACAGATGCAATGGGTGGCGGGGTGGCTGAGCGGCAAGCAACTAGAGGACACTGCCTCGCATACGGCTGCCTGGACACGGACGCAAGTCCACACACTGTTCCATCCGCTGACTCGTGCGCCCTGCCCCTCCCAGGTTTACCTGGCAGTGGCGCGCAGGTGTTTCCAGAGGTGCCTCCGCCTCACACGCGCGACCACACCGTACGCTCCAGAGTTACCACTATTGGGCATGCCTGGCCCGACGGGACCCCTCACGGAGGCCCACTTGGCAGGATGGGAACAGGCAGGAGTAGATACGCTAGGTGACCTGTATGAGGACGGCGACTTGCTGACGTTCGCCGCTCTGGCCGAAGGTACGACGCTCCCGGCAGGACAGTTCCTCCTGCATGCCTCCCTCATGCAGACGCTCTCGGCTTCTTGGGGTGACATGGCGACGGAGCCGCCGGCACATACCTTCATCCAATATCTGCATATCATGGGAAATGGCGCACATGTCATACACTGGCTGGTGCAGGCGCTCCTAGCGCATTCGCGACTGTCCACCTTGATGCTGAGGGAACGCTGGGCGACGGACAGGGGCAGAGACTGGACAGACAAAGAATGGGCGATGATACTGGCTAGCCCGACCAATGTTCCGCGCAACCCCCGCTTCAAACTCATACAATATTACATACTACAGCGAGCATATCTCACCCCTGAGAAGATCAATAGATATTTCTCGCGGACGGACGCCGCCTGCCCACGGTGCTCGTCACTAGGAGCGGACCTTTTACATATGCTCTGGCATTGCGCTGACGTGCAGGCATACTGGGGCGACGTGCTGTCACTGATAGAGCGCGGTGCGGATGGACGGCTCCCGCGCACGTGGGAGGCATGTATCTTAGGCCTATACAAGCGCACGAAAGCGAATAAGGTGCAGGCGCGCTTCTGGGACATGGGGCTTGTAACGGCCAAACGCTTGCTCACCAAGCATTGGAAGGCGACGACCCCCCCGCACATTAGGCACTGGAGGGCCTCTTTCGTAAACTGGGCGCAAGCGGAAAGTGCAGTGCTCGTGAGGAAACTGCGGGACTCAGGCAGTTCCCCATCGCCCACCTTTGGGATGGCCTCCTTGCCACCTTTCAGGCAGCCTGCCGAACCCGAGGGATAACCTGAACACTGGGTGGACATCGACACACTACTAGCTAGATGGCGACATCTTTGAGACCCTGACGGGGATAGCTCCCGGCCCCCTCTGCCTGCTTACTCCCCTGGCGTACCTCGCATACTGCGCGGCAGGCTGCTACTGTTAGATATCCCCTGCTCTGTGCTATGGCGCGCGCGCGGGCCTTACTGCCGCTGCTGCTCGAGAGGGCGCACACACTACTGGGTCATGGGCACACCCAAGGAGCCAGAATCTTTCCGCCCCGCTCAGATGCCCCACACTAGACGCGGAGGACCACCTCCCTCACGCGAGCGGGCAGTCCTAGACTGCGAACACAAAGCGCTGCGGACCCTAGGCCCTCCCCTCCGATGGCCCCCTGGCCCCCTCCCTCAACAAAGCGGTACAAAAGGGGGTGGTGATGGACGGAGCATCAGAACCAATCAAACACTCACACCCAGTCAACAGATCTGGGTTTAATCCATAACCGTTCTTTAGCCCACTCTGCCACCCCAGTTCAGACATGGCCATATGCAAATCAGTCTGACCCTGTGCCTCATGGGAACAGTCCAGCCCAAACTGCCAAGCCATGCCTTCTCTGGAACGGAAACAAGCTTCCTAGGACCGGTTTCTGGCATTTCAGCCATCTTCAGCCAGGCTTGCTTGAATCCAGTGGCAAAGTGAGCAAGGGACTCACGTCTGAGCATACCCTGCCAACTTATGGTGAACAAAGCGGTATAAAAGGGGGTGGTGATGGACGGAGCATCAGAACCAATGAAACACTCACACCCAGTCAACAGATCTGGGTTTAATCCATAACCGTTCTTTAGCCCACTCTGCCACCCCAGTTCAGACATGGCCATATGCCAATCAGTCTGACCCTGTGCCTCATGGGAACAGTCCAGCCCAAACTGCCAAGCCATGCCTTCCCTGGAACGGAAACAAGCTTCCTAGGACCGGTTTCTGGCATTTCAGCCGTCTTCAGCCAGGCTTGCTTGAATCCAGTGGCAAAGTGAGCAAGGGACTCACGTCTGAGCATACCCTGCCAACTTATGGCGAACAAAGCGGTACAAAAGGGGGTGGTGATGGACGGAGCATCAGAACCAATCAAACACTCACACCCAGTCAACAGATCTGGGTTTAATCCATAACCGTTCTTTAGCCCACTCTGCCACCCCAGTTCAGACATGGCCATATGCAAATCAGTCTGACCCTGTGCCTCATGGGAACATTCCAGCCCAAACTGCCAAGCCATGCCTTCCCTGGAACGGAAACAAGCTTCCTAGGACCGGTTTCTGGCATTTCAACCGTCTTCAGCCAGGCTTGCTTGAATCCAGTGGCAAAGTGAGCAAGGGACTCACGTCTGAGCATACCCTGCCAACTTATGGCGAACAAAGCGGTACAAAAGGGGGTGGTGATGGACGGAGCATCAGAACCAATCAAACACTCACACCCAGTCAACAGATCTGGGTTTAATCCATAACCTTTCTTTAGCCCACTCTACCACCCCAGTTCAGACATGGCCATATGCAAATCAGTCTGACCCTGTGCCTCATGGGAACAGTCCAGCCCAAACTGCCAAGCCATGCCTTCCCTGGAACGGAAACAAGCTTCCTAGGACCGGTTTCTGGCATTTCAGCCGTCTTCAGCCAGGCTTGCTTGAATCCAGTGGCAAAGTGAGCAAGGGACTCACGTCTGAGCATACCCTGCCAACTTATGGCGAAAAAAGCGGTACAAAAGGGGGTGGTGATGGACGGAGCATCAGAACCAATCAAACACTCACACTCAGTCAACAGATCTGGGTTTAATCCATAACCGTTCTTTAGCCCACTCTGCCACCCCAGTTCAGACATGGCCATATGCAAATCAGTCTGACCCTGTGCCTCATGGGAACAGTCCAGCCCAAACTGCCAAGCCATGACTTCCCTGGAACGGAAACAAGCTTCCTAGGACCGGGTTCTGGCATTTCAGCCGTCTTCAGCCAGGCTTGCTTGAATCCAGTGGCAAAGTGAGCAAGGAACTCACGTCTGAGCATACCCTGCCAATTTATGGCGAACAAAGTGGTACAAAAGGGGGTGGTGATGGACGGAGCATCAGAACCAATCAAACACTCACACCCAGTCAACAGATCTGGGTTTAATCCATAACCGTTCTTTAGCCCACTCTGCCACCCCAGTTCAGACATGGCCATATGCAAATCAGTCTGACCCTGTGCCTCATGGGAACATTCCAGCCCAAACTGCCAAGCCATGCCTTCCCTGGAACGGAAACAAGCTTCCTAGGATCGGTTTCTGGCATTTCAGCCGTCTTCAGCCAGGCTTGCTTGAATCCAGTGGCAAAGTGAGCAAGGGACTCACGTCTGAGCATACCCTGCCAACTTATGGCGAACAAAGCGGTACAAAAGGGGGTGGTGATGGACGGAGCATCAGAACCAATCAAACACTCACACCCAGTCAACAGATCTGGGTTTAATCCATAACCGTTCTTTAGCCCACTCTGCCACCCCAGTTCAGACATGGCCATATGCAAATCAGTCTGACCCTGTGCCTCATGGGAACAGTCCAGCCCAAACTGCCAAGCCATGCCTTCCCAGGATTGGAAACAAGCTTCCTAGGACCGGTTTCTGGCATTTCAGCCGTCTTCAGCCAGGCTTGCTTGAATCCAGTGGCAAAGTGAGCAAGGGACTCACGTCTGAGCATACCCTGCCAACTTATGGCGAACAAAGCGGTACAAAAGGGGGTGGCGATGGACGGAGCATCAGAACCAATCAAACGCTCACACCCAGTCAACAGATCTGGGTTTAATCCATAACCGTTCTTTAGCCCACTCTGCCACCCCAGGTCAGACATGGCCATATGCAAATCAGTCTGACCCTGTGCCTCATGGGAACAGTCCAGCCCAAACTGCCAAGCCATGCCTTCCCTGGAACGGAAACAAGCTTCCTAGGACCGGTTTCTGGCATTTCAGCCGTCTTCAGCCAGGCTTGCTTGAATCCAGTGGCAAAGTGAGCAAGGGACTCACGTCTGAGCATACCCTGCCAACTTATGGCGAACAAAGCGGTACAAAAGGGGGTGGTGATGGACGGAGCATCAGAACCAATCAAACACTCACACCCAGTCAACAGATCTGGGTTTAATCCATAACCGTTCTTTAGCCCACTCTGCCACCCCAGTTCAGACATGGCCATATGCAAATCAGTCTGACCCTGTGCCTCATGGGAACAGTCCAGCCCAAACTGCCAAGCCATGCCTTCCCTGGAACGGAAACAAGCTTCCTAGGACCGGTTTCTGGCATTTCAGCCATCTTCAGCCAGGCTTGCTTGAATCCAGTGGCAAAGTGAGCAAGGGACTCACGTCTGAGCATACCCTGCCAACTTATGGCGAACAAAGCGGTACAAAAGGGGGTGGTGATGGACGGAGCATCAGAACCAATCAAACACTCACACCCAGTCAACAGATCTGGGTTTAATCCATAACCGTTCTTTAGCCCACTCTGCCACCCCAGTTCAGACATGGCCATATGCAAATCAGTCTGACCCTGTGCCTCATGGGAACAGTCCAGCCCAAACTGCCAAGCCATGCCTTCCCTGGAACGGAAACAAGCTTCCTAGGACCGGTTTCTGGCATTTCAGCCGTCTTCAGCCAGGCTTGCTTGAATCCAGTGGCAAAGTGAGCAAGGGACTCACGTCTGAGCATACCCTGCCAACTTATGGCGAACAAAGCGGTACAAAAGGGGGTGGTGATGGACGGAGCATCAGAACCAATCAAACACTCACACCCAGTCAACAGATCTGGGTTTAATCCATAACCGTTCTTTAGCCCACTCTGCCACCCCAGTTCAGACATGGCCATATGCAAATCAGTCTGACCCTGTGCCTCATGGGAACATTCCAGCCCAAAGTGCCAAGCCATGCCTTCCCTGGAACGGAAACAAGCTTCCTAGGACCGGTTTCTGGCATTTCAGCCGTCTTCAGCCAGGCTTGCTTGAATCCAGTGGCAAAGTGAGCAAGGGACTCACGTCTGAGCATACCCTGCCAACTTATGGCGAACAAAGCGGTACAAAAGGGGGTGGTGATGGACGGAGCATCAGAACCAATCAAACACTCACACCCAGTCAACAGATCTGGGTTTAATCCATAACCGTTCTTTAGCCCACTCTGCCACCCCAGTTCAGACATGGCCATATGCAAATCAGTCTGACCCTGTGCCTCATGGGAACAGTCCAGCCCAAACTGCCAAGCCATGCCTTCCCGGGATTGGAAACAAGCTTCCTAGGACCGGTTTCTGGCATTTCAGCCGTCTTCAGCCAGGCTTGCTTGAATCCAGTGGCAAAGTGAGCAAGGGACTCACGTCTGAGCATACCCTGCCAACTTATGGCGAACAAAGCGGTACAAAAGGGGGTGGTGATGGACGGAGCATCAGAACCAATCAAACACTCACACCCAGTCAACAGATCTGGGTTTAATCCATAACCTTTCTTTAGCCCACTCTGCCACCCCAGTTCAGACATGGCCATATGCAAATCAGTCTGACCCTGTGCCTCATGGGAACAGTCCAGCCCAAACTGCCAAGCCATGCCTTCCCTGGAACGGAAACAAGCTTCCTAGGACCGGTTTCTGGCATTTCAGCCGTCTTCAGCCAGGCTTGCTTGAATCCAGTGGCAAAGTGAGCAAGGGACTCACGTCTGAGCATACCCTGCCAACTTATGGCGAAAAAAGTGGTACAAAAGGGGGTGGTGATGGACGGAGCATCAGAACCAATCAAACACTCACACTCAGTCAACAGATCTGGGTTTAATCCATAACCGTTCTTTAGCCCACTCTGCCACCCAAGTTCAGACATGGCCATATGCAAATCAGTCTGACCCTGTGCCTCATGGGAACAGTCCAGCCCAAACTGCCAAGCCATGACTTCCCTGGAACGGAAACAAGCTTCCTAGGACCGGGTTCTGGCATTTCAGCCGTCTTCAGCCAGGCTTGCTTGAATCCAGTGGCAAAGTGAGCAAGGAACTCACGTCTGAGCATACCCTGCCAATTTATGGCGAACAAAGTGGTACAAAAGGGGGTGGTGATGGACGGAGCATCAGAACCAATCAAACACTCACACCCAGTCAACAGATCTGGGTTTAATCCATAACCGTTCTTTAGCCCACTCTGCCACCCCAGTTCAGACATGGCCATATGCAAATCAGTCTGACCCTGTGCCTCATGGGAACAGTCCAGCCCAAACTGCCAAGCCATGCCTTCCCGGGATTGGAAACAAGCTTCCTAGGACCGGTTTCTGGCATTTCAGCCGTCTTCAGCCAGGCTTGCTTGAATCCAGTGGCAAAGTGAGCAAGGGACTCACGTCTGAGCATACCCTGCCAACTTATGGCGAACAAAGCGGTACAAAAGGGGGTGGTGATGGACGGAGCATCAGAACCAATCAAACACTCACACCCAGTCAACAGATCTGGGTTTAATCCATAACCTTTCTTTAGCCCACTCTGCCACCCCAGTTCAGACATGGCCATATGCAAATCAGTCTGACCCTGTGCCTCATGGGAACAGTCCAGCCCAAACTGCCAAGCCATGCCTTCCCTGGAACGGAAACAAGCTTCCTAGGACCGGTTTCTGGCATTTCAGCCATCTTCAGCCAGGCTTGCTTGAATCCAGTGGCAAAGTGAGCAAGGGACTCACGTCTGAGCATACCCTGCCAACTTATGGCGAAAAAAGCGGTACAAAAGGGGGTGGTGATGGACGGAGCATCAGAACCAATCAAACACTCACACTCAGTCAACAGATCTGGGTTTAATCCATAACCGTTCTTTAGCCCACTCTGCCACCCCAGTTCAGACATGGCCATATGCAAATCAGTCTGACCCTGTGCCTCATGGGAACAGTCCAGCCCAAACTGCCAAGCCATGACTTCCCTGGAACGGAAACAAGCTTCCTAGGACCGGGTTCTGGCATTTCAGCCGTCTTCAGCCAGGCTTGCTTGAATCCAGTGGCAAAGTGAGCAAGGAACTCACGTCTGAGCATACCCTGCCAATTTATGGCGAACAAAGTGGTACAAAAGGGGGTGGTGATGGACGGAGCATCAGAACCAATCAAACACTCACACCCAGTCAACAGATCTGGGTTTAATCCATAACCGTTCTTTAGCCCACTCTGCCACCCCAGTTCAGACATGGCCATATGCAAATCAGTCTGACCCTGTGCCTCATGGGAACAGTCCAGCCCAATCTGCCAAGCCATGCCTTCCCTGGAACGGAAACAAGCTTCCTAGGACCGGTTTCTGGCATTTCAGCCGTCTTCAGCCAGGCTTGCTTGAATCCAGTGGCAAAGTGAGCAAGGGACTCACGTCTGAGAATACCCTGCCAACTTATGGCGAACAAAGCGGTACAAAAGGGGGTGGTGATGGACGGAGCATCAGAACCAATCAAACACTCACACCCAGTCAACAGATCTGGGTTTAATCCATAACCGTTCTTTAGCCCACTCTGCCACCCCAGTTCAGACATGGCCATATGCAAATCAGTCTGACCCTGTGCCTCATGAGAACAGTCCAGCCCAAACTGTAAAAGCCATGCCTTCCCTGGAACGGAAACAAGCTTCCTAGGACCGGTTTCTGGCAGTTCAGCCGTCTTCAGCCAGGCTTGCTTGAATCCAGTGGCAAAGTGAGCAAGGGACTCACGTCTGAGCATACCCTGCCAACTTATGGCGAACAAAGCGGTACAAAAGGGGGTGGTGATGGACGGAGCATCAGAACCAATCAAACACTCACACCCAGTCAACAGATCTGGGTTTAATCCATAACCGTTCTTTAGCCCACTCTGCCACCCCAGTTCAGACATGGCCATATGCAAATCAGTCTGACCCTGTGCCTCATGGGAACAGTCCAGCCCAAACTGCCAAGCCCTGACTTCCCTGGAACGGAAACAAGCTTCCTAGGACCGGTTTCTGGCATTTCAGCCGTCTTCAGCCAGGCTTGCTTGAATCCAGTGGCAAAGTGAGCAAGGGACTCACGTCTGAGCATACCCTGCCAACTTATGGCGAACAAAGCGGTACAAAAGGGGGTGGTGATGGACGGAGCATCAGAACCAATCAAACACTCACACCCAGTCAATAGATCTGGGTTTAATCCATAACCGTTCTTTAGCCCACTCTGCCACCCCAGTTCAGACATGGCCATACGCAAATCAGTCTGACCCTGGGCCTCATGGGAACAGTCCAGCCCAAACTGCCAAGCCATGCCTTCCCTGGAACGGAAACAAGCTTCCTAGGACCGGTTTCTGGCATTTCAGCCGTCTTCAGCCAGGCTTGCTTGAATTCAGTGGCAAAGTGAGCAAGGGACTCACGTCTGAGCATACCCTGCCAACTTATGGCGAACAAAGCGGTACAAAAGGGGGTGGTGATGGACGGAGCATCAGAACCAATCAAACACTCACACCCAGTTAACAGATCTGGGTTTAATCCATAACCGTTCTTTAGCCAACTCTGCCACCCCAGTTCAGACATGGCCATATGCAAATCAGTCTGACACTGTGCCTCATGGGAACAGTCCAGCCCAAACTGCCAAGCCATGCCTTCCCTGGAACGGAAACAAGCTTCCTAGGACCGGTTTCTGGCATTTCAGCCGTCTTCAGCCAGGCTTGCTTGAATCCAGTGGCAAAGTGAGCAAGGGACTCACGTCTGAGCATACCCTGCCAACTTATGGCGAACAAAGCGGTACAAAAGGGGGTGATGATGGACGGAGCATCAGAACCAATCAAACACTCACACCCAGTCAACAGATATGGGTTTAATCCATAACCGTTCTTTAGCCCACTCTGCCACCCCAGTTCAGACATGGCCATATGCAAATCAGTCTGACCCTGTGCCTCATGGGAACAGTCCAGCCCAAACTGCCAAGCCATGCCTTCCCTGGAACGGAAACAAGCTTCCTAGGACCGGTTTCTGGCATTTCAGCCGTCTTCAGCCAGGCTTGCTTGAATCCAGTGGCAAAGTGAGCAAGGGACTCACGTCTGAGCATACCCTGCCAACTTATGGCGAACAAAGCGGTACAAAAGGGGGTGGTGATGGACGGAGCATCAGAACCAATCAAACACTCACACCCAGTCAACAGATCTGGGTTTAATCCATAACCGTTCTTTAGCCCACTCTGCCACCCCAGTTCAGACATGGCCATATGCAAATCAGTCTGACCCTGTGCCTCATGGGAACAGTCCAGTCCAGCCCAAACTGCCAAGCCATGCCTACCCTGGAACGGAAACAAGCATCCTAGGACCGGTTTCCGGCATTTCAGCCGTTTTCAGCCAGGCTTGCTTGAATCCAGTGGCAAAGTGAGCAAGGGACTCACGTCTGAGCATACCCTGCCAACTTATGGCGAACAAAGCGGTACAAAAGGGGGTGGCGATGGACGGAGCATCAGAACCAATCAAACGCTCACACCCAGTCAACAGATCTGGGTTTAATCCATAACCGTTCTTTAGCCCACTCTGCCACCCCAGTTCAGACATGGCCATATGCAAATCAGTCTGACCCTGTGCCTCATGGGAACAGTCCAGCCCAAACTGCCAAGCCATGCCTTCCCTGGAACGGAAACAAGCTTCCTTGGACCGGTTTCTGGCATTTCAGCCGTCTTCAGCCAGGCTTGCTTGAATCCAGTGGCAAAGTGAGCAAGGGACTCACGTCTGAGCATACCCTGCCAACTTATGGCGAACAAAGCGGTACAAAAGGGGGTGGTGATGGACGGAGCATCAGAACCAATCAAACACTCACACCCAGTCAACAGATCTGGGTTTAATCCATAACCGTTCTTTAGCCCACTCTGCCACCCCAGTTCAGACATGGCCATATGCAAATCAGTCTGACCCTGTGCCTCATGGGAACAGTCCAGCCCAAACTGCCAAGCCATGCCTTCCCTGGAACGGAAACAAGCTTCCTAGGACCGGTTTCTGGCATTTCAGCCATCTTCAGCCAGGCTTGCTTGAGTCCAGTGGCAAAGTGAGCAAGGGACTCACGTCTGAGCATACCCTGCCAACTTATGGCGAACAAAGCGGTACAAAAGGGGGTGGTGATGGACGGAGCATCAGAACCAATCAAACACTCACACCCAGTCAACAGATCTGGGTTTAATCCATAACCGTTCTTTAGCCCACTCTGCCACCCCAGTTCAGACATGGCCATATGCAAATCAGTCTGACCCTGTGCCTCATGGGAACAGTCCAGCCCAAACTGCCAAGCCATGCCTTCCCTGGAACGGAAACAAGCTTCCTAGGACCGGTTTCTGGCATTTCAGCCGTCTTCAGCCAGGCTTGCTTGAATCCAGTGGCAAAGTGAGCAAGGGACTCACGTCTGAGAATACCCTGCCAACTTATGGCGAACAAAGCGGTACAAAAGGGGGTGGTGATGGACGGAGCATCAGAACCAATCAAACACTCACACCCAGTCAACAGATCTGGGTTTAATCCATAACCGTTCTTTAGCCCACTCTGCCACCCCAGTTCAGACATGGCCATATGCAAATCAGTCTGACCCTGTGCCTCATGAGAACAGTCCAGCCCAAACTGCCAAGCCATGCCTTCCCTGGAACGGAAACAAGCTTCCTAGGACCGGTTTCTGGCATTTCAGCCGTCTTCAGCCAGGCTTGCTTGAATCCAGTGGCAAAGTGAGCAAGGGACTCACGTCTGAGCATACCCTGCCAACTTATGGCGAACAAAGCGGTACAAAAGGGGGTGGTGATGGACGGAGCATCAGAACCAATCAAACACTCACACCCAGTCAACAGATCTGGGTTTAATCCATAACCGTTCTTTAGCCCACTCTGCCACCCCAGTTCAGACATGGCCATATGCAAATCAGTCTGACCCTGTGCCTCATGGGAACAGTCCAGCCCAAACTGCCAAGCCCTGACTTCCCTGGAACGGAAACAAGCTTCCTAGGACCGGTTTCTGGCATTTCAGCCGTCTTCAGCCAGGCTTGCTTGAATCCAGTGGCAAAGTGAGCAAGGGACTCACGTCTGAGCATACCCTGCCAACTTATGGCGAACAATGCGGTACAAAAGGGGGTGGTGATGGACGGAGCATCAGAACCAATCAAACACTCACACCCAGTTAACAGATCTGGGTTTAATCCATAACCGTTCTTTAGCCCACTCTGCCACCCCAGTTCAGACATGGCCATATGCAAATCAGTCTGACACTGTGCCTCATGGGAACAGTCCAGCCCAAACTGCCAAGCCATGCCTTCCCTGGAACGGAAACAAGCTTCCTAGGACCGGTTTCTGGCATTTCAGCCGTCTTCAGCCAGGCTTGCTTGAATCCAGTGGCAAAGTGAGCAAGGGACTCACGTCTGAGCATACCCTGCCAACTTATGGCGAACAAAGCGGTACAAAAGGGGGTGGTGATGGACGGAGCATCAGAACCAATCAAACACTCACACCCAGTCAACAGATCTGGGTTTAATCCATAACCGTTCTTTAGCCCACTCTGCCACCCCAGTTCAGACATGGCCATATGCAAATCAGTCTGACCCTGTGCCTCATGGGAACAGTCCAGCCCAAACTGCCAAGCCATGCCTTCCCGGGATTGGAAACAAGCTTCCTAGGACCGGTTTCTGGCATTTCAGCCGTCTTCAGCCAGGCTTGCTTGAGTCCAGTGGCAAAGTGAGCAAGGGACTCACGTCTGAGCATACCCTGCCAACTTATGGCGAACAAAGCGGTACAAAAGGGGGTGGTGATGGACGGAGCATCAGAACCAATCAAACACTCACACCCAGTCAACAGATCTGGGTTTAATCCATAACCGTTCTTTAGCCCACTCTGCCACCCCAGTTCAGACATGGCCATATGCAAATCAGTCTGACCCTGTGCCTCATGAGAACAGTCCAGCCCAAACTGCCAAGCCATGCCTTCCCTGGAACGGAAACAAGCTTCCTAGGACCGGTTTCTGGCATTTCAGCCGTCTTCAGCCAGGCTTGCTTGAATCCAGTGGCAAAGTGAGCAAGGGACTCACGTCTGAGCATACCCTGCCAACTTATGGCGAACAAAGCGGTACAAAAGGGGGTGGTGATGGACGGAGCATCAGAACCAATCAAACACTCACACCCAGTCAACAGATCTGGGTTTAATCCATAACCGTTCTTTAGCCCACTCTGCCACCCCAGTTCAGACATGGCCATATGCAAATCAGTCTGACCCTGTGCCTCATGGGAACAGTCCAGCCCAAACTGCCAAGCCCTGACTTCCCTGGAACGGAAACAAGCTTCCTAGGACCGGTTTCTGGCATTTCAGCCGTCTTCAGCCAGGCTTGCTTGAATCCAGTGGCAAAGTGAGCAAGGGACTCACGTCTGAGCATACCCTGCCAACTTATGGCGAACAATGCGGTACAAAAGGGGGTGGTGATGGACAGAGCATCAGAACCAATCAAACACTCACACCCAGTTAACAGATCTGGGTTTAATCCATAACCGTTCTTTAGCCCACTCTGCCACCCCAGTTCAGACATGGCCATATGCAAATCAGTCTGACACTGTGCCTCATGGGAACAGTCCAGCCCAAACTGCCAAGCCATGCCTTCCCTGGAACGGAAACAAGCTTCCTAGGACCGGTTTCTGGCATTTCAGCCGTCTTCAGCCAGGCTTGCTTGAATCCAGTGGCAAAGTGAGCAAGGGACTCACGTCTGAGCTTACCCTGCCAACTTATGGCGAACAAAGCGGTACAAAAGGGGGTGGTGATGGACGGAGCATCAGAACCAATCAAACACTCACACCCAGTCAACAGATCTGGGTTTAATCCATAACCGTTCTTTAGCCCACTCTGCCACCCCAGTTCAGACATGGCCATATGCAAATCAGTCTGACCCTGTGCCTCATGGGAACAGTCCAGCCCAAACTGCCAAGCCATGCCTTCCCTGGAACGGAAACAAGCTTCCTCGGACCGGTTTCTGGCATTTCAGCCGTCTTCAGCCAGGCTTGCTTGAATCCAGTGGCAAAGTGAGCAAGGGACTCACGTCTGAGCATACCCTGCCAACTTATGGCGAACAAAGCGGTACAAAAGGGGGTGGTGATGGACGGAGCATCAGAACCAATCAAACACTCACACCCAGTCAACAGATCTGGGTTTAATCCATAACCGTTCTTTAGCCCACTCTGCCACCCCAGTTCAGACATGGCCATATGCAAATCAGTCTGACCCTGTGCCTCATGGGAACAGTCCAGCCCAAACTGCCAAGCCATGCCTACCCTGGAACGGAAACAAGCATCCTAGGACCGGTTTCTGGCATTTCAGCCGTCTTCAGCCAGGCTTGCTTGAATCCAGTGGCAAAGTTAGCAAGGGACTCACGTCTGAGCATACCCTGCCAACTTATGGCGAACAAAGCGGTACAAAAGGGGGTGGCGATGTACGGATCATCAGAACCAATCAAACGCTCACACCCAGTCAACAGATCTGGGTTTAATCCATAACCGTTCTTTAGCCCACTCTGCCACCCCAGTTCTGACATGGCCATATGCAAATCAGTCTGACCCTGTGCCTCATGGGAACAGTCCAGCCCAAACTGCCAAGCCATGCCTTCCCTGGAACGGAAACAAGCTTCCTAGGACCGGTTTCTGGCATTTCAGCCGTCTTCAGCCAGGCTTGCTTGAATCCAGTGGCAAAGTGAGCAAGGGACTCACGTCTGAGCATACCCTGCCAACTTATGGCGAACAAAGCGGTACAAAAGGGGGTGGTGATGGACGGAGCATCAGAACCAATCAAACACTCACACCCAGTCAACAGATCTGGGTTTAATCCATAACCGTTCTTTAGCCCACTCTGCCACCCCAGTTCAGACATGGCCATATGCAAATCAGTCTGACCCTGTGCCTCATGGGAACATTCCAGCCCAAACTGCCAAGCCATGCCTTCCCTGGAACGGAAACAAGCTTCCTAGGACCGGTTTCTGGCATTTCAGCCGTCTTCAGCCAGGCTTGCTTGAATCCGGTGGCAAAGTGAGCAAGGGACTCACGTCTGAGCATACCCTGCCAACTTATGGCGAACAAAGCGGTACAAAAGGGGGTGGTGATGGACGGAGCATCAGAACCAATCAAACACTCACACCCAGTCAACAGATCTGGGTTTAATCCATAACCGTTCTTTAGCCCACTCTGCCACCCCAGTTCAGACATGGCCATATGCAAATCAGTCTGACCCTGTGCCTCATGGGAACAGTCCAGCCCAAACTGCCAAGCCATGCCTTCCCAGGATTGGAAACAAGCTTCCTAGGACCGGTTTCTGGCATTTCAGCCGTCTTCAGCCAGGCTTGCTTGAATCCAGTGGCAAAGTGAGCAAGGGACTCACGCCTGAGCATACCCTGCCAACTTATGGCGAACAAAGCGGTACAAAAGGGGGTGGTGATGGACGGAGCATCAGAACCAATCAAACACTCACACCCAGTCAACAGATCTGGGTTTAATCCATAACCTTTCTTTAGCCCACTCTGCCACCCCAGTTCAGACATGGCCATATGCAAATCAGTCTGACCCTGTGCCTCATGGGAACAGTCCAGCCCAAACTGCCAAGCCATGCCTTCCCTGGAACGGAAATAAGCTTCCTAGGACCGGTTTCTGGCATTTCAGCCGTCTTCAGCCAGGCTTGCTTGAATCCAGTGGCAAAGTGAGCAAGGGACTCACGTCTGAGCATACCCTGCCAACTTATGGCGAAAAAAGCGGTACAAAAGGGGGTGGTGATGGACGGAGCATCAGAACCAATCAAACACTCACACTCAGTCAACAGATCTGGGTTTAATCCATAACCGTTCTTTAGCCCACTCTGTCACCCCAGTTCAGACATGGCCATATGCAAATCAGTCTGACCCTGTGCCTCATGGGAACAGTCCAGCCCAAACTGCCAAGCCATGACTTCCCTGGAACGGAAACAAGCTTCCTAGGACCGGGTTCTGGCATTTCAGCCGTCTTCAGCCAGGCTTGCTTGAATCCAGTGGCAAAGTGAGCAAGGAACTCACGTCTGAGCATACCCTGCCAATTTATGGCGAACAAAGTGGTACAAAAGGGGGTGGTGATGGACGGAGCATCAGAACCAATCAAACACTCACACCCAGTCAACAGATCTGGGTTTAATCCATAACCGTTCTTTAGCCCACTCTGCCACCCCAGTTCAGACATGGCCATATGCAAATCAGTCTGACCCTGTGCCTCATGGGAACATTCCAGCCCAAACTGCCAAGCCATGCCTTCCCTGGAACGGAAACAAGCTTCCTAGGACCGGTTTCTGGCATTTCAGCCGTCTTCAGCCAGGCTTGCTTGAATCCAGTGGCAAAGTGAGCAAGGGACTCACGTCTGAGCATACCCTGCCAACTTATGGCGAACAAAGCGGTACAAAAGGGGGTGGTGATGGACGGAGCATCAGAACCAATCAAACACTCACACCCAGTCAACAGATCTGGGTTTAATCCATAACCGTTCTTTAGCCCACTCTGCCACCCCAGTTCAGACATGGCCATATGCAAATCAGTCTGACCCTGTGCCTCATGGGAACAGTCTAGCCCAAACTGCCAAGCCATGCCTTCCCGGGATTGGACACAAGCTTCCTAGGACCGGTTTCTGGCATTTCAGCCGTCTTCAGCCAGGCTTGCTTGAATCCAGTGGCAAAGTGAGCAAGGGACTCACGTCTGAGCATACCCTGCCAACTTATGGCGAACAAAGCGGTACAAAAGGGGGTGGTGATGGACGGAGCATCAGAACCAATCAAACACTCACACCCAGTCAACAGATTTGGGTTTAATCCATAACCTTTCTTTAGCCCACTCTGCCACCCCAGTTCAGACATGGCCATATGCAAATCAGTCTGACCCTGTGCCTCATGGGAACAGTCCAGCCCAAACTACCAAGCCATGCCTTCCCTGGAACGGAAACAAGCTTCCTAGGACCGGTTTCTGGCATTTCAGCCGTCTTCAGCCAGGCTTGCTTGAATCCAGTGGCAAAGTGAGCAAGGGACTCACGTCTGAGCATACCCTGCCAACTTATGGCGAAAAAAGCGGTACAAAAGGGGGTGGTGATGGACGGAGCATCAGAACCAATCAAACACTCACACTCAGTCAACAGATCTGGGTTTAATCCATAACCGTTCTTTAGCCCACTCTGCCACCCCAGTTCAGACATGGCCATATGCAAATCAGTCTGACCCTGTGCCTCATGGGAACAGTCCAGCCCAAACTGCCAAGCCATGACTTCCCTGGAACGGAAACAAGCTTCCTAGGACCGGGTTCTGGCATTTCAGCCGTCTTCAGCCAGGCTTGCTTGAATCCAGTGGCAAAGTGAGCAAGGAACTCACGTCTGAGCATACCCTGCCAATTTATGGCGAACAAAGTGGTACAAAAGGGGGTGGTGATGGACGGAGCATCAGAACCAATCAAACACTCACACCCAGTCAACAGATCTGGGTTTAATCCATAACCGTTCTTTAGCCCACTCTGCCACCCCAGTTCAGACATGGCCATATGCAAATCAGTCTGACCCTGTGCCTCATGGGAACATTCCAGCCCAAACTGCCAAGCCATGCCTTCCCTGGAACGGAAACAAGCTTCCTAGGACCGGTTTCTGGCATTTCAGCCGTCTTCAGCCAGGCTTGCTTGAATCCAGTGGCAAAGTGAGCAAGGGACTCACGTCTGAACATACCCTGCCAACTTATGGCGAACAAAGCGGTACAAAAGGGGGTGGTGATGGACGGAGCATCAGAACCAATCAAACACTCACACCCAGTCAACAGATCTGGGTTTAATCCATAACCGTTCATTAGCCCACTCTGCCACCCCAGTTCAGACATGGCCATATGCAAATCAGTCTGACCCTGTGCCTCATGGGAACAGTCCAGCCCAAACTGCCAAGCCATGCCTTCCCGGGATTGGAAACAAGCTTCCTAGGACCGGTTTCTGGCATTTCAGCCGTCTTCAGCCAGGCTTGCTTGAATCCAGTGGCAAAGTGAGCAAGGGACTCACGTCTGAGCATACCCTGCCAACTTATGGCGAACAAAGCGGTACAAAAGGGGGTGGTGATGGACGGAGCATCAGAACCAATCAAACACTCACACCCAGTCAACAGATCTGGGTTTAATCCATAACCTTTCTTTAGCCCACTCTGCCACCCCAGTTCAGACATGGCCATATGCAAATCAGTCTGACCCTGTGCCTCATGGGAACAGTCCAGCCCAAACTGCCAAGCCATGCCTTCCCTGGAACGGAAACAAGCTTCCTAGGACCGGTTTATGGCATTTCAGCCGTCTTCAGCCAGGCTTGCTTGAATCCAGTGGCAAAGTGAGCAAGGGACTCACGTCTGAGAATACCCTGCCAACTTATGGCGAACAAAGCGGTACAAAAGGGGGTGGTGATGGACGGAGCATCAGAACCAATCAAACACTCACACCCAGTCAACAGATCTGGGTTTAATCCATAACCGTTCTTTAGCCCACTCTGCCACCCCAGTTCAGACATGGCCATATGCAAATCAGTCTGACCCTGTGCCTCATGGGAACAGTCCAGCCCAACCTGCCAAGCCATGCCTTCCCTGGAACGGAAACAAGCTTCCTAGGACCAGTTTCTGGCATTTCAGCCGTCTTCAGCCAGGCTTGCTTGAATCCAGTGGCAAAGTGAGCAAGGGACTCACGTCTGAGCATACCCTGCCAACTTATGGCGAACAAAGCGGTTCAAAAGGGGGTGGTGATGGACGGAGCATCAGAACCAATCAAACACTCACACCCAGTCAACAGATCTGGGTTTAATCCATAACCGTTCTTTAGCCCACTCTGCCACCCCAGTTCAGACATGGCCATATGCAAATCAGTCTGACCCTGTGCCTCATGGGAACAGTCCAGCCCAAACTGCCAAGCCCTGACTTCCCTGGAACGGAAACAAGCTTCCTAGGACCGGTTTCTAGGCCTGGGCAAAAATTTCGTTCCGTTCGCGGAAATTGCGATAATTTGACATTTTTGCGTTCCGCGGAGAGCGCGAAAATGTCAAAAATTCCGGTTTCCGCAGCTTGGCGATAATTTGTTTCTTGCTCGCGCTGTAAAATGATACATTCTCGCGCGCGCGCGATCGCCTTACCTGAATCCCTGCGTTCGCCGACAAGTTTTCTTGATCCGGTCGCGCTCTCCATGAGATGTTGTATTGTTTTTAGCCATTTGCGCTGTCTCGCGACAGTTCGCGCCCGCAGTGACGTCATGCGTCGCGCGATCACGTCTTTCTTCTCGCGATCATGCACCGCGAGAACAACTCAAAACAAGATGGCCGCGCCCACAAGCAACCACATGGGTAAGTTGGCGACCTGCAACCATGCAGAAAATCTCGCGAACATGCCGGAAAAAAACTTCCGCATCTTCGCGATATTTCTGCTTGTTTGCGATAATTTTAAACATTCTCGCGATAATTTGCGAAGGTTAATTCCGCAAATTCCGCCCACCCCTACCGGTTTCTGGCATTTCAGCCGTCTTCAGCCAGGCTTGCTTGAATCCAGTGGCAAAGTGAGCAAGGGACTCACGTCTGAGCATACCCTGCCAACTTATGGCGAACAAAGCGGTACAAAAGGGGGTGGTGATGGACGGAGCATCAGAACCAATCAAACACTCACACCCAGTCAATAGATCTGGGTTTAATCCATAACCGTTCTTTAGCCCACTCTGCCACCCCAGTTCAGACATGGCCATACGCAAATCAGTCTGACCCTGTGCCTCATGGGAACAGTCCAGCCCAAACTGCCAAGCCATGCCTTCCCTGGAACGGAAACAAGCTTCCTAGGACCGGTTTCTGGCATTTCAGCCGTCTTCAGCCAGGCTTGCTTGAATTCAGTGGCAAAGTGAGCAAGGGACTCACGTCTGAGCATACCCTGCCAACTTATGGCGAACAAAGCGGTACAAAAGGGGGTGGTGATGGACGGAGCATCAGAACCAATCAAACACTCACACCCAGTTAACAGATCTGGGTTTAATCCATAACCGTTCTTTAGCCCACTCTGCCACCCCAGTTCAGACATAGCCATATGCAAATCAGTCTGACCCTGTGCCTCATGGGAACAGTCCAGCCCAAACTGCCAAGCCATGCCTTCCCTGGAACGGAAACAAGC
This sequence comes from Triturus cristatus, assembly GCF_964204655.1. Classification (NCBI taxonomy): domain Eukaryota; kingdom Metazoa; phylum Chordata; class Amphibia; order Caudata; family Salamandridae; genus Triturus; species Triturus cristatus. Next base: position 1,072,574,939 of record NC_140592.1, on the reverse strand, counting down.
TTCCTAGGACCGGTTTCTGGCATTTCAGCCGTCTTCAGCCAGGCTTGCTTGAATCCAGTGGCAAAGTGAGCAAGGGACTCACGTCTGAGCATACCCTGCCAACTTATGGCGAACAAAGCGGTACAAAAGGGGGTGGTGATGGACGGAGCATCAGAACCAATCAAACACTCACACCCAGTCAACAGATCTGGGTTTAATCCATAACCGTTCTTTAGCCCACTCTGCCACCCCAGTTCAGACATGGCCATATGCAAATCAGTCTGACCCTGTGCCTCATGGGAACAATCCAGCCCAAACTGCCAAGCCATGCCTTCCCTGGAACGGAAACAAGCATCCTAGGACCGGTTTCTGGCATTTCAGTCGTCTTCAGCCAGGCTTGCTTGAATCCAGTGGCAAAGTGAGCAAGGGACTCACGTCTGAGCATACCCTGCCAACTTATGGCGAACAAAGCGGTACAAAAGGGGGTGGTGATGGACGGAGCATCAGAACCAATCAAACACTCACACCCAGTCAACAGATCTGGGTTTAATCCATAACCTTTCTTTAGCCCACTCTGCCACCCCAGTTCAGACATGGCCATATGCAAATCAGTCTGACCCTGTGCCTCATGGGAACAGTCCAGCCCAAACTGCCAAGCCATGCCTTCCCTGGAACGGAAACAAGCTTCCTAGGACCGGTTTCTGGCATTTCAGCCGTCTTCAGCCAGGCTTGCTTGAATCCAGTGGCAAAGTGAGCAAGGGACTCACGTCTGAGCATACCCTGCCAACTTATGGCGAAAAAAGCGGTACAAAAGGGGGTGGTGATGGACGAAGCATCAGAACCAATCAAACACTCACACCCAGTCAACAGATCTGGGTTTAATCCATAACCGTTCTTTAGCCCACTCTGCCACCCCAGTTCAGACATGGCCATATGCAAATCAGTCTGACCCTGTGCCTCATGGGAACAGTCCAGCCCAAACTGCCAAGCCATGACTTCCCTGGAACGGAAACAAGCTTCCTAGGACCGGGTTCTGGCATTTCAGCCGTCTTCAGCCAGGCTTGCTTGAATCCAGTGGCAAAGTGAGCAAGGAACTCACGTCTGAGCATACCCTGCCAATTTATGGCGAACAAAGTGGTACAAAAGGGGGTGGTGATGGACGGAGGATCAGAACCAATCAAACACTCACACCCAGTCAACAGATCTGGGTTTAATCCATAACTGTTCTTTAGCCCACTCTGCCACCCCAGTTCAGACATGGCCATATGCAAATCAGTCTGACCCTGTGCCTCATGGGAACAGTCCAGCCCAAACTGCCAAGCCATGCCTTCCCTGGAACGGAAACAAGCTTCCTAGGACCGGTTTCTGGCATTTCAGCCGTCTTCAGCCAGGCTTGCTTGAATCCAGTGGCAAAGTGAGCAAGGGACTCACGTCTGAGAATACCCTGCCAACTTATGGCGAACAAAGCGGTACAAAAGGGGGTGGTGATGGACGGAGCATCAGAACCAATCAAACACTCACACCCAGTCAACAGATGTGGGTTTAATCCATAACCGTTCTTTAGCCCACTCTGCCACCCCAGTTCAGACATGGCCATATGCAAATCAGTCTGACCCTGTGCCTCATGGGAACAGTCCAGCCCAAACTGCCAAGCCATGCCTTCCCTGGAACGGAAACAAGCTTCCTAGGACCGGTTTCTGGCATTTCAGCCGTCTTCAGCCAGGCTTGCTTGAATCCAGTGGCAAAGTGAGCAAGGGACTCACGTCTGAGCATACCCTGCCAACTTATGGCGAACAAAGCGGTACAAAAGGGGGTGGTGATGGACGGAGCATCAGAACCAATCAAACACTCACACCCAGTCAACAGATCTGGGTTTAATCCATAACCGTTCTTTAGCCCACTCTGCCACCCAGTTCAGACATGGCCATATGCAAATCAGTCTGACCCTGTGCCTCATGGGAACAGTCCATCCCAAACTGCCAAGCCATGCCTTCCCTGGAACGGAAACAAGCTTCCTAGGACCGGTTTCTGGCATTTCAGCCACCTTCAGCCAGGCTTGCTTGAATCCAGTGGCAAAGTGTGCAAGGGACTCACGTCTGAGCATATCCTGCCAACTTATGGCGAACAAAGCGGTACAAAAGGGGGTGGTGATGGACAGAGCATCAGAACCAATCAAACACTCACACCCAGTCAACAGATCTGGGTTTAATCCATAACCGTTCTTTAGCCCACTCTGCCACCCCAGTTCAGACATGGCCATATGCAAATCAGTCTGACCCTGTGCCTCATGGGAACAGTCCAGCCCAAACTGCCAAGCCATGCCTTCCATGGAAAGGAAACAAGCTTCCTAGGACCGGTTTCTGGCATTTCAGCCGTCTTCAGCCAGGCTTGCTTGAATCCAGTGGCAAAGTGAGCAAGGGACTCAAGTCTGAGCATACCCTGCCAACTTATGGCGAAAAAAGCGGTACAAAAGGGGATGGTGATGGACGGAGCATCAGAACCAATCAAACACTCACACCCAGTCAACAGATCTGGGTTTAATCCATAACCGTTCTTTAGCCCACTCTGCCACCCCAGTTCAGACATGGCCATATGCAAATCAGTCTGACCCTGTGCCTCATGGGAACAGTCCAGCCCAAACTGCCAAGCCCTGACTTCCCTGGAACGGAAACAAGCTTCCTAGGACCGGTTTCTGGCATTTCAGCCGTCTTCAGCCAGGCTTGCTTGAATCCAGTGGCAAAGTGAGCAAGGGACTCACGTCTGAGCATACCCTGCCAACTTATGGCGAACAAAGCGGTACAAAAGGGGGTGGTGATGGACGGAGCATCAGAACCAATCAAACACTCACACCCAGTCAATAGATCTGGGTTTAATCCATAACCGTTCTTTAGCCCACTCTGCCACCCCAGTTCAGACATGGCCATACGCAAATCAGTCTGACCCTGTGCCTCATGGGAACAGTCCAGCCCAAACTGCCAAGCCATGCCTTCCCTGGAACGGAAACAAGCTTCCTAGGACCGGTTTCTGGCATTTCAGCCGTCTTCAGCCAGGCTTGCTTGAATTCAGTGGCAAAGTGAGCAAGGGACTCACGTCTGAGCATACCCTGCCAACTTATGGCGAACAAAGCGGTACAAAAGGGGGTGGTGATGGACGGAGCATCAGAACCAATCAAACACTCACACCCAGTTAACAGATCTGGGTTTAATCCATAACCGTTCTTTAGCCCACTCTGCCACCCCAGTTCAGACATGGCCATATGCAAATCAGTCTGACCCTGTGCCTCATGGGAACAGTCCAGCCCAAACTGCCAAGCCATGCCTACCCTGGAACGGAAACAAGCATCCTAGGACCGGTTTCTGGCATTTCAGCCGTCTTCAGCCAGGCTTGCTTGAATCCAGTGGCAAAGTGAGCAAGGGACTCACGTCTGATCATACCCTGCCAACATATGGCGAACAAAGCGGTACAAAAGGGGGTGGCGATGGACGGAGCATCAGAACCAATCAAACACTCACACCCAGTCAACAGATCTGGGTTTAATCCATAACCGTTCTTTAGCCCACTCTGCCACCCCAGTTCAGACATGGCCATATGCAAATCAGTCTGACCCTGTGCCTCATGGGAACAGCCCAGCCCAAACTGCCAAGCCATGCCTTCCCTGGAACGGAAACAAGCTTCCTAGGACCGGTTTCTGGCATTTCAGCCGTCTTCAGCCAGGCTTGCTTGAATCCAGTGGCAAAGTGAGCAAGGGACTCACGTCTGAGCATACCCTGCCAACTTATGGCGAAAAAAGCGGTACAAAAGGGGGTGGTGATGGACGAAGCATCAGAACCAATCAAACACTCACACCCAGTCAACAGATCTGGGTTTAATCCATAACCGTTCTTTAGCCCACTCTGCCACCCCAGTTCAGACATGGCCATATGCAAATCAGTCTGACCCTGTGCCTCATGGGAACAGTCCAGCCCAAACTGCCAAGCCATGACTTCCCTGGAACGGAAACAAGCTTCCTAGGACCGGGTTCTGGCATTTCAGCCGTCTTCAGCCAGGCTTGCTTGAATCCAGTGGCAAAGAGAGCAAGGAACTCACGTCTGAGCATACCCTGCCAATTTATGGCGAACAAAGTGGTACAAAAGGGGGTGGTGATGGACGGAGCATCAGAACCAATCAAACACTCACACCCAGTCAACAGATCTGGGTTTAATCCATAACCGTTCTTTAGCCCACTCTGCCACCCCAGTTCAGACATGGCCATATGCAAATCAGTCTGACCCTGTGCCTCATGGGAACAGTCCAGCCCAAACTGCCAAGCCATGCCTTCCCTGGAACGGAAACAAGCTTCCTAGGACCGGTTTCTGGCATTTCAGCCGTCTTCAGCCAGGCTTGCTTGAATCCAGTGGCAAAGTGAGCAAGGGACTCACGTCTGAGCATACCCTGCCAACTTATGGCGAACAAAGCGGTACAAAAGGGGGTGGTGATGGACGGAGCATCACAACCAATCAAACACTCACACCCAGTCAACAGATCTGGGTTTAATCCATAACCGTTCTTTAGCCCACTCTGCCACCCCAGTTCAGACATGGCCATATGCAAATCAGTCTGACCCTGTGCCTCATGGGAACAGTCCAGCCCAAACTGCCAAGCCATGCCTTCCATGGAAAGGAAACAAGCTTCCTAGGACCGGTTTCTGGCATTTCAGCCGTCTTCAGCCAGGCTTGCTTGAATCCAGTGGCAAAGTGAGCAAGGGACTCAAGTCTGAGCATACCCTGCCAACTTATGGCGAACAAAGCGGTACAAAAGGGGGTGGTGATGGACGGAGCATCAGAACCAATCAAACACTCACACCCAGTCAATAGATCTGGGTTTAATCCATAACCGTTCTTTAGCCCACTCTGCCACCCCAGTTCAGACATGGCCATACGCAAATCAGTCTGACCCTGAGCCTCATGGGAACAGTCCAGCCCAAACTGCCAAGCCATGCCTTCCCTGGAACGGAAACAAGCTTCCTAGGACCGGTTTCTGGCATTTCAGCCGTCTTCAGCCAGGCTTGCTTGAATTCAGTGGCAAAGTGAGCAAGGGACTCACGTCTGAGCATACCCTGCCAACTTATGGCGAACAAAGCGGTACAAAAGGGAGTGGTGATGGACGGAGCATCAGAACCAATCAAACACTCACACCCAGTTAACAGATCTGGGTTTAATCCATAACCGTTCTTTAGCCCACTCTGCCACCCCAGTTCAGACATGGCCATATGCAAATCAGTCTGACCCTGTGCCTCATGGGAACAGTCCAGCCCAAACTGCCAAGCCATGCCTTCCCTGGAACGGAAACAAGCTTCCTAGGACCGGTTTCTGGCATTTCAGCCGTCTTCAGCCAGGCTTGCTTGAATCCAGTGGCAAAGTGAGCAAGGGACTCACGTCTGAGCATACCCTGCCAACTTATGGCGATCAAAGCGGTACAAAAGGGGGTGGTGATGGACGGAGCATCAGAACCAATCAAACACTCACACCCAGTCAACAGATCTGGGTTTAATCCATAACCGTTCTTTAGCCCACTCTGCCACCCCAGTTCAGACATGGCCATATGCAAATCAGTCTGACCCTGTGCCTCATGGGAACAGTCCAGCCCAAACTGCCAAGCCATGCCTTCCCTGGAACGGAAACAAGCTTCCTAGGACCGGTTTCTGGCATTTCAGCCGTCTTCAGCCAGGCTTGCTTGAATCCAGTGGCAAAGTGAGCAAGGGACTCACGTCTGAGCATACCCTGCCAACTTATGGCGAACAAAGCGGTACAAAAGGGGGTGGTGATGGACGGAGCATCAGAACCAATCAAACACTCACACCCAGTCAACAGATCTGGGTTTAATCCATAACCGTTCTTTAGCCCACTCTGCCACCCCAGTTCAGACATGGCCATATGCAAATCAGTCTGACCCTGTGCCTCATGGGAACAGTCCAGCCCAAACTGCCAAGCCATGCCTACCCTGGAACGGAAACAAGCATCCTAGGACCCGTTTCTGGCATTTCAGCCGTCTTCAGCCAGGCTTGCTTGAATCCAGTGGCAAAGTGAGCAAGGGACTCACGTCTGATCATACCCTGCCAACATATGGCGAACAAAGCGGTACAAAAGGGGGTGGCGATGGACGGAGCATCAGAACCAATCAAACACTCACACCCAGTCAACAGATCTGGGTTTAATCCATAACCGTTCTTTAGCCCACTCTGCCACCCCAGTTCAGACATGGCCATATGCAAATCAGTCTGACCCTGTGCATCATGGGAACAGTCCAGCCCAAACTGCCAAGCCATGCCTTCCCTGGAACGGAAACAAGCTTCCTAGGACCGGTTTCTGGCACTTCAGCCGTCTTCAGCCAGGCTTACTTGACTCCAGTGGCAAAGTGAGCAAGGGACTCACGTCTGAGCATACCCTGCCAACTTATGGCGAACAAAGCGGTACAAAAGGGGCTGTTGATGGACGGAGCATCAGAACCAATCAAACACTCACACCCAGTCAACAGATCTGGGTTTAATCCATAACCGTTCTTTAGCCCACTCTGCCACCCCAGTTCAGACATGGCCATATGCAAATCAGTCTGACCCTGTGCCTCATGGGAACAGTCCAGCCCAAACTGCCAAGCCATGCCTTCCCTGGAACGGAAACAAGCTTCCTAGGACCGGTTTCTGGCATTTCAGCCATCTTCAGCCAGGCTTGCTTGAATCCAGTGGCAAAGTGAGCAAGGGACTCACGTCTGAGCATACCCTGCCAACTTATGGCGAACAAAGCGGTACAAAAGGGGGTGGTGATGGACGGAGCATCAGAACCAATCAAACACTCACACCCAGTCAACAGATCTGGGTTTAATCCATAACCGTTCTTTAGCCCACTCTGCCACCCCAGTTCAGACATGGCCATATGCAAATCAGTCTGAACCTGTGCCTCATGGGAACAGTCCAGCCCAAACTGCCAAGCCATGCCTTCCCTGGAACGGAAACAAGCTTCCTAGGACCGGTTTCTGGCATTTCAGCCGTCTTCAGCCAGGCTTGCTTGAATCCAGTGGCAGTGAGCAAGGGACTCACGTCTGAGCATACCCTGCCAACTTATGGCGAACAAAGCGGTACAAAAGGGGGTGGTGATGGACGGAGCATCAGAACCAATCAAACACTCACACCCAGTCAACAGATCTGGGTTTAATCCATAACCGTTCTTTATCCCACTCTGCCACCTCAGTTCAGACATGGCCATATGCAAATCAGTCTAACCCTGTGCCTCATGGGAACAGTCCAGCCCAAACTGCCAAGCCATGCCTTCCTTGGAACGGAAACAAGCTTCCTAGGACCGGTTTCTGGCATTTCAGCCGTCTTCAGCCAGGCTTGCTTGAATCCAGTGGCAAAGTGAGCAAGGGACTCACGTCTGAGCATACCCTGCCAACTTATGGCGAACAAAGCGGTACAAAAGGGGGTGGTGATGGACGGAGCATCAGAACCAATCAAACACTCACACCCAGTCAACAGATCTGGGTTTAATCCATAACCGTTCTTTAGCCCACTCTGCCACCCCAGTTGAGACATGGCCATATGCAAATCAGTCTGACCCTGTGCCTCATGGGAACAGTCCAGCCCAAACTGCCAAGCCATGCCTTCCCTGGAACGGAAACAAGATTCCAAGGACCGGTTTCTGGCATTTCAGCCGTCTTCAGCCAGGCTTGCTTGAATCCAGTGGCAAAGTGAGCAAGAGACTCACGTCTGAGCATACCCTGCCAACGTATGGCGAACAAAGCGGTACAAAAGGGGGTGGTGATGGACGGAGCATCAGAACCAATCAAACACTCACACCCAGTCAACAGATCTGGGTTTAATCCATAACCGTTCTTTAGCCCACTCTGCCACCCCAGTTCAGACATGGCCATATGCAAATCAGTCTGACCCTATGCCTCATGGGAACAGTCCAGCCCAAACTGCCAAGCCATGCCTTCCCTGGAACGGAAACAAGCTTCCTAGGACCGGTTTCTGGCATTTCAGCCGTCTTCAGCCAGGCTTGCTTGAATCCAGTGGCAAAGTGAGCAAGGGACTCACGTCTGAGCATACCCTGCCAACTTATGGCGAAAAAAGCGGTACAAAAGGGGGTGGTGATGGACGGAGCATCAGAACCAATCAAACACTCACACCCAGTCAACAGATCTGGGTTTAATCCACAACCGTTCTTTAGCCCACTCTGCCACCCCAGTTCAGACATGGCCATATGCAAATCAGTCTGACCCTGTGCCTCATGGGAACAGTCCAGCCCAAACTGCCAAGCCATGACTTCCCTGGAACGGAAACAAGCTTCCTAGGACCGGGTTGTGGCATTTCAGCCGTCTTCAGCCAGGCTTGCTTGAATCCAGTGGCAAAGTGAGCAAGGGACTCACGTCTGAGCATACCCTGCCAACTTATGGCGAACAAAGTGGTACAAAAGGGGTGGTGATGGACGGAGCATCAGAACCAATCAAACACTCACACCCAGGCAACAGATCTGGGTTTAATCCATAACCGTTCTTTAGCCCACTCTGCCACCCCTGTTCAGACATGGCCATATGCAAATCAGTCTGACCCTGTGCCTCATGGGAACAGTCCAGCCCAAACTGCCAAGCCATGCCTTCCCTGGAACGGAAACAAGCTTCCTAGGACCGGTTTCTGGCATTTCAGCCTTCTTCAGCCAGGCTTGCTTGAATCCAGTGGCAAAGTGAGCAAGGGACTCACGTCTGAGCATACCCTGCCAACTTATGGCGAACAAAGCGGTACAAAAGGGGGTGGTGATGGACGGAGCATCAGAACCAATCAAACACTCACACCCAGTCAACAGATCTGGGTTTAATCCATAACCGTTCTTTAGCCCACTCTGCCACCCCAGTTCAGACATGGCCATATGCAAATCAGTCTGACCCTGTGCCTCTTGGGAACAGTCCAGCCCAAACTGCCAAGCCATGCCTTCCCTGGAACGGAAACAAGCTTCCTAGGACCGGTTTCTGGCATTTCAGCCGTCTTCAGCCAGGCTTGCTTGAACCCAGTGGCAAAGTGAGCAAGGGACTCACGTCTGAGCATACCCTGCCAACTTATGGCGAAAAAAGCGGTACAAAAGGGGGTGGTGATGGACGGAGCATCAGAACCAATCAAACACTCACACCCAGTCAACAGATCTGGGATTAATCCATAACGGTTCTTTAGCCCACTCTGCCACCCCAGTTCAGACATGGCCATATGCAAATCAGTCTGACCCTGTGCCTCATGGGAACAGTCCAGCCCAAACTGCCAAGCCATGCCTTCCCTGGAACGGAAACAAGCTTCCTAGGACCGGTTTCTGGCATTTCAGCCATCTTCAGCCAGGCTTGCTTGAATCCAGTGGCAAAGTGAGCAAGGGACTCACGTCTGAGCATACCCTGCCAACTTATGGCGAACAAAGCGGTACAAAAGTGGGTGGTGATGGACGGAGCATCAGAACCAATCAAACACTCACACCCAGTCAACAGATCTGGGTTTAATCCATAACCGTTCTTTAGCCAACTCTGCCACCCCAGTTCAGACATGGCCATATGCAAATCAGTCTGACCCTGTGCCTCATGGGAACAGTCCAGCCCAAACTGCCAAGCCATGCCTTCCCTGGAACGGAAACAAGCTTCCTAGGACCGGTTTCTGGCATTTCAGCCGTCTTCAGCCAGGCTTGCTTGAATCCAGTGGCAAAGTGAGCAAGGGACTCACGTCTGAGCATACCCTGCCAACTTATGGCGAAAAAAGCGGTACAAAAGGGGGTGGTGATGGACGGAGCATCAGAACCAATCAAACACTCACACCCAGTCAACAGATCTGGGTTTAATCCATAACCGTTCTTTAGCCCACTCTGCCACCCCAGTTCAGACATGGCCATATGCAAATCAGTCTGACCCTGTGCCTCATGGGAACAGTCCAGCCCAAACTGCCAAGCCATGCCTTCCCTGGAACGGAAACAAGCTTCCTAGGACCGGTTTCTGGCATTTCAGCCGTCTTCAGCCAGGCTTGCTTGAATCCAGTGGCAAAGTGAGCAAGGGACTCACGTCTGAGCATACCCTGCCAACTTATGGCGAAAAAAGCGGTACAAAAGGGGGTGGTGATGGACGAAGCATCAGAACCAATCAAACACTCACACCCAGTCAACAGATCTGGGTTTAATCCATAACCGTTCTTTAGCCCACTCTGCCACCCCAGTTCAGACATGGCCATATGCAAATCAGTCTGACCCTGTGCCTCATGGGAACAGTCCAGCCCAAACTGCCAAGCCATGACTTCCCTGGAACGGAAACAAGCTTCCTAGGACCGGGTTCTGGCATTTCAGCCGTCTTCAGCCAGGCTTGCTTGAATCCAGTGGCAAAGTGAGCAAGGAACTCACGTCTGAGCATACCCTGCCAATTTATGGCGAACAAAGTGGTACAAAAGGGGGTGGTGATGGACGGAGCATCAGAACCAATCAAACACTCACACCCAGTCAACAGATCTGGGTTTAATCCATAACCGTTCTTTAGCCCACTCTGCCACCCCAGTTCAGACATGGCCATATGCAAATCAGTCTGACCCTGTGCCTCATGGGAACAGTCCAGCCCAAACTGCCAAGCCATGCCTTCCCTGGAACGGAAACAAGCTTCCTAGGACCGGTTTCTGGCATTTCAGCCGTCTTCAGCCAGGCTTGCTTGAATCCAGTGGCAAAGTGAGCAAGGGACTCACGTCTGAGAATACCCTGCCAACTTATGGCGAACAAAGCGGTACAAAAGGGGGTGGTGATGGACGGAGCATCAGAACCAATCAAACACTCACACCCAGTCAACAGATGTGGGTTTAATCCATAACCGTTCTTTAGCCCACTCTGCCACCCCAGTTCAGACATGGCCATATGCAAATCAGTCTGACCCTGTGCCTCATGGGAACAGTCCAGCCCAAACTGCCAAGCCATGCCTTCCCTGGAACGGAAACAAGCTTCCTAGGACCGGTTTCTGGCATTTCAGCCGTCTTCAGCCAGGCTTGCTTGAATCCAGTGGCAAAGTGAGCAAGGGACTCACGTCTGAGCATACCCTGCCAACTTATGGCGAACAAAGCGGTACAAAAGGGGGTGGTGATGGACGGAGCATCAGAACCAATCAAACACTCACACCCAGTCAACAGATCTGGGTTTAATCCATAACCGTTCTTTAGCCCACTCTGCCACCCCAGTTCAGACATGGCCATATGCAAATCAGTCTGACCCTGTGCCTCATGGGAACAGTCCATCCCAAACTGCCAAGCCATGCCTTCCCTGGAACGGAAACAAGCTTCCTAGGACCGGTTTCTGGCATTTCAGCCACCTTCAGCCAGGCTTGCTTGAATCCAGTGGCAAAGTGTGCAAGGGACTCACGTCTGAGCATACCCTGCCAACTTATGGCGAACAAAGCGGTACAAAAGGGGGTGGTGATGGACAGAGCATCAGAACCAATCAAACACTCACACCCAGTCAACAGATCTGGGTTTAATCCATAACCGTTCTTTAGCCCACTCTGCCACCCCAGTTCAGACATGGCCATATGCAAATCAGTCTGACCCTGTGCCTCATGGGAACAGTCCAGCCCAAACTGCCAAGTCATGCCTTCCATGGAAAGGAAACAAGCTTCCTAGGACCGGTTTCTGGCATTTCAGCCGTCTTCAGCCAGGCTTGCTTGAATCCAGTGGCAAAGTGAGCAAGGGACTCAAGTCTGAGCATACCCTGCCAACTTATGGCGAAAAAAGCGGTACAAAAGGGGATGGTGATGGACGGAGCATCAGAACCAATCAAACACTCACACCCAGTCAACAGATCTGGGTTTAATCCATAACCGTTCTTTAGCCCACTCTGCCACCCCAGTTCAGACATGGCCATATGCAAATCAGTCTGACCCTGTGCCTCATGGGAACAGTCCAGCCCAAACTGCCAAGCCCTGACTTCCCTGGAACGGAAACAAGCTTCCTAGGACCGGTTTCTGGCATTTCAGCCGTCTTCAGCCAGGCTTGCTTGAATCCAGTGGCAAAGTGAGCAAGGGACTCACGTCTGAGCATACCCTGCCAACTTATGGCGAACAAAGCGGTACAAAAGGGGGTGGTGATGGACGGAGCATCAGAACCAATCAAACACTCACACCCAGTCAATAGATCTGGGTTTAATCCATAACCGTTCTTTAGCCCACTCTGCCACCCCAGTTCAGACATGGCCATACGCAAATCAGTCTGACCCTGTGCCTCATGGGAACAGTCCAGCCCAAACTGCCAAGCCATGCCTTCCCTGGAACGGAAACAAGCTTCCTAGGACCGGTTTCTGGCATTTCAGCCGTCTTCAGCCAGGCTTGCTTGAATTCAGTGGCAAAGTGAGCAAGGGACTCACGTCTGAGCATACCCTGCCAACTTATGGCGAACAAAGCGGTACAAAAGGGGGTGGTGATGGACGGAGCATCAGAACCAATCAAACACTCACACCCAGTTAACAGATCTGGGTTTAATCCATAACCGTTCTTTAGCCCACTCTGCCACCCCAGTTCAGACATGGCCATATGCAAATCAGTCTGACCCTGTGCCTCATGGGAACAGTCCAGCCCAAACTGCCAAGCCATGCCTACCCTGGAACGGAAACAAGCATCCTAGGACCGGTTTCTGGCATTTCAGCCGTCTTCAGCCAGGCTTGCTTGAATCCAGTGGCAAAGTGAGCAAGGGACTCACGTCTGATCATACCCTGCCAACATATGGCGAACAAAGCGGTACAAAAGGGGGTGGCGATGGACGGAGCATCAGAACCAATCAAACACTCACACCCAGTCAACAGATCTGGGTTTAATCCATAACCGTTCTTTAGCCCACTCTGCCACCCCAGTTCAGACATGGCCATATGCAAATCAGTCTGACCCTGTGCCTCATGGGAACAGCCCAGCCCAAACTGCCAAGCCATGCCTTCCCTGGAACGGAAACAAGCTTCCTAGGACCGGTTTCTGGCATTTCAGCTGTCTTCAGCCAGGCTTGCTTGAATCCAGTGGCAAAGTGAGCAAGGGACTCACGTCTGAGCATACCCTGCCAACTTATGGCGAAAAAAGCGGTACAAAAGGGGGTGGTGATAGACGAAGCATCAGAACCAATCAAACACTCACACCCAGTCAACAGATCTGGGTTTAATCCATAACCGTTCTTTAGCCCACTCTGCCACCCCAGTTCAGACATGGCCATATGCAAATCAGTCTGACCCTGTGCCTCATGGGAACAGTCCAGCCCAAACTGCCAAGCCATGACTTCCCTGGAACGGAAACAAGCTTCCTAGGACCGGGTTCTGGCATTTCAGCCGTCTTCAGCCAGGCTTGCTTGAATCCAGTGGCAAAGTGAGCAAGGAACTCACGTCTGAGCATACCCTACCAATTTATGGCGAACAAAGTGGTACAAAAGGGGGTGGTGATGGACGGAGCATCAGAACCAATCAAACACTCACACCCAGTCAACAGATCTGGGTTTAATCCATAACCGTTCTTTAGCCCACTCTGCCACCCCAGTTCAGACATGGCCATATGCAAATCAGTCTGACCCTGTGCCTCATGGGAACAGTCCAGCCCAAACTGCCAAGCCATGCCTTCCCTGGAACGGAAACAAGCTTCCTAGGACCGGTTTCTGGCATTTCAGCCGTCTTCAGCCAGGCTTGCTTGAATCCAGTGGCAAAGTGAGCAAGGGACTCACGTCTGAGCATACCCTGCCAACTTATGGCGAACAAAGCGGTACAAAAGGGGGTGGTGATGGACGGAGCATCACAACCAATCAAACACTCACACCCAGTCAACAGATCTGGGTTTAATCCATAACCGTTCTTTAGCCCACTCTGCCACCCCAGTTCAGACATGGCCATATGCAAATCAGTCTGACCCTGTGCCTCATGGGAACAGTCCAGCCCAAACTGCCAAGCCATGCCTTCCATGGAAAGGAAACAAGCTTCCTAGGACCGGTTTCTGGCATTTCAGCCGTCTTCAGCCAGGCTTGCTTGAATCCAGTGGCAAAGTGAGCAAGGGACTCAAGTCTGAGCATACCCTGCCAACTTATGGCGAACAAAGCGGTACAAAAGGGGGTGGTGATGGACGGAGCATCAGAACCAATCAAACACTCACACCCAGTCAATAGATCTGGGTTTAATCCATAACCGTTCTTTAGCCCACTCTGCCACCCCAGTTCAGACATGGCCATACGCAAATCAGTCTGACCCTGAGCCTCATGGGAACAGTCCAGCCCAAACTGCCAAGCCATGCCTTCCCTGGAACGGAAACAAGCTTCCTAGGACCGGTTTCTGGCATTTCAGCCGTCTTCAGCCAGGCTTGCTTGAATTCAGTGGCAAAGTGAGCAAGGGACTCACGTCTGAGCATACCCTGCCAACTTATGGCGAACAAAGCGGTACAAAAGGGGGTGGTGATGGACGGAGCATCAGAACCAATCAAACACTCACACCCAGTTAACAGATCTGGGTTTAATCCATAACCGTTCTTTAGCCCACTCTGCCACCCCAGTTCAGACATGGCCATATGCAAATCAGTCTGACCCTGTGCCTCATGGGAACAGTCCAGCCCAAACTGCCAAGCCATGCCTTCCCTGGAACGGAAACAAGCTTCCTAGGACCGGTTTCTGGCATTTCAGCCGTCTTCAGCCAGGCTTGCTTGAATCCAGTGGCAAAGTGAGCAAGGGACTCACGTCTGAGCATACCCTGCCAACTTATGGCGATCAAAGCGGTACAAAAGGGGGTGGTGATGGACGGAGCATCAGAACCAATCAAACACTCACACCCAGTCAACAGATCTGGGTTTAATCCATAACCGTTCTTTAGCCCACTCTGCCACCCCAGTTCAGACATGGCCATATGCAAATCAGTCTGACCCTGTGCCTCATGGGAACAGTCCAGCCCAAACTGCCAAGCCATGCCTTCCCTGGAACGGAAACAAGCTTCCTAGGACCGGTTTCTGGCATTTCAGCCGTCTTCAGCCAGGCTTGCTTGAATCCAGTGGCAAAGTGAGCAAGGGACTCACGTCTGAGCATACCCTGCCAACTTATGGCGAACAAAGCGGTACAAAAGGGGGTGGTGATGGACGGAGCATCAGAACCAATCAAACACTCACACCCAGTCAACAGATCTGGGTTTAATCCATAACCGTTCTTTAGCCCACTCTGCCACCCCAGTTCAGACATGGCCATATGCAAATCAGTCTGACCCTGTGCCTCATGGGAACAGTCCAGCCCAAACTGCCAAGCCATGCCTACCCTGGAACGGAAACAAGCATCCTAGGACCCGTTTCTGGCATTTCAGCCGTCTTCAGCCAGGCTTGCTTGAATCCAGTGGCAAAGTGAGCAAGGGACTCACGTCTGATCATACCCTGCCAACATATGGCGAACAAAGCGGTACAAAAGGGGGTGGCGATGGACGGAGCATCAGAACCAATCAAACACTCACACCCAGTCAACAGATCTGGGTTTAATCCATAACCGTTCTTTAGCCCACTCTGCCACCCCAGTTCAGACATGGCCATATGCAAATCAGTCTGACCCTGTGCATCATGGGAACAGTCCAGCCCAAACTGCCAAGCCATGCCTTCCCTGGAACGGAAACAAGCTTCCTAGGACCGGTTTCTGGCACTTCAGCCGTCTTCAGCCAGGCTTACTTGACTCCAGTGGCAAAGTGAGCAAGGGACTCACGTCTGAGCATACCCTGCCAACTTATGGCGAACAAAGCGGTACAAAAGGGGCTGTTGATGGACGGAGCATCAGAACCAATCAAACACTCACACCCAGTCAACAGATCTGGGTTTAATCCATAACCGTTCTTTAGCCCACTCTGCCACCCCAGTTCAGACATGGCCATATGCAAATCAGTCTGACCCTGTGCCTCATGGGAACAGTCCAGCCCAAACTGCCAAGCCATGCCTTCCCTGGAACGGAAACAAGCTTCCTAGGACCGGTTTCTGGCATTTCAGCCATCTTCAGCCAGGCTTGCTTGAATCCAGTGGCAAAGTGAGCAAGGGACTCACGTCTGAGCATACCCTGCCAACTTATGGCGAACAAAGCGGTACAAAAGGGGGTGGTGATGGACGGAGCATCAGAACCAATCAAACACTCACACCCAGTCAACAGATCTGGGTTTAATCCATAACCGTTCTTTAGCCCACTCTGCCACCCCAGTTCAGACATGGCCATATGCAAATCAGTCTGAACCTGTGCCTCATGGGAACAGTCCAGCCCAAACTGCCAAGCCATGCCTTCCCTGGAACGGAAACAAGCTTCCTAGGACCGGTTTCTGGCATTTCAGCCGTCTTCAGCCAGGCTTGCTTGAATCCAGTGGCAGTGAGCAAGGGACTCACGTCTGAGCATACCCTGCCAACTTATGGCGAACAAAGCGGTACAAAAGGGGGTGGTGATGGACGGAGCATCAGAACCAATCAAACACTCACACCCAGTCAACAGATCTGGGTTTAATCCATAACCGTTCTTTATCCCACTCTGCCACCTCAGTTCAGACATGGCCATATGCAAATCAGTCTAACCCTGTGCCTCATGGGAACAGTCCAGCCCAAACTGCCAAGCCATGCCTTCCTTGGAACGGAAACAAGCTTCCTAGGACCGGTTTCTGGCATTTCAGCCGTCTTCAGCCAGGCTTGCTTGAATCCAGTGGCAAAGTGAGCAAGGGACTCACGTCTGAGCATACCCTGCCAACTTATGGCGAACAAAGCGGTACAAAAGGGGGTGGTGATGGACGGAGCATCAGAACCAATCAAACACTCACACCCAGTCAACAGATCTGGGTTTAATCCATAACCGTTCTTTAGCCCACTCTGCCACCCCAGTTGAGACATGGCCATATGCAAATCAGTCTGACCCTGTGCCTCATGGGAACAGTCCAGCCCAAACTGCCAAGCCATGCCTTCCCTGGAACGGAAACAAGATTCCAAGGACCGGTTTCTGGCATTTCAGCCGTCTTCAGCCAGGCTTGCTTGAATCCAGTGGCAAAGTGAGCAAGAGACTCACGTCTGAGCATACCCTGCCAACGTATGGCGAACAAAGCGGTACAAAAGGGGGTGGTGATGGACGGAGCATCAGAACCAATCAAACACTCACACCCAGTCAACAGATCTGGGTTTAATCCATAACCGTTCTTTAGCCCACTCTGCCACCCCAGTTCAGACATGGCCATATGCAAATCAGTCTGACCCTATGCCTCATGGGAACAGTCCAGCCCAAACTGCCAAGCCATGCCTTCCCTGGAACGGAAACAAGCTTCCTAGGACCGGTTTCTGGCATTTCAGCCGTCTTCAGCCAGGCTTGCTTGAATCCAGTGGCAAAGTGAGCAAGGGACTCACGTCTGAGCATACCCTGCCAACTTATGGCAAAAAAAGCGGTACTAAAGGGGTGGTGATGGACGGAGCATCAGAACCAATCAAACACTCACACCCAGTCAACAGATCTGGGTTTAATCCACAACCGTTCTTTAGCCCACTCTGCCACCCCAGTTCAGACATGGCCATATGCAAATCAGTCTGACCCTGTGCCTCATGGGAACAGTCCAGCCCAAACTGCCAAGCCATGACTTCCCTGGAACGGAAACAAGCTTCCTAGGACCGGGTTCTGGCATTTCAGCCGTCTTCAGCCAGGCTTGCTTGAAACCAGTGGCAAAGTGAGCAAGGGACTCACGTCTGAGCATACCCTGCCAACTTATGGCGAACAAAGTGGTACAAAAGGGGTGGTGATGGACGGAGCATCAGAACCAATCAAACACTCACACCCAGGCAACAGATCTGGGTTTAATCCATAACCGTTCTTTAGCCCACTCTGCCACCCCTGTTCAGACATGCCCATATGCAAATCAGTCTGACCCTGTGCCTCATGGGAACAGTCCAGCCCAAACTGCCAAGCCCTGACTTCCCTGGAACGGAAACAAGCTTCCTAGGACCGGTTTCTGGCATTTCAGCCGTCTTCAGCCAGGCTTGCTTGAATCCAGTGGCAAAGTGAGCAAGGGACTCACGTCTGAGCATACCCTGCCAACTTATGGCGAACAAAGCGGTACAAAAGGGGGTGGTGATGGACGGAGCATCAGAACCAATCAAACACTCACACCCAGTCAATAGATCTGGGTTTAATCCATAACCGTTCTTTAGCCCACTCTGCCACCCCAGTTCAGACATGGCCATACGCAAATCAGTCTGACCCTGTGCCTCATGGGAACAGTCCAGCCCAAACTGCCAAGCCATGCCTTCCCTGGAACGGAAACAAGCTTCCTAGGACCGGTTTCTGGCATTTCAGCCGTCTTCAGCCAGGCTTGCTTGAATTCAGTGGCAAAGTGAGCAAGGGACTCACGTCTGAGCATACCCTGCCAACTTATGGCGAACAAAGCGGTACAAAAGGGGGTGGTGATGGACGGAGCATCAGAACCAATCAAACACTCACACCCAGTTAACAGATCTGGGTTTAATCCATAACCGTTCTTTAGCCCACTCTGCCACCCCAGTTCAGACATGGCCATATGCAAATCAGTCTGACCCTGTGCCTCATGGGAACAGTCCAGCCCAAACTGCCAAGCCATGCCTACCCTGGAACGGAAACAAGCATCCTAGGACCGGTTTCTGGCATTTCAGCCGTCTTCAGCCAGGCTTGCTTGAATCCAGTGGCAAAGTGAGCAAGGGACTCACGTCTGATCATACCCTGCCAACATATGGCGAACAAAGCGGTACAAAAGGGGGTGGCGATGGACGGAGCATCAGAACCAATCAAACACTCACACCCAGTCAACAGATCTGGGTTTAATCCATAACCGTTCTTTAGCCCACTCTGCCACCCCAGTTCAGACATGGCCATATGCAAATCAGTCTGACCCTGTGCCTCATGGGAACAGCCCAGCCCAAACTGCCAAGCCATGCCTTCCCTGGAACGGAAACAAGCTTCCTAGGACCGGTTTCTGGCATTTCAGCTGTCTTCAGCCAGGCTTGCTTGAATCCAGTGGCAAAGTGAGCAAGGGACTCACGTCTGAGCATACCCTGCCAACTTATGGCGAAAAAAGCGGTACAAAAGGGGGTGGTGATGGACGAAGCATCAGAACCAATCAAACACTCACACCCAGTCAACAGATCTGGGTTTAATCCATAACCGTTCTTTAGCCCACTCTGCCACCCCAGTTCAGACATGGCCATATGCAAATCAGTCTGACCCTGTGCCTCATGGGAACAGTCCAGCCCAAACTGCCAAGCCATGACTTCCCTGGAACGGAAACAAGCTTCCTAGGACCGGGTTCTGGCATTTCAGCCGTCTTCAGCCAGGCTTGCTTGAATCCAGTGGCAAAGTGAGCAAGGAACTCACGTCTGAGCATACCCTACCAATTTATGGCGAACAAAGTGGTACAAAAGGGGGTGGTGATGGACGGAGCATCAGAACCAATCAAACACTCACACCCAGTCAACAGATCTGGGTTTAATCCATAACCGTTCTTTAGCCCACTCTGCCACCCCAGTTCAGACATGGCCATATGCAAATCAGTCTGACCCTGTGCCTCATGGGAACAGTCCAGCCCAAACTGCCAAGCCATGCCTTCCCTGGAACGGAAACAAGCTTCCTAGGACCGGTTTCTGGCATTTCAGCCGTCTTCAGCCAGGCTTGCTTGAATCCAGTGGCAAAGTGAGCAAGGGACTCACGTCTGAGCATACCCTGCCAACTTATGGCGAACAAAGCGGTACAAAAGGGGGTGGTGATGGACGGAGCATCACAACCAATCAAACACTCACACCCAGTCAACAGATCTGGGTTTAATCCATAACCGTTCTTTAGCCCACTCTGCCACCCCAGTTCAGACATGGCCATATGCAAATCAGTCTGACCCTGTGCCTCATGGGAACAGTCCAGCCCAAACTGCCAAGCCATGCCTTCCATGGAAAGGAAACAAGCTTCCTAGGACCGGTTTCTGGCATTTCAGCCGTCTTCAGCCAGGCTTGCTTGAATCCAGTGGCAAAGTGAGCAAGGGACTCAAGTCTGAGCATACCCTGCCAACTTATGGCGAACAAAGCGGTACAAAAGGGGGTGGTGATGGACGGAGCATCAGAACCAATCAAACACTCACACCCAGTCAATAGATCTGGGTTTAATCCATAACCGTTCTTTAGCCCACTCTGCCACCCCAGTTCAGACATGGCCATACGCAAATCAGTCTGACCCTGAGCCTCATGGGAACAGTCCAGCCCAAACTGCCAAGCCATGCCTTCCCTGGAACGGAAACAAGCTTCCTAGGACCGGTTTCTGGCATTTCAGCCGTCTTCAGCCAGGCTTGCTTGAATTCAGTGGCAAAGTGAGCAAGGGACTCACGTCTGAGCATACCCTGCCAACTTATGGCGAACAAAGCGGTACAAAAGGGGGTGGTGATGGACGGAGCATCAGAACCAATCAAACACTCACACCCAGTTAACAGATCTGGGTTTAATCCATAACCGTTCTTTAGCCCACTCTGCCACCCCAGTTCAGACATGGCCATATGCAAATCAGTCTGACCCTGTGCCTCATGGGAACAGTCCAGCCCAAACTGCCAAGCCATGCCTTCCCTGGAACGGAAACAAGCTTCCTAGGACCGGTTTCTGGCATTTCAGCCGTCTTCAGCCAGGCTTGCTTGAATCCAGTGGCAAAGTGAGCAAGGGACTCACGTCTGAGCATACCCTGCCAACTTATGGCGATCAAAGCGGTACAAAAGGGGGTGGTGATGGACGGAGCATCAGAACCAATCAAACACTCACACCCAGTCAACAGATCTGGGTTTAATCCATAACCGTTCTTTAGCCCACTCTGCCACCCCAGTTCAGACATGGCCATATGCAAATCAGTCTGACCCTGTGCCTCATGGGAACAGTCCAGCCCAAACTGCCAAGCCATGCCTTCCCTGGAACGGAAACAAGCTTCCTAGGACCGGTTTCTGGCATTTCAGCCGTCTTCAGCCAGGCTTGCTTGAATCCAGTGGCAAAGTGAGCAAGGGACTCACGTCTGAGCATACCCTGCCAACTTATGGCGAACAAAGCGGTACAAAAGGGGGTGGTGATGGACGGAGCATCAGAACCAATCAAACACTCACACCCAGTCAACAGATCTGGGTTTAATCCATAACCGTTCTTTAGCCCACTCTGCCACCCCAGTTCAGACATGGCCATATGCAAATCAGTCTGACCCTGTGCCTCATGGGAACAGTCCAGCCCAAACTGCCAAGCCATGCCTACCCTGGAACGGAAACAAGCATCCTAGGACCCGTTTCTGGCATTTCAGCCGTCTTCAGCCAGGCTTGCTTGAATCCAGTGGCAAAGTGAGCAAGGGACTCACGTCTGATCATACCCTGCCAACATATGGCGAACAAAGCGGTACAAAAGGGGGTGGCGATGGACGGAGCATCAGAACCAATCAAACACTCACACCCAGTCAACAGATCTGGGTTTAATCCATAACCGTTCTTTAGCCCACTCTGCCACCCCAGTTCAGACATGGCCATATGCAAATCAGTCTGACCCTGTGCATCATGGGAACAGTCCAGCCCAAACTGCCAAGCCATGCCTTCCCTGGAACGGAAACAAGCTTCCTAGGACCGGTTTCTGGCACTTCAGCCGTCTTCAGCCAGGCTTACTTGACTCCAGTGGCAAAGTGAGCAAGGGACTCACGTCTGAGCATACCCTGCCAACTTATGGCGAACAAAGCGGTACAAAAGGGGCTGTTGATGGACGGAGCATCAGAACCAATCAAACACTCACACCCAGTCAACAGATCTGGGTTTAATCCATAACCGTTCTTTAGCCCACTCTGCCACCCCAGTTCAGACATGGCCATATGCAAATCAGTCTGACCCTGTGCCTCATGGGAACAGTCCAGCCCAAACTGCCAAGCCATGCCTTCCCTGGAACGGAAACAAGCTTCCTAGGACCGGTTTCTGGCATTTCAGCCATCTTCAGCCAGGCTTGCTTGAATCCAGTGGCAAAGTGAGCAAGGGACTCACGTCTGAGCATACCCTGCCAACTTATGGCGAACAAAGCGGTACAAAAGGGGGTGGTGATGGACGGAGCATCAGAACCAATCAAACACTCACACCCAGTCAACAGATCTGGGTTTAATCCATAACCGTTCTTTAGCCCACTCTGCCACCCCAGTTCAGACATGGCCATATGCAAATCAGTCTGAACCTGTGCCTCATGGGAACAGTCCAGCCCAAACTGCCAAGCCATGCCTTCCCTGGAACGGAAACAAGCTTCCTAGGACCGGTTTCTGGCATTTCAGCCGTCTTCAGCCAGGCTTGCTTGAATCCAGTGGCAGTGAGCAAGGGACTCACGTCTGAGCATACCCTGCCAACTTATGGCGAACAAAGCGGTACAAAAGGGGGTGGTGATGGACGGAGCATCAGAACCAATCAAACACTCACACCCAGTCAACAGATCTGGGTTTAATCCATAACCGTTCTTTATCCCACTCTGCCACCTCAGTTCAGACATGGCCATATGCAAATCAGTCTAACCCTGTGCCTCATGGGAACAGTCCAGCCCAAACTGCCAAGCCATGCCTTCCTTGGAACGGAAACAAGCTTCCTAGGACCGGTTTCTGGCATTTCAGCCGTCTTCAGCCAGGCTTGCTTGAATCCAGTGGCAAAGTGAGCAAGGGACTCACGTCTGAGCATACCCTGCCAACTTATGGCGAACAAAGCGGTACAAAAGGGGGTGGTGATGGACGGAGCATCAGAACCAATCAAACACTCACACCCAGTCAACAGATCTGGGTTTAATCCATAACCGTTCTTTAGCCCACTCTGCCACCCCAGTTGAGACATGGCCATATGCAAATCAGTCTGACCCTGTGCCTCATGGGAACAGTCCAGCCCAAACTGCCAAGCCATGCCTTCCCTGGAACGGAAACAAGATTCCAAGGACCGGTTTCTGGCATTTCAGCCGTCTTCAGCCAGGCTTGCTTGAATCCAGTGGCAAAGTGAGCAAGAGACTCACGTCTGAGCATACCCTGCCAACGTATGGCGAACAAAGCGGTACAAAAGGGGGTGGTGATGGACGGAGCATCAGAACCAATCAAACACTCACACCCAGTCAACAGATCTGGGTTTAATCCATAACCGTTCTTTAGCCCACTCTGCCACCCCAGTTCAGACATGGCCATATGCAAATCAGTCTGACCCTATGCCTCATGGGAACAGTCCAGCCCAAACTGCCAAGCCATGCCTTCCCTGGAACGGAAACAAGCTTCCTAGGACCGGGTTCTGGCATTTCAGCCGTCTTCAGCCAGGCTTGCTTGAAACCAGTGGCAAAGTGAGCAAGGGACTCACGTCTGAGCATACCCTGCCAACTTATGGCGAACAAAGTGGTACAAAAGGGGTGGTGATGGACGGAGCATCAGAACCAATCAAACACTCACACCCAGGCAACAGATCTGGGTTTAATCCATAACCGTTCTTTAGCCCACTCTGCCACCCCTGTTCAGACATGCCCATATGCAAATCAGTCTGACCCTGTGCCTCATGGGAACAGTCCAGCCCAAACTGCCAAGCCATGCCTTCCCTGGAACGGAAACAAGCTTCCTAGGACCGGTTTCTGGCATTTCAGCCTTCTTCAGCCAGGCTTGCTTGAATCCAGTGGCAAAGTGAGCAAGGGACTCACGTCTGAGCATACCCTGCCAACTTATGGCGAACAAAGCGGTACAAAAGGGGGTGGTGATGGACGGAGCATCAGAACCAATCAAACACTCACACCCAGTCAACAGATCTGGGTTTAATCCATAACCGTTCTTTAGCCCACTCTGCCACCCCAGTTCAGACATGGCCATATGCAAATCAGTCTGACCCTGTGCCTCTTGGGAACAGTCCAGCCCAAACTGCCAAGCCATGCCTTCCCTGGAACGGAAACAAGCTTCCTAGGACCGGTTTCTGGCATTTCAGCCGTCTTCAGCCAGGCTTGCTTGAACCCAGTGGCAAAGTGAGCAAGGGACTCACGTCTGAGCATACCCTGCCAACTTATGGCGAAAAAAGCGGTACAAAAGGGGGTGGTGATGGACGGAGCATCAGAACAAATCAAACACTCACACCCAGTCAACAGATCTGGGATTAATCCATAACCGTTCTTTAGCCCACTCTGCCACCCCAGTTCAGACATGGCCATATGCAAATCAGTCTGACCCTGTGCCTCATGGGAACAGTCCAGCCCAAACTGCCAAGCCATGCCTTCCCTGGAACGGAAACAAGCTTCCTAGGACCGGTTTCTGGCATTTCAGCCATCTTCAGCCAGGCTTGCTTGAATCCAGTGGCAAAGTGAGCAAGGGACTCACGTCTGAGCATACCCTGCCAACTTATGGCGAACAAAGCGGTACAAAAGGGGATGGTGATGGACGGAGCATCAGAACCAATCAAACACTCACACCCAGTCAACAGATCTGGGTTTAATCCATAACCGTTCTTTAGCCAACTCTGCCACCCCAATTCAGACATGGCCATATGCAAATCAGTCTGACCCTGTGCCTCATGGGAACAGTCCAGCCCAAACTGCCAAGCCATGCCTTCCCTGGAACGGAAACAAGCTTCCTAGGACCGGTTTCTGGCATTTCAGCCGTCTTCAGCCAGGCTTGCTTGAATCCAGTGGCAAAGTGAGCAAGGGACTCACGTCTGAGCATACCCTGCCAACTTATGGCGAACAAAGCGGTACAAAAGGGGGTGGTGATGGACGGAGCATCAGAACCAATCAAACACTCACACCCAGTCAACAGATCTGGGTTTAATCCATAACCGTTCTTTAGCCCACTCTGCCACCCCAGTTCAGACATGGCCATATGCAAATCAGTCTGACCCTGTGCCTCATGGGAACAGTCCAGCCCAAACTGCCAAGCCATGCCTTCCCTGGAACGGAAACAAGCTTCCTAGGACCGGTTTCTGGCATTTCAGCCGTCTTCAGCCAGGCTTGCTTGAATCCAGTGGCAAAGTGAGCAAGGGACTCACGTCTGAGCATACCCTGCCAACTTATGGCGAACAAAGCGGTACAAAAGGGTGTGGTGATGGACGGAGCATCAGAACCAATCAAACACTCACACCCAGTCAACAGATCTGGGTTTAATCCATAACTGTTCTTTAGCCCACTCTGCCACCCCAGTTCAGACATGGCCATATGCAAATCAGTCTGACCCTGTGCCTCATGGGAACAGTCCAGCCCAAACTGCCAAGCCATGCCTTCCCTGGAACGGAAACAAGCTTCCTAGGACCGGTTTCTGGCATTTCAGCCGTCTTCAGCCAGGCTTGCTTGAATCCAGTGGCAAAGTGAGCAAGGGACTCACGTCTGAGCATACCCTGCCAATTTATGGCGAACAAAGCGGTACAAAAGGGGGTGGTGATGGACGGAGCATCAGAACCAATCAAACACTCACACCCAGTCAACAGATCTGGGTTAATCCATAACCGTTCTTTAGCCCACTCTGCCACCCCAATTCAGACATGGCCATATGCAAATCAGTCTGACCCAATGCCTCATGGGAACAGTCCGGCTCAAACTGCCAAGCCATGCCTTCCCTGGAACGGAAACAAGCTTCCTAGGACCGGTTTCTGGCATTTCAGCCGTCTTCAGCCAGGCTTGCTTGAATCCAGTGGCAAAGTGAGCAAGGGACTCACGTCTGAGCATACCCTGCCAACTTATGGCGAAAAAAGCGGTACAAAAGGGGGTGGTGATGGACGGAGCATCAGAACCAATCAAACACTCACACCCAGTCAACAGATCTGGGTTTAATCCATAACCATTCTTTAGCCCACTCTGCCACCGCAGTTCAGACATGGCCATATGCAAATCAGTCTGACCCTGTGCCTCATGGGAACAGTCCAGCCCTAACTGCCAAGCCATGACTTCCCTGGAACGGAAACAAGCTTCCTAGGACCGGTTTCTGGCATTTCAGCCGTCTTCAGCCAGGCTTGCTTGAATCCAGTGGCAAAGTGAGCAAGGGACTCACGTCTGAGCATACCCTGCCAACTTATGGTGAAAAAAGCGGTACAAAAGGGGGTGGTGATGGACAGAGCATCAGAACCAATCAAACACTCACACCCAGTCAACAGATCTGGGTTTAATCCATAACCGTTCTTTAGCCCACTCTGCCACCCCAGTTCAGACATGGCCATATGCAAATCAGTCTGACCCTGTGCCTCATGGGAACAGTCCAGCCCAAACTGCCAAGCCATGACTTCCCTGGAACGGAAACAAGCTTCCTAGGACCGGGTTCTGGCATTTCAGCCGTCTTCAGCCAGGCTTGCTTGAATCCAGTGGCAAAGTGAGCAAGGGACTCACGTCTGAGCATACCCTGCCAATTTATGGCGAACAAAGTGGTACAAAAGGGGGTGGTGATGGACGGAGCATCAGAACCAATCAAACACTCACACCCAGTCAACAGATCTGGGTTTAATCCATAACCGTTCTTTAGCCCACTCTGCCACCCCAGTTCAGACATGGCCATATGCAAATCAGTCTGACCCTGTGCCTCATGGGAACAGTCCAGCCCAAACTGCCAAGCCATGCCTTCCCTGGAACGGAAACAAGCTTCCTAGGACCGGTTTCTGGCATTTCAGCCGTCTTCAGCCAGGCTTGCTTGAATCCAGTGGCAAAGTGAGCAAGGGACTCACGTCTGAGCATACCCTGCCAACTTATGGCGAACAAAGCGGTACAAAAGGGGGTGGTGATGGACGGAGCATCACAACCAATCAAACACTCACACCCAGTCAACAGATCTGGGTTTAATCCATAACCGTTCTTTAGCCCACTCTGCCACCCCAGTTCAGACATGGCCATATGCAAATCAGTCTGACCCTGTGCCTCATGGGAACAGTCCAGCCCAAACTGCCAAGCCATGCCTTCCATGGAAAGGAAACAAGCTTCCTAGGACCGGTTTCTGGCATTTCAGCCGTCTTCAGCCAGGCTTGCTTGAATCCAGTGGCAAAGTGAGCAAGGGACTCAAGTCTGAGCATACCCTGCCAACTTATGGCGAACAAAGCAGTACAAAAGGGGGTGGTGATGGACGGAGCATCAGAACCAATCAAACACTCACACCCAGTCAATAGATCTGGGTTTAATCCATAACCGTTCTTTAGCCCACTCTGCCACCCCAGTTCAGACATGGCCATACGCAAATCAGTCTGACCCTGAGCCTCATGGGAACAGTCCAGCCCAAACTGCCAAGCCATGCCTTCCCTGGAACGGAAACAAGCTTCCTAGGACCGGTTTCTGGCATTTCAGCCGTCTTCAGCCAGGCTTGCTTGAATTCAGTGGCAAAGTGAGCAAGGGACTCACGTCTGAGCATACCCTGCCAACTTATGGCGAACAAAGCGGTACAAAAGGGGGTGGTGATGGACGGAGCATCAGAACCAATCAAACACTCACACCCAGTTAACAGATCTGGGTTTAATCCATAACCGTTCTTTAGCTCACTCTGCCACCCCAGTTCAGACATGGCCATATGCAAATCAGTCTGACCCTGTGCCTCATGGGAACAGTCCAGCCCAAACTGCCAAGCCATGCCTTCCCTGGAACGGAAACAAGCTTCCTAGGACCGGTTTCTGGCATTTCAGCCGTCTTCAGCCAGGCTTGCTTGAATCCAGTGGCAAAGTGAGCAAGGGACTCACGTCTGAGCATACCCTGCCAACTTATGGCGATCAAAGCGGTACAAAAGGGGGTGGTGATGGACGGAGCATCAGAACCAATCAAACACTCACACCCAGTCAACAGATCTGGGTTTAATCCATAACCGTTCTTTAGCCCACTCTGCCACCCCAGTTCAGACATGGCCATATGCAAATCAGTCTGACCCTGTGCCTCATGGGAACAGTCCAGCCCAAACTGCCAAGCCATGCCTTCCCTGGAACGGAAACAAGCTTCCTAGGACCGGTTTCTGGCATTTCAGCCGTCTTCAGCCAGGCTTGCTTGAATCCAGTGGCAAAGTGAGCAAGGGACTCACGTCTGAGCATACCCTGCCAACTTATGGCGAACAAAGCGGTACAAAAGGGGGTGGTGATGGACGGAGCATCAGAACCAATCAAACACTCACACCCAGTCAACAGATCTGGGTTTAATCCATAACCGTTCTTTAGCCCACTCTGCCACCCCAGTTCAGACATGGCCATATGCAAATCAGTCTGACCCTGTGCCTCATGGGAACAGTCCATCCCAAACTGCCAAGCCATGCCTTCCCTGAAACGGAAACAAGCTTCCTAGGACCGGTTTCTGGCATTTCAGCCACCTTCAGCCAGGCTTGCTTGAATCCAGTGGCAAAGTGTGCAAGGGACTCACGTCTAAGCATACCCTGCCAACTTATGGCGAACAAAGCGGTACAAAAGGGGGTGGTGATGGACAGAGCATCAGAACCAATCAAACACTCACACCCAGTCAACAGATCTGGGTTTAATCCATAACCGTTCTTTAGCCCACTCTGCCACCCCAGTTCAGACATGGCCATATGCAAATCAGTCTGACCCTGTGCCTCATGGGAACAGTCCAGCCCAAACTGCCAAGCCATGCCTTCCATGGAAAGGAAACAAGCTTCCTAGGACCGGTTTCTGGCATTTCAGCCGTCTTCAGCCAGGCTTGCTTGAATCCAGTGGCAAAGTGAGCAAGGGACTCAAGTCTGAGCATACCCTGCCAACTTATGGCGAAAAAAGCGGTACAAAAGGGGATGGTGATGGACGGAGCATCAGAACCAATCAAACACTCACACCCAGTCAACAGATCTGGGTTTAATCCATAACCGTTCTTTAGCCCACTCTGCCACCCCAGTTCAGACATGGCCATATGCAAATCAGTCTGACCCTGTGCCTCATGGGAACAGTCCAGCCCAAACTGCCAAGCCCTGACTTCCCTGGAACGGAAACAAGCTTCCTAGGACCGGTTTCTGGCATTTCAGCCGTCTTCAGCCAGGCTTGCTTGAATCCAGTGGCAAAGTGAGCAAGGGACTCACGTCTGAGCATACCCTGCCAACTTATGGCGAACAAAGCGGTACAAAAGGGGGTGGTGATGGACGGAGCATCAGAACCAATCAAACACTCACACCCAGTCAATAGATCTGGGTTTAATCCATAACCGTTCTTTAGCCCACTCTGCCACCCCAGTTCAGACATGGCCATACGCAAATCAGTCTGACCCTGTGCCTCATGGGAACAGTCCAGCCCAAACTGCCAAGCCATGCCTTCCCTGGAACGGAAACAAGCTTCCTAGGACCGGTTTCTGGCATTTCAGCCGTCTTCAGCCAGGCTTGCTTGAATTCAGTGGCAAAGTGAGCAAGGGACTCACGTCTGAGCATACCCTGCCAACTTATGGCGAACAAAGCGGTACAAAAGGGGGTGGTGATGGACGGAGCATCAGAACCAATCAAACACTCACACCCAGTTAACAGATCTGGGTTTAATCCATAACCGTTCTTTAGCCCACTCTGCCACCCCAGTTCAGACATGGCCATATGCAAATCAGTCTGACCCTGTGCCTCATGGGAACAGTCCAGCCCAAACTGCCAAGCCATGCCTACCCTGGAACGGAAACAAGCATCCTAGGACCGGTTTCTGGCATTTCAGCCGTCTTCAGCCAGGCTTGCTTGAATCCAGTGGCAAAGTGAGCAAGGGACTCACGTCTGATCATACCCTGCCAACATATGGCGAACAAAGCGGTACAAAAGGGGGTGGCGATGGACGGAGCATCAGAACCAATCAAACACTCACACCCAGTCAACAGATCTGGGTTTAATCCATAACCGTTCTTTAGCCCACTCTGCCACCCCAGTTCAGACATGGCCATATG
This sequence comes from Triturus cristatus, assembly GCF_964204655.1. Taxonomy (NCBI): domain Eukaryota; kingdom Metazoa; phylum Chordata; class Amphibia; order Caudata; family Salamandridae; genus Triturus; species Triturus cristatus. The sequence continues at coordinate 1,072,545,152 of NC_140592.1, read as the reverse complement.
CAAATCAGTCTGACCCTGTGCCTCATGGGAACAGCCCAGCCCAAACTGCCAAGCCATGCCTTCCCTGGAACGGAAACAAGCTTCCTAGGACCGGTTTCTGGCATTTCAGCTGTCTTCAGCCAGGCTTGCTTGAATCCAGTGGCAAAGTGAGCAAGGGACTCACGTCTGAGCATACCCTGCCAACTTATGGCGAAAAAAGCGGTACAAAAGGGGGTGGTGATGGACGAAGCATCAGAACCAATCAAACACTCACACCCAGTCAACAGATCTGGGTTTAATCCATAACCGTTCTTTAGCCCACTCTGCCACCCCAGTTCAGACATGGCCATATGCAAATCAGTCTGACCCTGTGCCTCATGGGAACAGTCCAGCCCAAACTGCCAAGCCATGACTTCCCTGGAACGGAAACAAGCTTCCTAGGACCGGGTTCTGGCATTTCAGCCGTCTTCAGCCAGGCTTGCTTGAATCCAGTGGCAAAGTGAGCAAGGAACTCACGTCTGAGCATACCCTGCCAATTTATGGCGAACAAAGTGGTACAAAAGGGGGTGGTGATGGACGGAGCATCAGAACCAATCAAACACTCACACCCAGTCAACAGATCTGGGTTTAATCCATAACCGTTCTTTAGCCCACTCTGCCACCCCAGTTCAGACATGGCCATATGCAAATCAGTCTGACCCTGTGCCTCATGGGAACAGTCCAGCCCAAACTGCCAAGCCATGCCTTCCCTGGAACGGAAACAAGCTTCCTAGGACCGGTTTCTGGCATTTCAGCCGTCTTCAGCCAGGCTTGCTTGAATCCAGTGGCAAAGTGAGCAAGGGACTCACGTCTGAGCATACCCTGCCAACTTATGGCGAACAAAGCGGTACAAAAGGGGGTGGTGATGGACGGAGCATCACAACCAATCAAACACTCACACCCAGTCAACAGATCTGGGTTTAATCCATAACCGTTCTTTAGCCCACTCTGCCACCCCAGTTCAGACATGGCCATATGCAAATCAGTCTGACCCTGTGCCTCATGGGAACAGTCCAGCCCAAACTGCCAAGCCATGCCTTCCATGGAAAGGAAACAAGCTTCCTAGGACCGGTTTCTGGCATTTCAGCCGTCTTCAGCCAGGCTTGCTTGAATCCAGTGGCAAAGTGAGCAAGGGACTCAAGTCTGAGCATACCCTGCCAACTTATGGCGAACAAAGCGGTACAAAAGGGGGTGGTGATGGACGGAGCATCAGAACCAATCAAACACTCACACCCAGTCAACAGATCTGGGTTTAATCCATAACCGTTCTTTAGCCCACTCTGCCACCCCAGTTCAGACATGGCCATACGCAAATCAGTCTGACCCTGAGCCTCATGGGAACAGTCCAGCCCAAACTGCCAAGCCATGCCTTCCCTGGAACGGAAACAAGCTTCCTAGGACCGGTTTCTGGCATTTCAGCCGTCTTCAGCCAGGCTTGCTTGAATCCAGTGGCAAAGTGAGCAAGGGACTCACGTCTGAGCATACCCTGCCAACTTATGGCGATCAAAGCGGTACAAAAGGGGGTGGTGATGGACGGAGCATCAGAACCAATCAAACACTCACACCCAGTCAACAGATCTGGGTTTAATCCATAACCGTTCTTTAGCCCACTCTGCCACCCCAGTTCAGACATGGCCATATGCAAATCAGTCTGACCCTGTGCCTCATGGGAACAGTCCAGCCCAAACTGCCAAGCCATGCCTTCCCTGGAACGGAAACAAGCTTCCTAGGACCGGTTTCTGGCATTTCAGCCGTCTTCAGCCAGGCTTGCTTGAATCCAGTGGCAAAGTGAGCAAGGGACTCACGTCTGAGCATACCCTGCCAACTTATGGCGAACAAAGCGGTACAAAAGGGGGTGGTGATGGACGGAGCATCAGAACCAATCAAACACTCACACCCAGTCAACAGATCTGGGTTTAATCCATAACCGTTCTTTAGCCCACTCTGCCACCCCAGTTCAGACATGGCCATATGCAAATCAGTCTGACCCTGTGCCTCATGGGAACAGTCCATCCCAAACTGCCAAGCCATGCCTTCCCTGAAACGGAAACAAGCTTCCTAGGACCGGTTTCTGGCATTTCAGCCACCTTCAGCCAGGCTTGCTTGAATCCAGTGGCAAAGTGTGCAAGGGACTCACGTCTGAGCATACCCTGCCAACTTATGGCGAACAAAGCGGTACAAAAGGGGGTGGTGATGGACAGAGCATCAGAACCAATCAAACACTCACACCCAGTCAACAGATCTGGGTTTAATCCATAACCGTTCTTTAGCCCACTCTGCCACCCCAGTTCAGACATGGCCATATGCAAATCAGTCTGACCCTGTGCCTCATGGGAACAGTCCAGCCCAAACTGCCAAGCCATGCCTTCCATGGAAAGGAAACAAGCTTCCTAGGACCGGTTTCTGGCATTTCAGCCGTCTTCAGCCAGGCTTGCTTGAATCCAGTGGCAAAGTGAGCAAGGGACTCAAGTCTGAGCATACCCTGCCAACTTATGGCGAAAAAAGCGGTACAAAAGGGGATGGTGATGGACGGAGCATCAGAACCAATCAAACACTCACACCCAGTCAACAGATCTGGGTTTAATCCATAACCGTTCTTTAGCCCACTCTGCCACCCCAGTTCAGACATGGCCATATGCAAATCAGTCTGACCCTGTGCCTCATGGGAACAGTCCAGCCCAAACTGCCAAGCCCTGACTTCCCTGGAACGGAAACAAGCTTCCTAGGACCGGTTTCTGGCATTTCAGCCGTCTTCAGCCAGGCTTGCTTGAATCCAGTGGCAAAGTGAGCAAGGGACTCACGTCTGAGCATACCCTGCCAACTTATGGCGAACAAAGCGGTACAAAAGGGGGTGGTGATGGACGGAGCATCAGAACCAATCAAACACTCACACCCAGTCAATAGATCTGGGTTTAATCCATAACCGTTCTTTAGCCCACTCTGCCACCCCAGTTCAGACATGGCCATACGCAAATCAGTCTGACCCTGTGCCTCATGGGAACAGTCCAGCCCAAACTGCCAAGCCATGCCTTCCCTGGAACGGAAACAAGCTTCCTAGGACCGGTTTCTGGCATTTCAGCCGTCTTCAGCCAGGCTTGCTTGAATTCAGTGGCAAAGTGAGCAAGGGACTCACGTCTGAGCATACCCTGCCAACTTATGGCGAACAAAGCGGTACAAAAGGGGGTGGTGATGGACGGAGCATCAGAACCAATCAAACACTCACACCCAGTTAACAGATCTGGGTTTAATCCATAACCGTTCTTTAGCCCACTCTGCCACCCCAGTTCAGACATGGCCATATGCAAATCAGTCTGACCCTGTGCCTCATGGGAACAGTCCAGCCCAAACTGCCAAGCCATGCCTACCCTGGAACGGAAACAAGCATCCTAGGACCGGTTTCTGGCATTTCAGCCGTCTTCAGCCAGGCTTGCTTGAATCCAGTGGCAAAGTGAGCAAGGGACTCACGTCTGATCATACCCTGCCAACATATGGCGAACAAAGCGGTACAAAAGGGGGTGGCGATGGACGGAGCATCAGAACCAATCAAACACTCACACCCAGTCAACAGATCTGGGTTTAATCCATAACCGTTCTTTAGCCCACTCTGCCACCCCAGTTCAGACATGGCCATATGCAAATCAGTCTGACCCTGTGCCTCATGGGAACAGCCCAGCCCAAACTGCCAAGCCATGCCTTCCCTGGAACGGAAACAAGCTTCCTAGGACCGGTTTCTGGCATTTCAGCTGTCTTCAGCCAGGCTTGCTTGAATCCAGTGGCAAAGTGAGCAAGGGACTCACGTCTGAGCATACCCTGCCAACTTATGGCGAAAAAAGCGGTACAAAAGGGGGTGGTGATGGACGAAGCATCAGAACCAATCAAACACTCACACCCAGTCAACAGATCTGGGTTTAATCCATAACCGTTCTTTAGCCCACTCTGCCACCCCAGTTCAGACATGGCCATATGCAAATCAGTCTGACCCTGTGCCTCATGGGAACAGTCCAGCCCAAACTGCCAAGCCATGACTTCCCTGGAACGGAAACAAGCTTCCTAGGACCGGGTTCTGGCATTTCAGCCGTCTTCAGCCAGGCTTGCTTGAATCCAGTGGCAAAGTGAGCAAGGAACTCACGTCTGAGCATACCCTGCCAATTTATGGCGAACAAAGCGGTACAAAAGGGGGTGGTGATGGACGGAGCATCAGAACCAATCAAACACTCACACCCAGTCAACAGATCTGGGTTTAATCCATAACCGTTCTTTAGCCCACTCTGCCACCCCAGTTCAGACATGGCCATATGCAAATCAGTCTGACCCTGTGCCTCATGGGAACAGTCCAGCCCAAACTGCCAAGCCATGCCTTCCCTGGAACGGAAACAAGCTTCCTAGGACCGGTTTCTGGCATTTCAGCCGTCTTCAGCCAGGCTTGCTTGAATCCAGTGGCAAAGTGAGCAAGGGACTCACGTCAGAGCATACCCTGCCAACTTATGGCGAACAAAGCGGTACAAAAGGGGGTGGTGATGGACGGAGCATCACAACCAATCAAACACTCACACCCAGTCAACAGATCTGGGTTTAATCCATAACCGTTCTTTAGCCCACTCTGCCACCCCAGTTCAGACATGGCCATATGCAAATCAGTCTGACCCTGTGCCTCATGGGAACAGTCCAGCCCAAACTGCCAAGCCATGCCTTCCATGGAAAGGAAACAAGCTTCCTAGGACCGGTTTCTGGCATTTCAGCCGTCTTCAGCCAGGCTTGCTTGAATCCAGTGGCAAAGTGAGCAAGGGACTCAAGTCTGAGCATACCCTGCCAACTTATGGCGAACAAAGCGGTACAAAAGGGGGTGGTGATGGACGGAGCATCAGAACCAATCAAACACTCACACCCAGTCAATAGATCTGGGTTTAATCCATAACCGTTCTTTAGCCCACTCTGCCACCCCAGTTCAGACATGGCCATACGCAAATCAGTCTGACCCTGAGCCTCATGGGAACAGTCCAGCCCAAACTGCCAAGCCATGCCTTCCCTGGAACGGAAACAAGCTTCCTAGGACCGGTTTCTGGCATTTCAGCCGTCTTCAGCCAGGCTTGCTTGAATTCAGTGGCAAAGTGAGCAAGGGACTCACGTCTGAGCATACCCTGCCAACTTATGGCGAACAAAGCGGTACAAAAGGGGGTGGTGATGGACGGAGCATCAGAACCAATCAAACACTCACACCCAGTTAACAGATCTGGGTTTAATCCATAACCGTTCTTTAGCCCACTCTGCCACCCCAGTTCAGACATGGCCATATGCAAATCAGTCTGACCCTGTGCCTCATGGGAACAGTCCAGCCCAAACTGCCAAGCCATGCCTTCCCTGGAACGGAAACAAGCTTCCTAGGACCGGTTTCTGGCATTTCAGCCGTCTTCAGCCAGGCTTGCTTGAATCCAGTGGCAAAGTGAGCAAGGGACTCACGTCTGAGCATACCCTGCCAACTTATGGCGATCAAAGCGGTACAAAAGGGGGTGGTGATGGACGGAGCATCAGAACCAATCAAACACTCACACCCAGTCAACAGATCTGGGTTTAATCCATAACCGTTCTTTAGCCCACTCTGCCACCCCAGTTCAGACATGGCCATATGCAAATCAGTCTGACCCTGTGCCTCATGGGAACAGTCCAGCCCAAACTGCCAAGCCATGCCTTCCCTGGAACGGAAACAAGCTTCCTAGGACCGGTTTCTGGCATTTCAGCCGTCTTCAGCCAGGCTTGCTTGAATCCAGTGGCAAAGTGAGCAAGGGACTCACGTCTGAGCATACCCTGCCAACATATGGCGAACAAAGCGGTACAAAAGGGGGTGGCGATGGACGGAGCATCAGAACCAATCAAACACTCACACCCAGTCAACAGATCTGGGTTTAATCCATAACCGTTCTTTAGCCCACTCTGCCACCCCAGTTCAGACATGGCCATATGCAAATCAGTCTGACCCTGTGCCTCATGGGAACAGCCCAGCCCAAACTGCCAAGCCATGCCTTCCCTGGAACGGAAACAAGCTTCCTAGGACCGGTTTCTGGCATTTCAGCTGTCTTCAGCCAGGCTTGCTTGAATCCAGTGGCAAAGTGAGCAAGGGACTCACGTCTGAGCATACCCTGCCAACTTATGGCGAAAAAAGCGGTACAAAAGGGGGTGGTGATGGACGAAGCATCAGAACCAATCAAACACTCACACCCAGTCAACAGATCTGGGTTTAATCCATAACCGTTCTTTAGCCCACTCTGCCACCCCAGTTCAGACATGGCCATATGCAAATCAGTCTGACCCTGTGCCTCATGGGAACAGTCCAGCCCAAACTGCCAAGCCATGACTTCCCTGGAACGGAAACAAGCTTCCTAGGACCGGGTTCTGGCATTTCAGCCGTCTTCAGCCAGGCTTGCTTGAATCCAGTGGCAAAGTGAGCAAGGAACTCACGTCTGAGCATACCCTGCCAACTTATGGCGAACAAAGCGGTACAAAAGGGGGTGGTGATGGACGGAGCATCAGAACCAATCAAACACTCACACCCAGTCAACAGATCTGGGTTTAATCCATAACCGTTCTTTAGCCCACTCTGCCACCCCAGTTCAGACATGGCCATACGCAAATCAGTCTGACCCTGAGCCTCATGGGAACAGTCCAGCCCAAACTGCCAAGCCATGCCTTCCCTGGAACGGAAACAAGCTTCCTAGGACCGGTTTCTGGCATTTCAGCCGTCTTCAGCCAGGCTTGCTTGAATTCAGTGGCAAAGTGAGCAAGGGACTCACGTCTGAGCATACCCTGCCAACTTATGGCGAACAAAGCGGTACAAAAGGGGGTGGTGATGGACGGAGCATCAGAACCAATCAAACACTCACACCCAGTTAACAGATCTGGGTTTAATCCATAACCGTTCTTTAGCCCACTCTGCCACCCCAGTTCAGATATGGCCATATGCAAATCAGTCTGACCCTGTGCCTCATGGGAACAGTCCAGCCCAAACTGCCAAGCCATGCCTTCCCTGGAACGGAAACAAGCTTCCTAGGACCGGTTTCTGGCATTTCAGCCGTCTTCAGCCAGGCTTGCTTGAATCCAGTGGCAAAGTGAGCAAGGGACTCACGTCTGAGCATACCCTGCCAACTTATGGCGATCAAAGCGGTACAAAAGGGGGTGGTGATGGACGGAGCATCAGAACCAATCAAACACTCACACCCAGTCAACAGATCTGGGTTTAATCCATAACCGTTCTTTAGCCCACTCTGCCACCCCAGTTCAGACATGGCCATATGCAAATCAGTCTGACCCTGTGCCTCATGGGAACAGTCCAGCCCAAACTGCCAAGCCATGCCTTCCCTGGAACGGAAACAAGCTTCCTAGGACCGGTTTCTGGCATTTCAGCCGTCTTCAGCCAGGCTTGCTTGAATCCAGTGGCAAAGTGAGCAAGGGACTCACGTCTGAGCATACCCTGCCAACATATGGCGAACAAAGCGGTACAAAAGGGGGTGGCGATGGACGGAGCATCAGAACCAATCAAACACTCACACCCAGTCAACAGATCTGGGTTTAATCCATAACCGTTCTTTAGCCCACTCTGCCACCCCAGTTCAGACATGGCCATATGCAAATCAGTCTGACCCTGTGCCTCATGGGAACAGCCCAGCCCAAACTGCCAAGCCATGCCTTCCCTGGAACGGAAACAAGCTTCCTAGGACCGGTTTCTGGCATTTCAGCTGTCTTCAGCCAGGCTTGCTTGAATCCAGTGGCAAAGTGAGCAAGGGACTCACGTCTGAGCATACCCTGCCAACTTATGGCGAAAAAAGCGGTACAAAAGGGGGTGGTGATGGACGAAGCATCAGAACCAATCAAACACTCACACCCAGTCAACAGATCTGGGTTTAATCCATAACCGTTCTTTAGCCCACTCTGCCACCCCAGTTCAGACATGGCCATATGCAAATCAGTCTGACCCTGTGCCTCATGGGAACAGTCCAGCCCAAACTGCCAAGCCATGACTTCCCTGGAACGGAAACAAGCTTCCTAGGACCGGGTTCTGGCATTTCAGCCGTCTTCAGCCAGGCTTGCTTGAATCCAGTGGCAAAGTGAGCAAGGAACTCACGTCTGAGCATACCCTGCCAATTTATGGCGAACAAAGTGGTACAAAAGGGGGTGGTGATGGACGGAGCATCAGAACCAATCAAACACTCACACCCAGTCAACAGATCTGGGTTTAATCCATAACCGTTCTTTAGCCCACTCTGCCACCCCAGTTCAGACATGGCCATATGCAAATCAGTCTGACCCTGTGCCTCATGGGAACAGTCCAGCCCAAACTGCCAAGCCATGCCTTCCCTGGAACGGAAACAAGCTTCCTAGGACCGGTTTCTGGCATTTCAGCCGTCTTCAGCCAGGCTTGCTTGAATCCAGTGGCAAAGTGAGCAAGGGACTCACGTCTGAGCATACCCTGCCAACTTATGGCGAACAAAGCGGTACAAAAGGGGGTGGTGATGGACGGAGCATCACAACCAATCAAACACTCACACCCAGTCAACAGATCTGGGTTTAATCCATAACCGTTCTTTAGCCCACTCTGCCACCCCAGTTCAGACATGGCCATATGCAAATCAGTCTGAACCTGTGCCTCATGGGAACAGTCCAGCCCAAACTGCCAAGCCATGCCTTCCATGGAACGGAAACAAGCTTCCTAGGACCGGTTTCTGGCATTTCAGCCGTCTTCAGCCAGGCTTGCTTGAATCCAGTGGCAGTGAGCAAGGGACTCACGTCTGAGCATACCCTGCCAACTTATGGCGAACAAAGCGGTACAAAAGGGGGTGGTGATGGACGGAGCATCAGAACCAATCAAACACTCACACCCAGTCAACAGATCTGGGTTTAATCCATAACCGTTCTTTATCCCACTCTGCCACCTCAGTTCAGACATGGCCATATGCAAATCAGTCTAACCCTGTGCCTCATGGGAACAGTCCAGCCCAAACTGCCAAGCCATGCCTTCCTTGGAACGGAAACAAGCTTCCTAGGACCGGTTTCTGGCATTTCAGCCGTCTTCAGCCAGGCTTGCTTGAATCCAGTGGCAAAGTGAGCAAGGGACTCACGTCTGAGCATACCCTGCCAACTTATGGCGAACAAAGCGGTACAAAAGGGGGTGGTGATGGACGGAGCATCAGAACCAATCAAACACTCACACCCAGTCAACAGATCTGGGTTTAATCCATAACCGTTCTTTAGCCCACTCTGCCACCCCAGTTGAGACATGGCCATATGCAAATCAGTCTGACCCTGTGCCTCATGGGAACAGTCCAGCCCAAACTGCCAAGCCATGCCTTCCCTGGAACGGAAACAAGATTCCAAGGACCGGTTTCTGGCATTTCAGCCGTCTTCAGCCAGGCTTGCTTGAATCCAGTGGCAAAGTGAGCAAGAGACTCACGTCTGAGCATACCCTGCCAACGTATGGCGAACAAAGCGGTACAAAAGGGGGTGGTGATGGACGGAGCATCAGAACCAATCAAACACTCACACCCAGTCAACAGATCTGGGTTTAATCCATAACCGTTCTTTAGCCCACTCTGCCACCCCAGTTCAGACATGGCCATATGCAAATCAGTCTGACCCTATGCCTCATGGGAACAGTCCAGCCCAAACTGCCAAGCCATGCCTTCCCTGGAACGGAAACAAGCTTCCTAGGACCGGTTTCTGGCATTTCAGCCGTCTTCAGCCAGGCTTGCTTGAATCCAGTGGCAAAGTGAGCAAGGGACTCACGTCTGAGCATACCCTGCCAACTTATGGCAAAAAAAGCGGTACAAAAGGGGTGGTGATGGACGGAGCATCAGAACCAATCAAACACTCACACCCAGTCAACAGATCTGGGTTTAATCCACAACCGTTCTTTAGCCCACTCTGCCACCCCAGTTCAGACATGGCCATATGCAAATCAGTCTGACCCTGTGCCTCATGGGAACAGTCCAGCCCAAACTGCCAAGCCATGACTTCCCTGGAACGGAAACAAGCTTCCTAGGACCGGGTTCTGGCATTTCAGCCGTCTTCAGCCAGGCTTGCTTGAAACCAGTGGCAAAGTGAGCAAGGGACTCACGTCTGAGCATACCCTGCCAACTTATGGCGAACAAAGTGGTACAAAAGGGGTGGTGATGGACGGAGCATCAGAACCAATCAAACACTCACACCCAGGCAACAGATCTGGGTTTAATCCATAACCGTTCTTTAGCCCACTCTGCCACCCCTGTTCAGACATGGCCATATGCAAATCAGTCTGACCCTGTGCCTCATGGGAACAGTCCAGCCCAAACTGCCAAGCCATGCCTTCCCTGGAACGGAAACAAGCTTCCTAGGACCGGTTTCTGGCATTTCAGCCTTCTTCAGCCAGGCTTGCTTGAATCCAGTGGCAAAGTGAGCAAGGGACTCACGTCTGAGCATACCCTGCCAACTTATGGCGAACAAAGCGGTACAAAAGGGGGTGGTGATGGACGGAGCATCAGAACCAATCAAACACTCACACCCAGTCAACAGATCTGGGTTTAATCCATAACCATTCTTTAGCCCACTCTGCCACCCCAGTTCAGACATGGCCATATGCAAATCAGTCTGACCCTGTGCCTCTTGGGAACAGTCCAGCCCAAACTGCCAAGCCATGCCTTCCCTGGAACGGAAACAAGCTTCCTAGGACCGGTTTCTGGCATTTCAGCCGTCTTCAGCCAGGCTTGCTTGAACCCAGTGGCAAAGTGAGCAAGGGACTCACGTCTGAGCATACCCTGCCAACTTATGGCGAAAAAAGCGGTACAAAAGGGGGTGGTGATGGACGGAGCATCAGAACCAATCAAACACTCACACCCAGTCAACAGATCTGGGATTAATCCATAACCGTTCTTTAGCCCACTCTGCCACCCCAGTTCAGACATGGCCATATGCAAATCAGTCTGACCCTGTGCCTCATGGGAACAGTCCAGCCCAAACTGCCAAGCCATGCCTTCCCTGGAACGGAAACAAGCTTCCTAGGACCGGTTTCTGGCATTTCAGCCATCTTCAGCCAGGCTTGCTTGAATCCAGTGGCAAAGTGAGCAAGGGACTCACGTCTGAGCATACCCTGCCAACTTATGGCGAACAAAGCGGTACAAAAGTGGGTGGTGATGGACGGAGCATCAGAACCAATCAAACACTCACACCCAGTCAACAGATCTGGGTTTAATCCATAACCGTTCTTTAGCCAACTCTGCCACCCCAGTTCAGACATGGCCACATGCAAATCAGTCTGACCCTGTGCCTCATGGGAACAGTCCAGCCCAAACTGCCAAGACATGCCTTCCCTGGAACGGAAACAAGCTTCCTAGGACCGGTTTCTGGCATTTCAGCCGTCTTCAGCCAGGCTTGCTTGAATCCAGTGGCAAAGTGAGCAAGGGAATCACGTCTGAGCATACCCTGCCAACTTATGGCGAACAAAGCGGTACAAAAGGGGATGGTGATGGACGGAGCATCAGAACCAATCAAACACTCACACCCAGTCAACAGATCTGGGTTTAATCCATAACCGTTCTTTAGCCCACTCTGCCACCCCAATTCAGACATGGCCATATGCAAATCAGTCTGACCCTGTGCCTCATGGGAACAGTCCAGCCCAAACTGCCAAGCCATGCCTTCCCTGGAACGGAAACAAGCTTCCTAGGACCGGTTTCTGGCATTTCAGCCGTCTTCAGCCAGGCTTGCTTGAATCCAGTGGCAAAGTGAGCAAGGGACTCACGTCTGAGCATACCCTGCCAACTTATGGCGAACAAAGCGGTACAAAAGGGGGTGGTGATGGACGGAGCATCAGAACCAATCAAACACTCACACCCAGTCAACAGATCTGGGTTTAATCCATAACCGTTCTTTAGCCCACTCTGCCACCCCAGTTCAGACATGGCCATATGCAAATCAGTCTGACCCTGTGCCTCATGGGAACAGTCCAGCCCAAACTGCCAAGCCATGCCTTCCCTGGAACGGAAACAAGCTTCCTAGGACCGGTTTCTGGCATTTCAGCCGTCTTCAGCCAGGCTTGCTTGAATCCAGTGGCAAAGTGAGCAAGGGACTCACGTCTGAGCATACCCTGCCAACTTATGGCGAACAAAGCGATACAAAAGGGTGTGGTGATGGACGGAGCATCAGAACCAATCAAACACTCACACCCAGTCAACAGATCTGGGTTTAATCCATAACTGTTCTTTAGCCCACTCTGCCACCCCAGTTCAGACATGGCCATATGCAAATCAGTCTGACCCTGTGCCTCATGGGAACAGTCCAGCCCAAACTGCCAAGCCATGCCTTCCCTGGAACGGAAACAAGCTTCCTAGGACCGGTTTCTGGCATTTCAGCCGTCTTCAGCCAGGCTTGCTTGAATCCAGTGGCAAAGTGAGCAAGGGACTCACGTCTGAGCATACCCTGCCAATTTATGGCGAACAAAGCGGTACAAAAGGGGGTGGTGATGGACGGAGCATCAGAACCAATCAAACACTCACACCCAGTCAACAGATCTGGGTTTAATCCATAACCGTTCTTTAGCCCACTCTGCCACCCCAATTCAGACATGGCCATATGCAAATCAGTCTGACCCAATGCCTCATGGGAACAGTCCGGCTCAAACTGCCAAGCCATGCCTTCCCTGGAACGGAAACAAGCTTCCTAGGACCGGTTTCTGGCATTTCAGCCGTCTTCAGCCAGGCTTGCTTGAATCCAGTGGCAAAGTGAGCAAGGGACTCACGTCTGAGCATACCCTGCCAACTTATGGCGAAAAAAGCGGTACAAAAGGGGGTGGTGATGGACGGAGCATCAGAACCAATCAAACACTCACACCCAGTCAACAGATCTGGGTTTAATCCATAACCATTCTTTAGCCCACTCTGCCACCCCAGTTCAGACATGGCCATATGCAAATCAGTCTGACCCTGTGCCTCATGGGAACAGTCCAGCCCTAACTGCCAAGCCATGACTTCCCTGGAACGGAAACAAGCTTCCTAGGACCGGTTTCTGGCATTTCAGCCGTCTTCAGCCAGGCTTGCTTGAATCCAGTGGCAAAGTGAGCAAGGGACTCACGTCTGAGCATACCCTGCCAACTTATGGTGAAAAAAGCGGTACAAAAGGGGGTGGTGATGGACAGAGCATCAGAACCAATCAAACACTCACACCCAGTCAACAGATCTGGGTTTAATCCATAACCGTTCTTTAGCCCACTCTGCCACCCCAGTTCAGACATGGCCATATGCAAATCAGTCTGACCCTGTGCCTCATGGGAACAGTCCAGCCCAAACTGCCAAGCCATGACTTCCCTGGAACGGAAACAAGCTTCCTAGGACCGGGTTCTGGCATTTCAGCCGTCTTCAGCCAGGCTTGCTTGAATCCAGTGGCAAAGTGAGCAAGGGACTCACGTCTGAGCATACCCTGCCAACTTATGGCGAACAAAGCGGTACAAAAGGGGGTGGTGATGGACGGAGCATCAGAACCAATCAAACACTCACACCCAGTCAACAGATCTGGGTTTAATCCATAACCGTTCTTTAGCCCACTCTGCCACCCCAGTTCAGACATGGCCATATGCAAATCAGTCTGACCCTGTGCCTCATGGGAACAGTCCAGCCCAAACTGCCAAGCCATGCCCTCCCTGGAACGGAAACAAGCTTCCTAGGACCGGTTTCTGGCATTTCAGCCGTCTTCAGCCAGGCTTGCTTGAATCCAGTGGCAAAGTGAGCAAGGGACTCACGTCTGAGCATACCCTGCCAACTTATGGCGAACAAAGCGGTACAAAAGGGGGTGGTGATGGACGGAGCATCAGAACCAATCAAACACTCACACCCAGTCAACAGATCTGGGTTTAATCCATAACCGTTCTTTAGCCCACTCTGCCACCCCAGTTCAGACATGGCCATATGCAAATCAGTCTGACCCTGTGCCTCATGGGAACAGTCCAGCCCAAACTGCCAAGCCATGCCTTCCCTGGAACGGAAACAAGCTTCCTAGGACCGGTTTCTGGCATTTCAGCCGTCTTCAGCCAGGCTTGCTTGAATCCAGTGGCAAAGTGAGCAAGGGACTCACGTCTGAGCATACCCTGCCAACTTATGGTGAACAAAGCGGTACAAAAGGGGGTGGTGATGGACGGTGCATCAGAACCAATCAAACACTCACACCCAGTCAACAGATCTGGGTTTAATCCATAACCGTTCTTTAGCCCACTCTGCCACCCCAGTTCAGACATGGCCATATGCAGATCAGTCTGACCCTGTGCCTCATGGGAACAGTCCAGCCCAAACTGCCAAGCCATGCCTTCCCTGGAACGGAAACAAGCATCCTAGGACCGGTTTCTGGCATTTCAGCCGTCTTCAGCCAGGCTTGCTTGAATCCAGTGGCAAAGTGAGCAAGGGACTCACGTCTGAGCATACCCTGCCAACTTATGGCGAACAAAGCGGTACAAAAGGGGGTGGCGATGGACGGAGCATCAGAACCAATCAAACACTCACACCCAGTCAACAGATCTGGGTTTAATCCATAACCGTTCTTTAGCCCACTCTGCCACCCCAGTTCAGACATGGCCATATGCAAATCAGTCTGACCCTGTGCATCATGGGAACAGTCCAGCCCAAACTGCCAAGCCATGCCTTCCCTGGAACGGAAACAAGCTTCCTAGGACCGGTTTCTGGCATTTCAGCCGTCTTCAGCCAGGCTTGCTTGAATCCAGTGGCAAAGTGAGCAAGGGACTCACGTCTGAGCATACCCTGCCAACTTATGGCGAACAAAGCGGTACAAAAGGGGGTGGTGATGGACGGAGCATCAGAACCAATCAAACACTCACACCCAGTCAACAGATCTGGGTTTAATCCATAACCGTTCTTTAGCCCACTCTGCCACCCCAGTTCAGACATGGCCATATGCAAATCAGTCTGACCCTGTGCCTCATGGGAACAGTCCAGCCCAAACTGCCAAGCCATGCCTTCCCTGGAACCTAAACAAGCTTCCTAGGACCGGTTTCTGGCATTTCAGCCATCTTCAGCCAGGCTTGCTTGAATCCAGTGGCAAAGTGAGCAAGGGACTCACGTCTGAGCATACCCTGCCAACTTATGGCGAACAAAGCGGTACAAAAGGGGGTGGTGATGGACGGAGCATCCGAACCAATCAAACACTCACACCCAGTCAACAGATCTGGGTTTAATCCATAACCGTTCTTTAGCCCACTCTGCCACCCCAATTCAGACATGGCCATATGCAAATCAGTCTGTCCCTGTGCCTCATGGGAACAGTCCAGCCCAAACTGCCAAGCCATGCCTTCCCTGGAACGGAAACAAGCTTCCTAGGACCGGTTTCTGGCATTTCAGCCGTCTTCAGCCAGGCTTGCTTGAATCCAGTGGCAAAGTGAGCAAGGGACTCACGTCTGAGCATACCCTGCCAACTTATGGCGAACAAAGCGGTACAAAAGGGGGTGGTGATGGACGGAGCATCAGAACCAATCAAACACTCACACCCAGTCAACAGATCTGGGTTTAATCCATAACCGTTCTTTAGCCCACTCTGCCACCCCAGTTCAGACATGGCCATATGCAAATCAGTCTGACCCTGTGCCTCATGGGAACAGTCCAGCCCAAACTGCCAAGCCAAGCCTTCCTTGGAACGGAAACAATCTTTCTAGGACCGGTTTCTGGCATTTCAGCCGTCTTCAGCCAGGCTTGCTTGAATCCAGTGGCAAAGTGAGCAAGGGACTCACGTCTGAGCATAGCCTGCCAACTTATGGCGAACAAAGCGGTACAAAAGGGGGTGGTGATGGACGGAGCATCAGAACCAATCAAACACTCACACCCAGTCAACAGATCTGGGTTTAATCCATAACCGTTCTTTAGCCCACTCTGCCACCCCAGTTCAGACATGGCCATATGCAAATCAGTCTGACCCTGTGCCTCATGGGAACAGTCCAGCCCAAACTGCCAAGCCATGCCTTCCCTGGAACCGAAACAAGCTTTCTAGGACCGGTTTCTGGCATTTCAGACGTCTTCAGCCAGGCTTGCTTGAATCCAGTGGCAAAGTGAGCAAGGGACTCACGTCTGAGCATACCCTGCCAACTTATGGCGAACAAAGCGGTACAAAAGGGGGTGGTGATGGACGGAGCATCAGAACCAATCAAACACTCACACCCAGTCAACAGATCTGGGTTTAATCCATAACCGTTCTTTAGCCCACTCTGCCACCCCAGTTCAGACATGGCCATATGCAAATCAGTCTGACCCTATGCCTCATGGAAACAGTCCAGCCCAAACTGCCAAGCCATGCCTTCCCTGGAACGGAAACAAGCTTCCTAGGACCGGTTTCTGGCATTTCAGCCGTCTTCAGCCAGGCTTGCTTGAATCCAGTGGCAAAGTGAGCAAGGGACTCACGTCTGAGCATACCCTGCCAACTTATGGCGAAAAAAGCGGTACAAAAGGGGGTGGTGATGGACGGAGCATCAGAACCAATCAAACACTCACACCCAGTCAACAGATCTGGGTTTAATCCATAACCGTTCTTTAGCCCACTCTGCCACCCCAGTTCAGACATGGCCATATGCAAATCAGTCTGACCCTGTGCCTCATGGGAACAGTCCAGCCCAAACTGCCAAGCCATGACTTCCCTGGAACGGAAACAAGCTTCCTAGGACCGGGTTCTGGCATTTCAGCCGTCTTCAGCCAGGCTTGCTTGAATCCAGTGGCAAAGTGAGCAAGGGACTCACGTCTGAGCATACCCTGCCAACTTATGGCGAACAAAGTGGTACAAAAGGGGGTGGTGATGGACGGAGCATCAGAACCAATCAAACACTCACATCCAGTCAACAGATCTGGGTTTAATCCATAACCGTTCTTTAGCCCACTCTGTCACCCCAGTTCAGACATGGCCATATGCAAATCAGTCTGACCCTGTGCCTCATGGGAACAGTCCAGCCCAAACTGCCAAGCCATGCCTTCCCTGGAACGGAAACAAGCTTCCTAGGACCGGTTTCTGGCATTTCAGCCTTCTTCAGCCAGGCTTGCTTGAATCCATTGGCAAAGTGAGCAAGGGACTCACGTCTGAGCATACCCTGCCAACTTATGGCGAACAAAGCGGTACAAAAGGGGGTGGTGATGGACGGAGCATCAGAACCAATCAAACACTCACACTCAGTCAACAGATCTGGGTTTAATCCATAACCGTTCTTTAGCCCACTCTGCCACCCCAGTTCAGACATGGCCACATGCAAATCAGTCTGACCCTGTGCCTCATGGGAACAGTCCAGCCCAAACTGCCAAGCCATGCCTTCCCTGGAACGGAAACAAGCTTCCTAGGACCGGTTTCTGGCATTTCAGCCGTCTTCAGCCAGGCTTGCTTGAATCCAGTGGCAAAGTGAGCAAGGGACTCACGTCTGAGCATACCCTGCCAACTTATGGCGAAAAAAGCGGTACAAAAGGGGGTGGTGATGGACGGAGCATCAGAACCAATCAAACACTCACACCCAGTCAACAGATCTGGGATTAATCCATAACCGTTCTTTAGCCCACTCTGCCACCCCAGTTCAGACATGGCCATATGCAAATGAGTCTGACCCTGTGCCTCATGGGAACAGTCCAGCCCAAACTGCCAAGCCATGCCTTCCCTGGAACGGAAACAAGCTTCCTAGGACCGGTTTCTGGCATTTCAGACATCTTCAGCCAGGCTTGCTTGAATCCAGTGGCAAAGTGAGCAAGGGACTCACGTCTGAGCATACCCTGCCAACTTATGGCGAACAAAGCGGTACAAAAGGGGGTGGTGATGGACGGAGCATCAGAACCAATCAAACACTCACACCCAGTCAACAGAATTGGGTTTAATCCATAACCGTTCTTTAGCCAACTCTGCCACCCCAGTTCAGACATGGCCATATGCAAATCAGTCTGACCCTGTGCCTCATGGGAACAGTCCAGCCCAAACTGCCAAGCCATGCCTTCCCCGGAACGGAAACAAGCTTCCTAGGACCGGTTTCTGGCATTTCAGCCGTCTTCAGCCAGGCTTGCTTGAATCCAGTGGCAAAGTGAGCAAGGGACTCACGTCTGAGCATACCCTGCCAACTTATGGCGAACAAAGCGGTACAAAAGGGGGTGGTGATGGACGGAGCATCAGAACCAATCAAACACTCACACCCAGTCAACAGATCTGGGTTTAATCCATAACCGTTCTTTAGCCCACTCTGCCACCCCAGTTCAGACATGGCCATATGCAAATCAGTCTGACCCTGTGCCTCATTGGAACAGTCCAGCCCAAACTGCCAAGCCATGCCTTCCCTGGAACGGAAACAAGCTTCCTAGGACCGGTTTCTGGCATTTCAGCCGTCTTCAGCCAGGCTTGCTTGAATCCAGTGGCAAAGTGAGCAAGGGACTCACGTCTGAGCATACCCTGCCAACTTATGGCGAACAAAGCGGTACAAAAGGGGGTGGTGATGGACGGAGCATCAGAACCAATCAAACACTCACACCCAGTCAACAGATCTGGGTTTAATCCATAACCGTTCTTTAGCCCACTCTGCCACCCCAGTTCAGACATGGCCATATGCAAATCAGTCTGACCCTGTGCCTCATGGGAACAGTCCAGCCCAAACTGCCAAGCCATGCCTTCCCTGGAACGGAAACAAGCTTCCTAGGACCGGTTTCTGGCATTTCAGCCGTCTTCAGCCAGGCTTGCTTGAATCCAGTGGCAAAGTGAGCAAGGGACTCAGGTCTGAGCATACCCTGCCAACTTATGGCGAACAAAGCGGTACAAAAGGGGGTGGTGATGGACGGAGCATCAGAACCAATCAAACACTCACACCCAGTCAACAGATCTGGGTTTAATCCATAACCGTTCTTTAGCCCACTCTGCCACCCCAGTTCAGACATGGCCATATGCAAATCAGTCTGACCCTATGCCTCATGGGAACAGTCCAGCCCAAACTGCCAAGCCATGCGTTCACTGGAACGGAAACAAGCTTCCTAGGACCGGTTTCTGGCATTTCAGCCGTCTTCAGCCAGGCTTGCTTGAATCCAGTGGCAAAGTGAGCAAGGGACTCACGTCTGAGCATACCCTGCCAACTTATGGCGAAAAAAGCGGTACAAAAGGGGGTGGTGATGGACGGAGCATCAGAACCAATCAAACACTCACACCCAGTCAACAGATCTGGGTTTAATCCATAACCGTTCTTTAGCCCACTCTGCCACCCCAGTTCAGACATGGCCATATGCAAATCAGTCTGACCCTGTGCCTCATGGGAACAGTCCAGCCCAAACTGCCAAGCCATGACTTCCCTGGAACGGAAACAAGCTTCCTAGGACCGGGTTCTGGCATTTCAGCCGTCTTCAGCCAGGCTTGCTTGAATCCAGTGGCAAAGTGAGCAAGGGACTCACGTCTGAGCATACCCAGCCAACTTATGGCGAACAAAGTGGTACAAAAGGGGGTGGTGATGGACGGAGCATCAGAACCAATCAAACACTCACACCCAGTCAACAGATCTGGGTTTAATCCATAACCGTTCTTTAGCCCACTCTGCCACCCCAGTTCAGACATGGCCATATGCAAATCAGTCTGACCCTGTGCCTCATGGGAACAGTCCAGCCCAAACTGCCAAGCCATGCCTTCCCTGGAACGGAAACAAGCTTCCTAGGACCGGTTTCTGGCATTCAGCCTTCTTCAGCCAGGCTTGCTTGAATCCAGTGGCAAAGTGAGCAACGGACTCACGTCTGAGCATACCCTGCCATCTTATGGCGAACAAAGCGGTACAAAAGGGGGTGGTGATGGACGGAGCATCAGAACCAATCAAACACTCACACCCAGTCAACAGATCTGGGTTTAATCCATAACCGTTCTTTAGCCCACTCTGCCACCCCAGTTCAGACATGGCCATATGCAAATCAGTCTGACCCTGTGCCTCATGAGAACAGTCCAGCCCAAACTGCCAAGCCATTCCTTCCCTGGAACGGAAACAAGCTTCCTAGGACCGGTTTCTGGCATTTCAACCGTCTTCAGCCAGGCTTGCTTGAATCCAGTGGCAAAGTGAGCAAGGGACTCAGGTCTGAGCATACCCTGCCAACTTATGGCGAACAAAGCGGTACAAAAGGGGGTGGTGATGGACAGAGCATCAGAACCAATCAAACACTCACACCCAGTCAACAGATCTGGGTTTAATCCATAACCGTTCTTTAGCCCACTCTGCCACCCCAGTTCAGACATGGCCATATGCAAATCAGTCTGACCCTATGCGTCATGGGAACAGTCCAGCCCAAACTGCCAAGCCATGCGTTCACTGGAACGGAAACAAGCTTCCTAGGACCGGTTTCTGGCATTTCAGCCGTCTTCAGCCAGGCTTGCTTGAATCCAGTGGCAAAGTGAGCAAGGAACTCACGTCTGAGCATACCCTGCCAACTTATGGCGAAAAAAGCGGTACAAAAGGGGGTGGTGATGGACGGAGCATCAGAACCAATCAAACACTCACACCCAGTCAACAGATCTGGGTTTAATCCATAACCGTTCTTTAGCCCACTCTGCCACCCCAGTTCAGACATGGCCATATGCAAATCAGTCTGACCCTGTGCCTCATGGGAACAGTCCAGCCCAAACTGCCAAGCCATGACTTCCCTGGAACGGAAACAAGCTTCCTAGGACCGGGTTCTGGCATTTCAGCCGTCATCAGCCAGGCTTGCTTGAATCCAGTGGCAAAGTGAGCAAGGGACTCACGTCTGAGCATACCCTGCCAACTTATGGCGAACAAAGTGGTACAAAAGGGGGTGGTGATGGACGGAGCATCAGAACCAATCAAACACTCACACCCAGTCAACAGATCTGGGTTTAATCCATAACCGTTCTTTAGCCCACTCTGCCACCCCAGTTCAGACATGGCCATATGCAAATCAGTCTGACCCTGTGCCTCATGGGAACAGTCCAGCCCAAACTGCCAAGCCATGCCTTCCCTGGAACGGAAACAAGCTTCCTAGGACCGGTTTCTGGCATTCAGCCTTCTTCAGCCAGGCTTGCTTGAATCCAGTGCAAAAGTGAGCAAGGGACTCACGTCTGAGCATACCCTGCCATCTTATGGCGAACAAAGCGGTACAAAAGGGGGTGGTGATGGACGGAGCATCAGAACCAATCAAACACTCACACCCAGTCAACAGATCTGGGTTTAATCCATAACCGTTCTTTAGCCCACTCTGCCACCCCAGTTCAGACATGGCCATATGCACATCAGTCTGACCCTGTGCCTCATGGGAACAGTCCAGCCCAAACTGCCAAGCCATGCCTTCCCTGGAACGGAAACAAGCTTCCTAGGACCGGTTTCTGGCATTTCAGCCGTCTTCAGCCAGGCTTGCTTGAATCCAGTGGCAAAGTGAGCAAGGGACTCACGTCTGAGCATACCCTGCCAACTTATGGCGAACAAAGCGGTACAAAAGGGGGTGGTGATGGACGGAGCATCAGAACCAATCAAACACTCACACCCAGTCAACAGATCTGGGTTTAATCCATAACCGTTCTTTAGCCCACTCTGCCACCCCAGTTCAGACATGGCCATATGCAAATCAGTCTGACCCTGTGCCTCATGGGAACAGTCCAGCCCAAACTGCCAAGCCATGCCTTCCCTGGAACGGAAACAAGCTTCCTAGGACCGGCTTCTGGCATTTCAGCCGTCTTCAGCCAGGCTTGCTTAATCCAGTGGCAAAGTGAGCAAGGGACTCAAGTCTGAGCATACCCTGCACACTTATGGCGAACAAAGCGGTACAAAAGGGGATGGTGATGGACGGAGCATCAGAACTAATCAAACACTCACACCCAGTCAACAGATCTGGGTTTAATCCATAACCGTTCTTTAGCCCACTCTGCCACCCCAGTTCAGACATGGCCATATGCAAATCAGTCTGACCCTGTGCCTCATGGGAACAGTCCAGCCCAAACTGCCAAGCCCTGACTTCCCTGGAACGGAAACAAGCTTCCTAGGACCGGTTTCTGGCATTTCAGCCGTCTTCAGCCAGGCTTGCTTGAATCCAGTGGCAAAGTGAGCAAGGTACTCACGTCTGAGCATACCCTGCCAGCTTATGGCGAACAAAGCGGTACAAAAGGGGGTGGTGATGGACGGAGCATCAGAACCAATCAAACACTCACACCCAGTCAACAGATCTGGGTTTAATCCATAACCGTTCTTTAGCCCACTCTGCCACCCCAGTTCAGACATGGCCATATGCAAATCAGTCTGACCCTGTGCCTCATGGGAACAGTCCAGCCCAAACTGCCAAGCCATGCCTTCCCTGGAACGGAAACAAGCTTCCTAGGACCGGTTTCTGGCATTTCAGCCGTCTTCAGCCAGGCTTGCTTGAATCCAGTGGCAAAGTGAGCAAGGGACTCACGTCTGAGCATACCCTGCCAACTTATGGCGAACAAAGCGGTACAAAAGGGGGTGGTGATGGACGGAGCATCAGAACCAATCAAACACTCACACCCAGTCAACAGATCTGGGTTTCATCCATAACCGTTCTTTAGCCCACTCTGCCACCCCAGTTCAGACATGGCCATATGCAAATCAGTCTGACCCTGTGCCTCATGGGAACAGTCCAGCCCAAACTGCCAAGCCATGCCTTCCCTGGAACGGAAACAAGCTTCCTAGGACCGGTTTCTGGCATTTCAGCCGTCTTCAGCCAGGCTTGCTTGAATCCAGTGGCAAAGTGAGCAAGGGACTCACGTCTGAGCATACCCTGCCAACTTATGGCGAACAAAGCGGTACAAAAGGGGGTGGTGATGGACGGAGCATCAGAACCAATCAAACACTCACACCCAGTCAACAGATCTGGGTTTAATCCATAACCGTTCTTTAGCCCACTCTGCCACCCCAGTTCAGACATGGCCATATGCAAATCAGTCTGACCCTGTGCCTCATGGGAACAGTCCAGCCCAAACTGCCAAGCCATGCCTTCCCTGGAACGGAAACAAGCTTCCTAGGACCGGCTTCTGGCATTTCAGCCGTCTTCAGCCAGGCTTGCTTAATCCAGTGGCAAAGTGAGCAAGGGACTCACGTCTGAGCATACCCTGCCAACTTATGGCGAAAAAAGCGGTACAAAAGGGGGTGGTAATGGACGGAGCATCAGAACCAATCAAACACTCACACCCAGTCAACAGATCTGGGATTAATCCATAACCGTTCTTTAGCCCACTCTGCCACCCCAGTTCAGACATGGCCATATGCAAATCAGTCTGACCCTGTGCCTCATGGGAACAGTCCAGCCCAAACTGCCAAGCCATGCCTTCCCTGGAACGGAAACAAACTTCCTAGGACCGGTTTCTGGCATTTCAGCCATCTTCAGCCAGGCTTGCTTGACTCCAGTGGCAAAGTGAGCAAGGGACTCACGTCTGAGCATACCCTGCCAACTTATGGCGAACAAAGCGGTACAAAAGGGGGTGGTGATGAACGGAGCATCAGAACCAATCAAACACTCACACCCAGTCAACAGATCTGGGTTTAATCCATAACCGTTCTTTAGCCCACTCTGCCACCCCAGTTCAGACATGGCCATATGCAAATCAGTCTGACCCTGTGCCTCATGGGAACAGTCCAGCCCAAACTGCCAAGCCATGCCTTCCCTGGAACGGAAACAAGCTTCCTAGGACCGGTTTCTGGCATTTCAGCCGTCTTCAGCCAGGCTTGCTTGAATCCAGTGGCAAAGTGAGCAAGGGACTCAAGTCTGAGCATACCCTGCCAACTTATGGCGAACAAAGCGGTACAAAAGGGGATGGTGATGGACGGAGCATCAGAACTAATCAAACACTCACACCCAGTCAACAGATCTGGGTTTAATCCATAACCGTTCTTTAGCCCACTCTGCCACCCCAGTTCAGACATGGCCATATGCAAATCAGTCTGACCCTGTGCCTCATGGGAACAGTCCAGCCCAAACTGCCAAGCCCTGACTTCCCTGGAACGGAAACAAGCTACCTAGGACCGGTTTCTGGCATTTCAGCCGTCTTCAGCCAGGCTTGCTTGAATCCAGTGGCAAAGTGAGCAAGGTACTCACGTCTGAGCATACCCTGCCAGCTTATGGCGAACAAAGCGGTACAAAAGGGGGTGGTGATGGACGGAGCATCAGAACCAATCAAACACTCACACCCAGTCAACAGATCTGGGTTTAATCCATAACCGTTCTTTAGCCCACTCTGCCACCCCAGTTCAGACATGGCCATATGCAAATCAGTCTGACCCTGTGCCTCATGGGAACAGTCCAGCCCAAACTGCCAAGCCATGCCTTCCCTGGAACGGAAACAAGCTTCCTAGGACCGGTTTCTGGCATTTCAGCCGTCTTCAGCCAGGCTTGCTTGAATCCAGTGGCAAAGTGAGCAAGGGACTCACGTCTGAGCATACCCTGCCAACTTATGGCGAACAAAGCGGTACAAAAGGGGGTGGTGATGGACGGAGCATCAGAACCAATCAAACACTCACACCCAGTCAACAGATCTGGGTTTCATCCATAACAGTTCTTTAGCCCACTCTGCCACCCCAGTTCAGACATGGCCATATGCAAATCAGTCTGACCCTGTGCCTCATGGGAACAGTCCAGCCCAAACTGCCAAGCCATGCCTTCCCTGGAACGGAAACAAGCTTCCTAGGACCGGTTTTTGGCATTTCAGCCGTCTTCAGCCAGGCTTGCTTGAATCCAGTGGCAAAGTGAGCAAGGGACTCACGTCTGAGCATACCCTGCCAACTTATGGCGAACAAAGCGGTACAAAAGGGGGTGGTGATGGACGGAGCATCAGAACCAATCAAACACTCACACCCAGTTGACAGATCTGGGTTTAATCCATAACCGTTCTTTAGCCCACTCTGCCACCCCAGTTCAGACATGGCCATATGCAAATCAGTCTGACCCTGTGCCTCATGGGAACAGTCCAGCCCAAACTGCCAAGCCATGCCTTCCCTGGAACGGAAACAAGCTTCCTAGGACCGGTTTCTGGCATTTCAGCCGTCTTCAGCCAGGCTTGCTTGAATCCAGTGGCAAAGTGAGCAAGGGACTCACGTCTGAGCATACCCTGCCAATTTATGGCGAACAAAGCGGTACAAAAGGGGGTGGTGATGGACGGAGCATCAGAACCAATCAAACACTCACACCCAGTCAACAGATCTGGGTTTAACCCCTTCAGTGCCCATGACGAGCTGGACTCGTCATGGGCCGCGGTTGCGCTGTGCCCATGACGAGTCCAGCTCGTCATAGACCCCGCCCGCTAATGCAACGGCCGGCACAGGGCGGGGAAAGGGGCGGGCACTGAAGGGGTTAATCCATAACCGTTCTTTAGCCCACTCTGCCACCCCAGTTCAGACATGGCCATATGCAAATCAGTCTGACCCTATGCCTCATGGGAACAGTCCAGCCCAAACTGCCAAGCCATGCCTTCCCTGGAACGGAAACAAGCTTCCTAGGACCGGTTTCTGGCATTTCAGCCGTCTTCAGCCAGGCTTGCTTGAATCCAGTGGCAAAGTGAGCAAGGGACTCACGTCTGAGCATACCCTGCCAACTTATGGCGAAAAAAGCGGTACAAAAGGGGGTGGTGATGGACGGAGCATCAGAGCCAATCAAACACTCACACCCAGTCAACAGATCTGGGATTAATCCATAACCGTTCTTTAGCCCACTCTGCCACCCCAGTTCAGACATGGCCATATGCAAATCAGTCTGACCCTGTGCCTCATGGGAACAGTCCAGCCCAAACTGCCAAGCCATGCCTTCCCTGGAACGGAAACAAGCTTCCTAGGACCGGTTTCTGGCATTTCAGCCGTCTTCAGCCAGGCTTGCTTGAATCCAGTGGCAAAGTGAGCCAGCGACTCACGTCTGAGCATACCCTGCCAACTTATGGCGAACAAAGCGGTACAAAAGGGGGTGGTGAGGGACGGAGCATCAGAACCAATCAAACACTCACACCCAGTCAACAGATCTGGGTTTAATCCATAACCGTTCTTTAGCCCACTCTGCCACCCCAGTTCAGACATGGCCATATGCAAATCAGTCTGACCCTGTGCCTCATGGGAACAGTCCAGCCCAAACTGCCAAGCCATGCCTTCCCTGGAACGGAAACAAGCATCCTAGGACCGGTTTCTGGCATTTCAGCCGTCTTCAGTCAGGCTTGCTTGAATCCAGTGGCAAAGTGAGCAAGGGACTCACGTCTGAGCATACCCTGCCAACTTATGGCGAACAAAGCGGTACAAAAGGGGGTGGCGATGGACGGAGCATCAGAACCAATCAAACACTCACACCCAGTCAACAGATCTGGGTTTAATCCATAACCGTTCTTTAGCCCACTCTGCCACCCCAGTTCAGACATGGCCATATGCAAATCAGTCTGACCCTGTGCATCATGGGAACAGTCCAGCCCAAACTGCCAAGCCATGCCTTCACTGGAACGGAAACAAGCTTCCTAGGACCGGTTTCTGGCATTTCAGCCGTCTTCAGCCAGGCTTGCTTGAATCCAGTGGCAAAGTGAGCAAGGGACTCACGTCTGAGCATACCCTGCCAACTTATGGCGAACAAAGCGGTACAAAAGGGGGTGGTGATGGACGGAGCATCAGAACCAATCAAACACTCACACCCAGTCAACAGATCTGGGTTTAATCCATAACCGTTCTTTAGCCCACTCTGCCACCCCAGTTCAGACATGGCCATATGCAAATCAGTCTGACCCTGTGCCTCATGGGAACAGTCCAGCCCAAACTGCCAAGCCATACATTCCTTGGAACGGAAACAAGCTTCCTAGGACCGGTTTCTGGCATTTCAGCCGTCTTCAGCCAGGCTTGCTTGAATCCAGTGGCAAAGGGAGCAAGGGACTCACGTCTGAGCATAGCCTGCCAACTTATGGCGAACAAAGCGGTACAAAAGGGGGTGGTGATGGACGGAGCATCAGAACCAATCAAACACTCACACCCAGTCAACAGATCTGGGTTTAATCCATAACCTATTCTTTAGCCCACTCTGCCACCCCAGTTCAGACATGGCCATGTGCAAATCAGTCTGACCCTGTGCCTCATGGGAACAGTCCAGCCCAAACTGCCAAGCCATGCCTTCCCTGGAACGGAAACAAGCTTCCTAGGACCGGTTTCTGGCATTTCAGCCGTCTTCAGCCAGGCTTGCTTGAATACAGTGGCAAAGTGAGCAAGGGACTCACGTCTGAGCATACCCTGCCAACTTATGGCGAACAAAGCGGTACAAAAGGGGGTGGTGATGGACGGAGCATCAGAACCAATCAAACACTCACACCCAGTCAACAGATCTGGGTTTAATCCATAACCGTTCTTTAGCCCACTCTGCCACCCCAGTTCAGACATGGCCATATGCAAATCAGTCTGACCCTATGCCTCATGGGAACAGTCCAGCCCAAACTGCCAAGCCATGCCTTCCCTGGAACGGAAACAAGCTTCCTAGGACCGGTTTCTGGCATTTCAGCCTTCTTCAGCCAGGCTTGCTTGAATTCAGTGGCAAAGTGAGCAAGGGACTCACGTCTGAGCATACCCTGCCAACTTATGGCGAACAAAGCGGTACAAAAGGGGGTGGTGATGGACGGAGCATCAGAACCAATCAAACACTCACACCCAGTCAACAGATCTGGGTTTAATCCATAACCGTTCTTTAGCCCACTCTGCCACCCCAGTTCAGACATGGCCATATGCAAATCAGTCTGACCCTGTGCCTCATGGGAACAGTCCAGCCCAAACTGCCAAGCCATGCCTTCCCTGGAACGGAAACAAGCTTCCTAGGACCGGTTTCTGGCATTTCAGCCGTCTTCAGCCAGGCTTGCTTGAATCCAGTGGCAAAGTGAGCAAGGGACTCACGTCTGAGCATACCCTGCCAACTTATGGCGAAAAAAGCGGTACAAAAGGGGGTGGTGATGGACGGAGCATCAGAACCAATCAAACACTCACACCCAGTCAACAGATCTGGGATTAATCCATAACCGTTCTTTAGCCCACTCTGCCACCCCAGTTCAGACATGGCCATATGCAAATCAGTCTGACCCTGTGCCTCATGGGAACAGTCCAGTCCAGCCCAAACTGCCAAGCCATGCCTTCCCTGGAACGGAAACAAGCTTCCTAGGACCGGTTTCTGGCATTTCAGCCATCTTCAGCCAGGCTTGCTTGAATCCAGTGGCAAAGTGAGCAAGGGACTCACGTCTGAGCATACCCTGCCAACTTATGGCGAACAAAGCGGTACAAAAGGGGGTGGTGATGGACGGAGCATCAGAACCAATCAAACACTCACACCCAGTCAACAGATCTGGGTTTAATCCATAACCGTTCTTTAGCCAACTCTGCCACCCCAGTTCAGACATGGCCATATGCAAATCAGTCTGACCCTGTGCCTCATGGGAACAGTGCAGCCCAAACTGCCAAGCCATGCCTTCCCTGGAACGGAAACAAGCTTCCTAGGACCGGTTTCTGGCATTTCAGCCGTCTTCAGCCAGGCTTGCTTGAATCCAGTGGCAAAGTGAGCAAGGGACTCACGTCTGAGCATACCCTGCCAACTTATGGCGAACAAAGCGGTACAAAAGGGGGTGGTGATGGACGGAGCATCAGAACCAATCAAACACTCACACCCAGTCAACAGATCTGGGTTTAATCCATAACCGTTCTTTAGCCCACTCTGCCACCCCAGTTCAGACATGGCCATATGCAAATCAGTCTGACCCTGTGCCTCATGGGAACAGTGCAGCCCAAACTGCCAAGCCATGCCTTCCCCGGAACGGAAACAAGCTTCCTAGGACCGGTTTTTGGCATTTCAGCCGTCTTCCGCCAGGCTTGCTTGAATCCAGTGGCAAAGTGAGCAAGGGACTCACGTCTGAGCATACCCTGCCAACTTATGGCGAACAAAGCGGTACAAAAGGGGGTGGTAATGGACGGAGCATCAGAACCAATAAAACACTCACACCCAGTCAACAGATCTGGGTTTAAACCATAACCGTTCTTTAGCCCACTCTGCCACCCCAGTTCAGACATGGCCATATGCAAATCAGTCTGACCCTGTGCCTCATGGGAACAGTCCAGCCCAAACTGCCAAGCCATGCCTTCCCTGGAACGGAAACAAGCTTCCTAGGACCGGTTTCTGGCATTTCAGCCGTCTTCAGCCAGGCTTGCTTGAATCCAGTGGCAAAGTGAGCAAGGGACTCACGTCTGAGCATACCCTGCCAACTTATGGCGAACAAAGCGGTACAAAAGGGGGTGGTGATGGACGGAGCATCAGAACCAATCAAACACTCACACCCAGTCAACAGATCTGGGTTTAATCCATAACCGTTCTTTAGCCCACTCTGCCACCCCAGTTCAGACATGGCCATATGCAAATCAGTCTGACCCTGTGCCTCATGGGAACAGTCCAGCCCAAACTGCCAAGCCATGCCTTCCCTGGAACGGAAACAAGCTTCCTAGGACCGGTTTCTGGCATTTCAGCCGTCTTCAGCCAGGCTTGCTTGAATCCAGTGGCAAAGTGAGCAAGGGACTCACGTCTGAGCATACCCTGCCAACTTATGGCGAACAAAGCGGTACAAAAGGGGGTGGTGATGGACGGAGCATCAGAACCAATCAAACACTCACACCTAGTCAACAGATCTGGGTTTAATCCATAACTGTTCTTTAGCCCACTCTGCCACCCCAGTTCAGACATGGCCATATGCAAATCAGTCTGACCCTGTGCCTCATGGGAACAGTCCAGCCCAAACTGCCAAGCCATGCCTTCCCTGGAACGGAAACAAGCTTCCTAGGACCGGTTTCTGGCATTTCAGCCATCTTCAGCCAGGCTTGCTTGAATCCAGTGGCAAAGTGAGCAAGGGACTCACGTCGGAGCATACCCTGCCAACTTATGGCGAACAAAGCGGTACAAAAGGGGGTGGTGATGGACGGAGCATCAGAACCAATCAAACACTCACACCCAGTCAACAGATCTGGGTTTAATCCATAACCGTTCTTTAGCCCACTCTGCCACCCCAGTTCAGACATGGCCATATGCAAATCAGTCTGACCCTGTGCCTCATGGGAACAGTCCAGCCCAAACTGCCAAGCCATGCCTTCCCTGGAACGGAAACAAGCTTCCTAGGACCGGTTTCTGGCATTTTAGCCGTCTTCAGCCAGGCTTGCTTGAATCCAGTGGCAAAGTGAGCAAGGGACTCACGTCTGAGCATACCCTGCCAACTTATGGCGAAAAAAGCGGTACAAAAGGGGGTGGTAATGGACGGAGCATCAGAACCAATCAAACACTCACACCCAGTCAACAGATCTGGGATTAATCCATAACCGTTCTTTAGCCACTCTGCCAACCCAGTTCAGACATGGCCATATGCAAATCAGTCTGACCCTGTGCCTCATGGGAACAGTCCAGCCCAAACTGCCAAGCCATGCCTTCCCTGGAACGGAAACAAGCTTCCTAGGACCGGTGTCTGGCATTTCAGCCATCTTCAGCCAGGCTTGCTTGAATCCAGTGGCAAAGTGAGCAAGGGACTCACGTCTGAGCATACCCTGCCAACTTATGGCGAACAAAGCGGTACAAAAGGGGGTGGTGATGGACGGAGCATCAGAACCAATCAAACACTCACACCCAGTCAACAGATCTGGGTTTAATCCATAACCGTTCTTTAGCCCACTCTGCCACCCCAGTTCAGACATGGCCATATGCAAATCAGTCTGACCCTGTGCCTCATGGGAACAGTCCAGCCCAAACTGCCAAGCCATGCCTTCCCTGGAACGGAAACAAGCTTCCTAGGACCGGTTTCTGGCATTTCAGCCGTCTTCAGCCAGGCTTGCTTGAATCCATTGGCAAAGTGAGCAAGGGACTCAAGTCTGAGCATACCCTGCCAACTTATGGCGAACAAAGCGGTACAAAAGGGGATGGTGATGGACGGAGCTTCAGAACCAATCAAACACTCACACCCAGTCAACAGATCTGGGTTTAATCCATAACCGTTCTTTAGCCCACTCTGCCACCCCAGTTCAGACATGGCCATATGCAAATCAGTCTGACCCTGTGCCTCATGGGAACAGTCCAGCCCAAACTGCCAAGCCCTGACTTCCCTGGAACGGAAACAAGCTTCCTAGGACCGGTTTCTGGCATTTCAGCCGTCTTCAGCCAGGCTTGCTTGAATCCAGTGGCAAAGTGAGCAAGGGACTCACGTCTGAGCATACCCTGCCAACTTATGGCGAACAAAGCGGTACAAAAGGGGGTGGTGATGGACGGAGCATCAGAACCAATCAAACACTCACACCCAGTCAACAGATCTGGGTTTAATCCATAACCGTTCTTTAGCCCACTCTGCCACCCCAGTTCAGACATGGTGATATGCAAATCAGTCTGACCCTGTGCCTCATGGGAACAGTCCAGCCCAAACTGCCAAGCCATGCCTTCCCTGGAACGGAAACAAGCTTCCTAGGACCGGTTTCTGGCATTTCAGCCGTCTTCAGCCAGGCTTGCTTGAATCCAGTGGCAAAGTGAGCAAGGGACTCACGTCTGAGCATACCCTGCCAACTTATGGCGAACAAAGCGGTACAAAAGGGGGTGGTGATGAACGGAGCATCAGAACCAATCAAACACTCACACCCAGTCAACAGATCTGGGTTTAATCCATAACCGTTCTTTAGCCCTCTCTGCCACCCCAGTTCAGACATGGCCATATGCAAATCAGTCTGACCCTGTGCCTCATGGGAACAGTCCAGCCCAAACTGCCAAGCCATGCCTTCCCTGGAACGGAAACAAGCTTCCTAGGACCGGTTTCTGGCATTTCAGCCGTCTTCAGCCAGGCTTGCTTGAATCCAGTGGCAAAGTGAGCAAGGGACTCACGTCTGAGCATACCCTGCCAACTTATGGCGAACAAAGCGGTACAAAAGGGGGTGGTGATGGACGGAGCATCAGAACCAATCAAACACTCACACCCAGTCAACAGATCTGGGTTTAATCCATAACCGTTCTTTAGCCCACTCTGCCACCCCAGTTCAGACATGGCCATATGCAAATCAGCCCGACCCTGTGCCTCATGGGAACAGTCCAGCCCAAACTGCCAAGCCATGCCTTCCCTGGAACGGAAACAAGCTTCCTAGGACCGGTTTCTGGCATTTCAGCCGTCTTCAGCCAGGCTTGCTTGAATCCAGTGGCAAAGTGAGCAAGGGACTCACGTCTGAGCATACCCTGCCAACTTATGGCGAACAAAGCGGTACAAAAGGGGGTGGTGATGGACGGAGCATCAGAACCAATCAAACACTCACACCCAGTCAACAGATCTGGGTTTAATCCATAACCGTTCTTTAGCCCACTCTGCCACCCCAGTTCAGACATGGCCATATGCAAATCAGTCTGACCCTGTGCCTCATGGGAACAGTCCAGCCCAAACTGCCAAGCCATGCCTTCCCTGGAACGGAAACAAGCTTCCTAGGACCGGTTTCTGGCATTTCAGCCGTCTTCAGCCAGGCTTGCTTGAATCCAGTGGCAAAGTGAGCAAGGGACTCACGTCTGAGCATACCCTGCCAACTTATGGCGAACAAAGCGGTACAAAAGGGGGTGGTGATGGACGGAGCATCAGAACCAATCAAACACTCACACCCAGTCAACAGATCTGGGTTTAATCCATAACCGTTCTTTAGCCCACTCTGCCACCCCAGTTCAGACATGGCCATATGCAAATCAGTCTGACCCTATGCCTCATGGGAACAGTCCAGCCCAAACTGCCAAGCCATGCCTTCCCTGGAACGGAAACAAGCTTCCTAGGACCGGTTTCTGGCATTTCAGCCTTCTTCAGCCAGGCTTGCTTGAATTCAGTGGCAAAGTGAGCAAGGGACTCACGTCTGAGCATACCCTGCCAACTTATGGCGAACAAAGCGGTACAAAAGGGGGTGGTGATGGACGGAGCATCAGAACCAATCAAACACTCACACCCAGTCAACAGATCTGAGTTTAATCCATAACCGTTCTTTAGCCCACTCTGCCACCCCAGTTCAGACATGGCCATATGCAAATCAGTCTGACCCTGTGCCTCATGGGAACAGTCCAGCCCAAACTGCCAAGCCATGCCTTCCCTGGAACGGAAACAAGCTTCCTAGGACCGGTTTCTGGCATTTCAGCCGTCTTCAGCCAGGCTTGCTTGAATCCAGTGGCAAAGTGAGCAAGGGACTCACGTCTGAGCATACCCTGCCAACTTATGGCGAAAAAAGCGGTACAAAAGGGGGTGGTGATGGACGGAGCATCAGAACCAATCAAACACTCACACCCAGTCAACAGATCTGGGATTAATCCATAACCGTTCTTTAGCCCACTCTGCCACCCCAGTTCAGACATGGCCATATGCAAATCAGTCTGACCCTGTGCCTCATGGGAACAGTCCAGCCCAAACTGCCAAGCCATGCCTTCCCTGGAACGGAAACAAGCTTCCTAGGACCGGTTTCTGGCATTTCAGCCATCTTCAGCCAGGCTTGCTTGAATCCAGTGGCAAAGTGAGCAAGGGACTCACGTCTGAGCATACCCTGCCAACTTATGGCGAACAAAGCGGTACAAAAGGGGGTGGTGATGGACGGAACATCAGAACCAATCAAACACTCACACCCAGTCAACAGATCTGGGTTTAATCCATAACCGTTCTTTAGCCAACTCTGCCACCCCAGTTCAGACATGGCCATATGCAAATCAGTCTGACCCTGTGCCTCGTGGGAACAGTGCAGCCCAAAATGCAAAGCCATGCCTTCCCTGGAACGGAAACAAGCTTCCTAGGACCGGTTTCTGGCATTTCAGCCGTCTTCAGCCAGGCTTGCTTGAATCCAGTGGCAAAGTGAGCAAGGGACTCACGTCTGAGCATACCCTGCCAACTTATGGCGAACAAAGCGGTACAAAAGGGGGTGGTGATGGACGGAGCATCAGAACCAATCAAACACTCACACCCAGTCAACAGATCTGGGTTTAATCCATAACCGTTCTTTAGCCCACTCTGCCACCCCAGTTCAGACATGGCCATATGCAAATCAGTCTGACCCTGTGCCTCATGGGAACAGTCCAGCCCAAACTGCCAAGCCATGCCTTCCCCGGAACGGAAACAAGCTTCCTAGGACCGGTTTCTGGCATTTCAGCCGTCTTCAGCCAGGCTTGCTTGAATCCAGTGGCAAAGTGAGCAAGGGACTCACGTCTGAGCATACCCTGCCAACTTATGGCGAACAAAGCGGTACAAAAGGGGGTGGTGATGGACGGAGCATCAGAACCAATCAAACACTCACACCCAGTCAACAGATCTGGGTTTAATCCATAACCGTTCTTTAGCCCACTCTGCCACCCCAGTTCAGACATGGCCATATGCAAATCAGTCTGACCCTGTGCCTCATGGGAACAGTCCAGCCCAAACTGCCAAGCCATGCCTTCCCTGGAACGGAAACAAGCTTCCTAGGACCGGTTTCTGGCATTTCAGCCGTCTTCAGCCAGGCTTGCTTGAATCCAGTGGCAAAGTGAGCAAGGGACTCACGTCTGAGCATACCCTGCCAACTTATGGCGAACAAAGCGGTACAAAAGGGGGTGGTGATGGACGGAGCATCAGAACCAATCAAACACTCACACCCAGTCAACAGATCTGGGTTTAATCCATAACCGTTCTTTAGCCCACTCTGCCACCCCAGTTCAGACATGGCCATATGCAAATCAGTCTGACCCTGTGCCTCATGGGAACAGTCCAGCCCAAACTGCCAAGCCATGCCTTCCCTGGAACGGAAACAAGCTTCCTAGGACCGGTTTCTGGCATTTCAGCCGTCTTCAGCCAGGCTTGCTTGAATCCAGTGGCAAAGTGAGCAAGGGACTCACGTCTGAGCATACCCTGCCAACTTATGGCGAACAAAGCGGTACAAAAGGGGGTGGTGATGGACGGAGCATCAGAACCAATCAAACACTCACACCTAGTCAACAGATCTGGGTTTAATCCATAACTGTTCTTTAGCCCACTCTGCCACCCCAGTTCAGACATGGCCATATGCAAATCAGTCTGACCCTGTGCCTCATGGGAACAGTCCAGCCCAAACTGCCAAGTCATGCCTTCCCTGGAACGGAAACAAGCTTCCTAGGACCGGTTTCTGGCATTTCAGCCATCTTCAGCCAGGCTTGCTTGAATCCAGTGGCAAAGTGAGCAAGGGACTCACGTCGGAGCATACCCTGCCAACTTATGGCGAACAAAGCGGTACAAAAGGGGGTGGTGATGGACGGAGCATCAGAACCAATCAAACACTCACACCCAGTCAACAGATCTGGGTTTAATCCATAACCGTTCTTTAGCCCACTCTGCCACCCCAGTTCAGACATGGCCATATGCAAATCAGTCTGACCCTGTGCCTCATGGGAACAGTCCAGCCCAAACTGCCAAGCCATGCCTTCCCTGGAACGGAAACAAGCTTCCTAGGACCGGTTTCTGGCATTTTAGCCGTCTTCAGCCAGGCTTGCTTGAATCCAGTGGCAAAGTGAGCAAGGGACTCACGTCTGAGCATACCCTGCCAACTTATGGCGAAAAAAGCGGTACAAAAGGGGGTGGTAATGGACGGAGCATCAGAACCAATCAAACACTCACACCCAGTCAACAGATCTGGGATTAATCCATAACCGTTCTTTAGCCCACTCTGCCAACCCAGTTCAGACATGGCCATATGCAAATCAGTCTGACCCTGTGCCTCATGGGAACAGTCCAGCCCAAACTGCCAAGCCATGCCTTCCCTGGAACGGAAACAAGCTTCCTAGGACCGGTTTCTGGCATTTCAGCCATCTTCAGCCAGGCTTGCTTGAATCCAGTGGCAAAGTGAGCAAGGGACTCACGTCTGAGCATACCCTGCCAACTTATGGCGAACAAAGCGGTACAAAAGGGGGTGGTGATGGACGGAGCATCAGAACCAATCAAACACTCACACCCAGTCAACAGATCTGGGTTTAATCCATAACCGTTCTTTAGCCCACTCTGCCACCCCAGTTCAGACATGGCCATATGCAAATCAGTCTGACCCTGTGCCTCATGGGAACAGTCCAGCCCAAACTGCCAAGCCATGCCTTCCCTGGAACGGAAACAAGCTTCCTAGGACCGGTTTCTGGCATTTCAGCCGTCTTCAGCCAGGCTTGCTTGAATCCATTGGCAAAGTGAGCAAGGGACTCAAGTCTGAGCATACCCTGCCAACTTATGGCGAACAAAGCGGTACAAAAGGGGATGGTGATGGACGGAGCATCAGAACCAATCAAACACTCACACCCAGTCAACAGATCTGGGTTTAATCCATAACCGTTCTTTAGCCCACTCTGCCACCCCAGTTCAGACATGGCCATATGCAAATCAGTCTGACCCTGTGCCTCATGGGAACAGTCCAGCCCAAACTGCCAAGCCCTGACTTCCCTGGAACGGAAACAAGCTTCCTAGGACCGGTTTCTGGCATTTCAGCCGTCTTCAGCCAGGCTTGCTTGAATCCAGTGGCAAAGTGAGCAAGGGACTCACGTCTGAGCATACCCTGCCAACTTATGGCGAACAAAGCGGTACAAAAGGGGGTGGTGATGGACGGAGCATCAGAACCAATCAAACACTCACACCCAGTCAACAGATCTGGGTTTAATCCATAACCGTTCTTTAGCCCACTCTGCCACCCCAGTTCAGACATGGCGATATGCAAATCAGTCTGACCCTGTGCCTCATGGGAACAGTCCAGCCCAAACTGCCAAGCCATGCCTTCCCTGGAACGGAAACAAGCTTCCTAGGACCGGTTTCTGGCATTTCAGCCGTCTTCAGCCAGGCTTGCTTGAATCCAGTGGCAAAGTGAGCAAGGGACTCACGTCTGAGCATACCCTGCCAACTTATGGCGAACAAAGCGGTACAAAAGGGGGTGGTGATGAACGGAGCATCAGAACCAATCAAACACTCACACCCAGTCAACAGATCTGGGTTTAATCCATAACCGTTCTTTAGCCCACTCTGCCACCCCAGTTCAGACATGGCCATATGCAAATCAGTCTGACCCTGTGCCTCATGGGAACAGTCCAGCCCAAACTGCCAAGCCATGCCTTCCCTGGAACGGAAACAAGCTTCCTAGGACCGGTTTCTGGCATTTCAGCCGTCTTCAGCCAGGCTTGCTTGAATCCAGTGGCAAAGTGAGCAAGGGACTCACGTCTGAGCATACCCTGCCAACTTATGGCGAACAAAGCGGTACAAAAGGGGGTGGTGATGGACGGAGCATCAGAACCAATCAAACACTCACACCCAGTCAACAGATCTGGGTTTAATCCATAACCGTTCTTTAGCCCACTCTGCCACCCCAGTTCAGACATGGCCATATGCAAATCAGTCTGACCCTGTGCCTCATGGGAACAGTCCAGCCCAAACTGCCAAGCCATGCCTTCCCTGGAACGGAAACAAGCTTCCTAGGACCGGTTTCTGGCATTTCAGCCGTCTTCAGCCAGGCTTGCTTGAATCCAGTGGCAAAGTGAGCAAGGGACTCACGTCTGAGCATACCCTGCCAACTTATGGCGAACAAAGCGGTACAAAAGGGGGTGGTGATGGACGGAGCATCAGAACCAATCAAACACTCACACCCAGTCAACAGATCTGGGTTTAATCCATAACCGTTCTTTAGCCCACTCTGCCACCCCAGTTCAGACATGGCCATATGCAAAAATGTTGAGATTAAACTTTACACCAATTAAATTGTAAGACGGTAGTCATGTGGATTGATTATTGAGAACAGCAATTTAATCTTTGTCAATAAACCTTTTTATGAAGCATGTATATTCAAAAAGCCATTAAACAGGTGTCATAGTGTTTTTTACACTCCTCAGCTGAAAAGCAAAACCTTCAGCTCAAGAAAAGCTTGAAAATAGCATTAACATTTCCTGACATCACATTTTGTAGGCCCCAGGAAACATAGATTCCTTGGATGCTGCTATACTTACTGAAGACCCTCACAACACTTTGAAAACATGTTGGGGTGGCCCTGCCCAGACTGAGCTACCACAAAGGAGGAAAAAATATGCAACTTAGCCCTTGAAAGGCATTAGGGGACGCAACTACCCAAGAAA
Source organism: Triturus cristatus (assembly GCF_964204655.1). NCBI lineage: Eukaryota > Metazoa > Chordata > Amphibia > Caudata > Salamandridae > Triturus > Triturus cristatus. Next base: position 1,072,507,089 of record NC_140592.1, on the reverse strand, counting down.
ATTGAGGAAAAAATGAGCGGCTCCCCCACTCATTTAAAATTGCTTTTACAGCCTAGTGAAGGTTTCTTTTATTTTTTTGTAATGCAATATAGCCTTACAGCCATAGTGTGTCCTGGTAAGCCTTCACTATATTTGGAGTACTTAATCACCACCAGTAGCACCTGACCCAAGATGGTCTATGAAAAGAATCTTGTTGCATTTAATTTATGGTCACAGATCTAATTCAGATGTACGCATTACACTTCATATAGCCTTGTTTTTGTAATTGGAGATGCCTCACTAACTGCCTGCTTAGTCTGAGTTAAAATGATAAGGAAAATAAGGCATATTTTGTACAGTACTTTCCAATCTGTATAGGAGATACGATCCATATGATTCCCTTAAAATATTGAACAGTTCTATTAGTCTTTTCTTATTTAAACCATTTACATTACTAACTACTACTCATGAAACAACATTTATCTACCACAATATTGACCTCTTTGCTCACCCAACCCAAATAATAGTGCCACCCACCAAACTTCAACCTCTACGATTGGGTGATTGTATTTTTTTGTTTGTTGTTGCGATGCTATGTGAGTTGCAGAACAGGAAAGAACCCAAGTAAAGGACCGAATAAAAAAGAAACAAAAATGTAACAGATCCATGTAAAATCCAGTGAACCAGAAAGACTAAAAGGACATGACTAAAAAAGAGGACGACATGGATCACAGAAACTATTCTGTACTATTTCTGCTGCAGTCATCTAAAACAATGTTAGGGCCAGACATGACCATTTTGTTCAATCTAACTGGATACTGCATTAAGGTTGTGCTGAACTTCTGTTTCAATGTATTCATCCATGCCTTACAACCCTTCACATCTGATATTTTTTTCTTCACAAACTAGGTCTAGTCATGGATGTGAGCATCAACAAAAGACATCAGAAATGGCTCCTAGATTGTGTACATTAGTGGCAGGATCAGGGCTAGAACACAAAGAGTGGGATACCCAAGACAAGAACCAGCAGGCAATTTCCAAACACCAACACCTCAGTTATATCTGAATAGAATCAAAGTGAGTTTGTGTTCATGCATTTGGCAACCATAAGCATGCAATATTGAAAGGAATCATGGAAGTTTGGTCCCTCTTCCAAGCAAAGGATCAATTGAGTGTAATCAGTGAAAGCTTAGAATTTAAAGCAGAAGGATAAAATGACATCTTTGAGGGGTGTCACATTAAGGTTGAATAATGGCAGACTGAGAGAAGCCCCCTGAGGAACTCCACACCCTTGGACTATGAAGGATGAGTGGAACAGCCCAAGTATGAGTGCCTGTAGGCAGGAGCTAAACAAATAGCTAAACCAATCAAGAACTGTGCAGCGAATCATGCAGTGAGTATAATCACTGTATCCTTTCCATGATTACATCTAAGTAGTTTGCTGCTGAAAGTCTGAACCTGTTTTTCCCATAGACAGCTCATAGAGTGCCACAGCTCACTTAGCGTTTAGAGGGATTTTACATAGGGCAGCGAAGCAAGTCACCCAGCTGCCCTTCGTCAAGGTGAAAGGGCAGGAATGAATAATATTTATCTAATATAGTGCATTCCTTTCTTTTCCCCCAGCACTGGCACAGTTTCGGCAGCCTAGCGCCAGCGCAGGCACCTTTGCACCCAGTTTGTTTTTATTGATCTGATCAAACCACATTATGTGGCCACTTCTCAACAGTAAGCCACGTGGACTCCTTTGCAGCTGTCAATATCCTTTCCCAGCCATGCAGAAAGTTCAGATGGAAGCTTTAATTATGAATGAAGCCGGCTTTCTTCAACAGGAGACAATGATGAACAACAACAAAGTATGATTTCTACCTGTTTCAAAAAACAACAACTGTACAGAAACACAGATTTCAATTCAGAATTCTGAGAAGAACAATGGCTACATTAATGTACCACAGATCGAGCCTTCATCTAATTTGAACCAGCCTGCTGAGCTGCCAAGATAGACCGGATGGCGTCTGGCTACTTCATCAACTTTGATGACTTCCCCTCCAATGCATCAGAGGTTCCACCGCCTCCACTACACCTGCCTTTTGAACTAAAGGTGCGTGACTTCTGTCGCTGGCTAAAAAGAGCAAATGTTTCTCAATGGTTACATCTTTGGATTAAAATTGCATTACTTTTTCTAGTCCTTTGGATTGGTTTTGTGAAGGTGTTCTTCCTTCTCCTATATTGACACTTTGTCCCAGAACGCTCTGCAGTACACACTGTGAATTTGACTCTGAAACCAGCCCCATCATCACACCATGAACAAAGAGACTTGTCCCTGATGAAAATGTCTGCGGTTTCAGTTCTGGATGGGATTGTATGGGATACGGTGTCATTTGAACTGTATGGTCCCACTGAACTATTGCAAATTCTTTTAAATATATTATCACCCCTAGTACCATTTCTGATGATTGGGACATTGATACGGTATATGAAATGTTAGAAGATCTAGAACATGCAACTTTACTTTCTTCTGATGAGTTTTATGATGTGTTAGAAAGGGGGTTCACTAATTGACAATGCTTTGCATGTTTGTCCATGTAGGGACTCTTCTTCCTAGTCAGGGTAAGGAAGATACGCTTCTAAAATAACCCCTGCTCAACCCCTTGGTAGCTCGGCACGAGCAGGCAGGCTTATCTCAGAGGCAGTGTGTAAAGTATCTGTGCATGCATACAGTAACACAGTGAAAACACTACAAATGGATACCATACCAGTTTAGAAAAATAGCAAATCTTTATCTAAACCAACAAAACCAAAAACTGCCAACAATTCAACATACAATACTGGAAAAATAGGTACTTTGCAAGATAACCTTTAAACTGCAGAAAGAGCCTAAAAACACAGTCGAACAGTTCCACCGCGTCAGTACGGGTCAGCTGTGCGTCGACAGACTCGTAGACAGTACCTTTCTTGTTCCAGCTGATGACGTTGCTTTTTTTTGGTTGGGGCAACCGTTTCGGTGTGAAGTGGAAGCGGTGCAGCGTGCAGCGGCTCAGTGACGGCCATCCCACAGCGTCAATGAGACCAAGGCTATGATGCGGAGTGAGGCGGTGATTGATGCGGTGCTGGCAGGTCACGTGCAGACAATCGAGCCAGTCGATGTTTGTGTGACCAGTGATGGTGTTGGTGAGGTAATGGCAGAGTGAAGTGAGGTGGTGCAGAGTGCTGTGACCACAGGACGCAGAGTATGCAGCTGCTCAGTGACGGTCATCCAGCGGCTTGGTTAGACCAGGGATGTGCTGGGAAGTGTGGCAGAGCCCTTTGCCGTGCCTTTAGGACACAGAACCAGTGATAGACTGAGTGACAGAGTCGGCTGCTCTTCTCCCCTGTGGCGACTGAAACCAGCGGTTCCAGAGATGGTGCCTAGAGTGATGGTGAAGTCTTTACTGTTCCTGAGACTTCTTGAACAGGGGGCAAGCTCTACCTCAAGCACTTGGAGATACTTAATCAAGCAGGATACACACACAGTTCCTCTCCTTGGCTACTGGAGCCCAACCCCAGACAGCACATAGCAAGGGGCACTACTTCTCCTCCAGCTTCTCCCAGCTCTTCTCCTTGGTAGATGTTCCTCTTGAATTTCAGAGGTAATCTAATAGTCTGGGCCCCACTTTTTACACTAGGAATTCCTTTGTTCTCTGGTGGCAGAGAAGCCCATTGCCCGAGAAGCCCGTTGCCCAGCCAAAAACAGTTCTGTCCTCTCTGGTGCAGCTGCCCGACAGGCGGTGGAGACAGCATTGTCCAAGGCAGACCAGGCCCATGCAGGTGAGAAATAAATCTCCTCCCCCGACTATTCAGTCCAGCCCTAACTCACCCTGGAAAGGCGGGACACACCTTACCCCAAGGGGCTGTTTGAACAGAATGCACATCCCCAGACCCTGCCACACCAAAGCCAGTCAGTCAATACACAAACCTAGCAGAGGCACACTGGTTCGCTAAGCAAGAAAATATCCACTTTCTAAAAGTGGTATTTTCAAACCCAGAATATAAAAATCATCCTTACTAAAAGATGCCTCTTTATTTTCTGAATTTAGGCATATCAAACTCCATGTTTCCATCTTGTTCTCACGGGCAGTCATATTTTTAAGTTGTTATGAGTAAACTCCCTATTCTATCCTATGGGACTATAGTGTTTCAATAATGAAAACAAGATGGGAAGTATTTCACTATCAGGACATTCCACACACATCAGGACATGTCCCGCCTTTCACATGCACTGCACCTTGCCCATAGTGGTACCTTGAGCCTTTCTTAGGGGTGACTCACATGTAAGAACAGGGAAGGTTAGGTCCTGGCAAGTGGGTGAACTTGCCAGGTCGATAGGGCAGTAAGAAACTGCACACAGAAACTTCAATGGCGGTCTGAGAACCTTTTGCATGGCTGCTTGTGTGGGTGGCACAATCAGAGCTGCAGGCCCACTAGCAGCATTTGATTTACAGGCCCTGGGCACACACAGTGCACAGTACTAGGGACTTTGTAGTAAATTAAATAAGCCAAATATGGAAACACTAATCCATGACAACAATTTACAGAGGGAGCACTTGCATTTTGGCACTAAGCAGCAGTGGCAAAGTGCCCAAAACATCTAGACCAGAAAACAAAGTCCTACACACAGTAAAAAACACGAAAGGCAAACGCAAAAAATACAGGGTTAAGCCCACACCAAGGATGCCAGGTCTAACATTATGGTACAGCTAATTTTGATGAGATGTTCTGTTTTCTACATTACGGTCATCATTTTCAACACAAGGCTAGTACCAGGCCGGGGCGTAGTTCGTGGAGTTTTGCTACATGGAACCCTGCGAAGTTAAAAAAAAACTCTGCAGAGTTCCACTAGTGGCAGTGTGCACTCTGCGGACACCTCCTCTCCTCGCCGTGCTCTATGAACTTCGATAGGCTGCCTCTGCACCTAGTGGTTTGGATCTAGGCTCTGTTTCACTGGAACATCGATTGTCTGTGTTTGCTCCCTCAGCAGCTGCTGTAGTGGGCGGATGGAGGCATATTTACTCTTTCAATTTGCTCCGAGGTGTGCCTCTGGGAACATCATCTGTAGATGCTGGGAACATCAATGTTTTGTCTACCAATCGGAACATGTAAATCTGGCTCTCCGTGTGGTGGGAACATTTTTTTCAGCCTCTTTTTATATGCTACATTTCTTTTAAAATTGATTGACATAGCTTTTATATTTCTAACAGCTATTGCCTTTCTTTATACTTTGAGAATTCAAATAGCATGAATAACCTGATTTTTAAGGTGATTTTATCCTCCTTTTATCATAAACACTTTTAGATGCTCATGTATTTTGGAGGTGGGATTAGTGGCTTTCAACCGACCTATGTACAAGGATCGGGTTTCATGAGCCTGAGTTAGGCCTAGTTAGAAAAAGTGCCAATTTACATGTGCACAATTCTTTCCTAAAGTTGCCTTCCTTTTGTCACATCAACTTTTGACACACATTTGCATTTGCGACACTTGGGCTAGGTTTCTAAGAAACACTTACCTCGCTGACATAAAAGAACTTTGTGAGAACACTATCACACTGCCATTACGTGTCTGGTACAAATGTGTTTGTTATTACGTTCATATGGCGATGCTGCTATCTGTGGAATAAAAACAATAGGTAGCCTGATCACAATCACAGCCCAAGGCAAGGAGGCCCTTTCTATATTTATCCTTTTGTTTCCAAATACAGTCAGAGGAGACTCTTCTGCAGACGTCAAGGGGTCTCTGCATGCTGAAGCTTTTGCCTAGCAGCGAACTGACATCTCCATGGGGGTATCCAGTTTGTGACCAAGACAGGGTCCTACATTCTTTCCTACCAGGTAAAGCGGTTAGGTCATCCAGAAGTGGGTTTCTTGGCAGACCATACATTCACACTCTGGACATGTAGGTTGGGGTTTGCATTGTAGGAGTACGCTAGATTGATATAATCCTATATATGTATGCATATATAAGGTGTCTCAACAAGATGGTGGAACAATTCATTTTGTTCACTGTTTTGACACTTATTATAACTTTTCTCTGCTTCTGTCTATTAATCCTTGCAGCACACATTTTCTATACAAGAATCACCACATTTCAATACATATTGAAAAACGGCCCTTCATGTATTCGTTGTATATTTCCCTGAGCAAAAGAGAGCACGAGTGACTGAGCAAAAAGTGGTAGGTCTGTCACCAAGGTTCCTGAGCGAACAGGATTGTCATCTTCAGTAGTTCCCAGAACTGGTTGATACCTGTCTAGGTTTAGGGAGTTAATGGTGGCTCTGTGATCTAGCTGGTTCATGGGATAACATATCCTGCGGGGGTGTATGGAATCAGTCTGGCACCAATCTACATTTATCTCATCCGCAAATGTGCAATTCCTACTGATTAGTGGAGAGCACACAACAATACATCTACAACATATAGTTCACTAGGTGAAGAATTAAAAACGAATGGGAACCATGGTTCATGTATAAGGTGACTGTGCTGTGCAATCAAGATTTAATATTTTCTACTTTTCCAGAATAGTGAATATTAGAGCGTGTATTTAAATTTCATACTGGACTTGCTCATAATAGCTTTCAAATACAGGCTCAGAATGTAGTGCATTAGTGGGGAAGACAGAACACAGTTTATATGAAAGATGGAGCTGGCATCACAAAAATAGCAAGATTCAAACCAAGAAATGTGCTTTGGCAATAGAAGAATTACATTAAAGATCAAATACTCAAAAACATTCTTAACGGGAGAAGGTGAACTTCCATTATGCGATGCAAATTCCAGATGACACCTACTTTCAAAAGTGTATGCAGCAATCACATAAATATCAAATTAATTCATCATTACATACGGGGCTGTTTCAATGAATATCAAATGAATTACAACTGACGGGGTGCCTGTTGGAGATCTGCAAGCCTGCTGCTTGTATCCATTGTCAAACTATTAGCATTGGCTAGGGATATTTTCTCAACTGTGATAACAACACTTTATTTTCGTTTTAGCCTTGCAAATCATTGTTGATGCCTCTCCTGTCAATGGCTGCCCCTGAACTGTCAAAGGAGTAGAAGTACATGGTGAAATACCCAACGCTGACAACCTATGTTAGAAATTGTGACTCGACAGACAGGGAACGATTTGAAATTAAACATTTCAATTTCAAATATTAATATTTACTGCAGAGAAGCTTAGTGAAACCAAAGTAAGCAAAAACTTCACTAACCAAAAAAACACGATAAGAAGTGATCTGGCTGAATAAAGGGTCGTGCCTGCTTTCAAGTTGAAAAATTGCATTTAACTAGTAAAGGTAACATTTATTTCAGAATATAAACATTCTTCACTGTAGAGAAAAATACATTGTGCCCGATTCCCAAAGGTATTTAAAATGGAATCCTACATTTACGGCCGAAAGTACCTCCATTTACATCTGCCAGTAACATAAAAAATGATTCCTCCTGGCAGGCGTAAATGGATTTACTACTGCAGATTTCTCTGCAACCGAGCGCCGAAATCTGCAGTAGTAAATCTCACACCTGGTAAGTATTACCAGGTGTGGTCTTTGCAGGTTTGTGAACGGCCACATCTATAAACTCATAAGTCACCCTTAGACTTGCTGCGGGTATGAGAAAATGGTTTTCTCCATGGGATAAAAAAAGTCTCTGTATTTTGATTCATTCAAAAGAGTATTTTGAACACGTATCTCAAGTAAGACAAGAGCTACTAGCCCTGAGAAAGAAAAACGTTTATGCCAAGCTAAGTAAAATCCTTTTTTACGTTCATGGCATTGAGCGCTGAGTGATTTCTCCTACAGACATTATCATGGACTCAAGAAGATGAAAGCCACCTCACAATAGACATCTTTGAAACTAGGAAAAGTTTCCTCCACTGTGACACCAATTGCGAGATGAGGAATGGAATTCCCTTCCATTGGGATAAAATGTAAAATCCGTGGGGCATATTATCAAGGACGGAGCTAAATTTTCGCCGGTTTAGCGGCAGAAAACTGCCGCTAAAGCGGCGATAATGGGCTTGATAATATGCCCTGGAGAATTCCAATAGAAGCCCATGTTGACACCAGAACATGGGCTTCTATTGGAATTCTCAAGGGCATATTATCAAGCCCATTATCGCCGCTTTAGCAGCAGTTTTCTGCCGCTAAACCAGCGATAATTTTTAACGCCGTCCTAGATAATATGCCCCCGTATTTGTAAAGCACAAACAGTACTCACCTTTACAGGTCTCAAGGCGCTGGGGGCCGTCGTGGAAATTAAGTGAGCTATTGCCCAGAGTCACATGGTGCTGAGCTGAGCTGCTGCCAGATCCGGGGATCGAACCATGAACCCTTTTCTCCAAAGTCAGCTGCCCTGGCCCGTGGACCACACCTCTCCACTGATAGACACTAAGCACACCTTTGAGACCCTCAAAACTAAATTATGTTCTGCATCTCTACTCAAAAACCTAGATACTACTTAATGTTTAGTGGTAGAGGCTGGTGCTTTTTTCGGTGGCCGTAGGTGGAGTCCTATCTGAGCGGGATCCTGACATGGGTCAGGTTCTTTCAGTGGCCTTCCTGTCCCACAAATTGTCTTCCACAGAAATTAAATACTCAGTTACTGGCCGTGAACACCTTGTCATAAAAAGGGCTTTTAAAGGAGTGGCTTCACAATTCGCTAGAGGAACGAATGACCACAGAAATGTTTAAAATCAGCCAAAGTCCTATCAGTAAGACAGTTAAGTAGGACGGAATTCGAAAACAAATGAGATTTTGTCAACCAATATCAGCCTGGAAGAAAGCATGGTTAGGCAGAACCCCTTATTAATATACAGATTTCCTGATTAAAATAAGGACTCTCACCTAGACACACCAAGAATCATTGCTAGAAAAAAAAAATGTAGTCACAGTTATAACCGACTTTTTGACTTATGGAAATCACGCTAGCTTAGAAACGGACATAAGAGATTGCGATTCAGAAGGAGGAACCATTCAAGAAAGATGGTATTTCAGGAACTATGCATTATACTTACCTACAGAACCCCTACAGCATCAAGCAACAACTTGGGGTCATTGAGCCTGAGAAAGAGTGAACTTTACAATTATCTCAAAGATATTTTTAGTGGCCAACAATTTCCAAGGACATCAAGGAACTTGTTAATGCTTGCACAATTTGCATGCAAGACAAAACTTGTCGTCAACCTCTGAAAAGGACTATTACAGCCCATTTCTTTTCCTCCATGTCAATTGCACACGGTCTCCGTCTCAGAACGCGTATCCGGCAGTGACAGGACTTCACAGCGTACTCGCTTAAGACTTTTGCGGCTTACTTCAGCATACTTTGATATAATTTAGGGTAACTTCTGATGCCATGATAACAATACTCACGGCTAAATTTAACTGGAATTTGGATGGGCCCTATTGGACGACTCATGACCAGCCGGGTCGGAATTATAACCGGTGATTAGGTTCAAAACATTATTTTACGCGACAGCCCTGAGGAAGTCGAGGGTTAATACCCCAACGACGAAACAAGTGTTGGCTGGACCTTGTGCTGTTATCTTGAATAAAGACAAAGAAAACTCAACAAAAAGACATTACTTGCTTCCATCTATTTCAAAGACGATTTGGCGAACTTTCGTATTAGTTGAATGCATGTGCATAGGAATTGACATTATTCATTTTGGGCCTTTTGGGTCCCAACTGTGAGGGTTTAGGGGTTTTCCTTCACCTGTGGCACCGCAAGAATTTCCTTTTCATTTACATTACTTAATTTGACAAGCGCCATTTTCCTGTGACAATCAAGACCCCCATTTTGTAGTGTCAATTGCACACGGTGTCTATTGATTTTATAGTTGAACTACCGCAGACCAAAATAGATTTTAGTTCCTTTCTAATTGTTATGGACTACTTAACCAAGATGGCTGATTTCATTACCTTTAACAGAGTACCATCTGCCTTTAACCTGGCGACAATATTCCCATAAGAAACAAATCAATTGTATGGGACAGAATCTGTGTTCATTTTTGATAAAGGCACCCAGTTTGTAACTTACTCTTGGTGAGATATTGTTCATGGACATTGATGTCAGGCTCCTGCAAACTGATGCCCAGAAAGAGAGGGTAAACCAGGGTGCTCTAGCAACTTCTATGTTGTCAGGCAATGCATGACAAAAAAGACTAGGGTTATATTCCCTGGGTGGCCTACAACAAAAATCCAAATGTCTCTTCTGGGTTTTTCACAAATTACCACCTTGAGATATTAGAAACTAAAAAAAACAAAAAAGTGTATTGGTTTCTGCTTTTCAAAAAAGATTACAGCAAATTCCACAAAAATTTCACGATGCAGAACAAAAAAAACTTGAAAAAGCCAAAAGAAGAAATATAAGAATTATACTGACCAACATAGATCTCTGTCATCAACCTTTAATCCATGGGATAGCCACAAAAAACATTAAGTTAGAGTGAACGCCCTCTGAAGATAGCAATGGAGAGCATGTGCACCAGCACTATCAATATTACCGAAGGGTCTGCACAAACATCCGCTGCCCATCTGTAATACCACGCTGCCCCAGGGGCGCAAAAAGCAGGTGCACTTGCCCACCATGCCCGATTAACAATATCTGTAATATGATCCCTGGTATAGATTTAAAAAACAAAAACGACAATGAATGGGGTGGTGACTGGCCATCTTGGCATCAGTCTGCACCCCCAACCAAAAGACTACATGTCTTTAGTTTTCTCTGGTGGCCAGACCCCAAGGCATCCCACCCTTTAAAAAGAGGCTGCTAGGCCTCAATATAAAGAGTGAGCTTGTGGTAAATATTTCATTACCGGTACTATTTTTTATGCGGTAAAGTCTAGTAAGAATAACTCAGTAAATATAAGAGGCAGAATCCGTGGTATTAGAGGTTCTAAAAGGCTTTATTCCTCTACAAAGGAAATACAATTCGAATTGCAGGCTTCACACTCCATCACCATGAGGGTTCAGGAAGGAAGGCTATACATTATTGACAAGTAATGGTATTTATATGGAAAGCATTACATTAAGACAGATGCAGGAGGCGTAACAGCTGATAATACAGATATAATATACATACGTAACGAAAAAAGGCGTAAACATGGGTGTAACTAAAATACGTCATTAAACATGATGTCACAAGTGGGTGGATCCATAAGAGAATCCTGCAATGTCAGCAGAAATACTTGGCGGAGATGCGCGCGCAGCCGCATGACGTGTGATTGACGTGCAACTAGAGGGTGAAGGGGACTTGACATTTAGCTCTACATGTGGAGACAGAAGTCTGGGGGGTCATGTCCACCTAATCCCAAATCATATCTAATATCTTATGTTTAAAGAACTGTATTATCCAAAAGGAAAGGTCTCTAGGATGAAATCTATTCTATACTGACTGTTAGTGCGTGTACAAGCGTCTAAGTGTCTACATGAGATGCGAGGGGGCAGGAATCTTCCATGGTAACAGGGGCTATGAATTACTTGCATGAGGACAGTGAGGCCTGGCCCTTTGCACGGTAGCTGGAAGAATGTTTACCTAAACTACTAGACAGGAATGCATCGGATGAGAAGCGGAGTAGATAATCTTGAAGGTGAAATACAGTTTTTGGCAGGCAACAGGCTGGATCAGGCACCGTTAGCCGCGCAGGGAGTAGGACAAAGTTCATGGATACAGATGCAGGCTCGGGCTGGAGCTTTCAGAGGCAGAAAGCAGGAAAGGCTTGAAGCAAAATTCAGGGCCTACTCGCCTGAATCTGTAAAATGTGGAAAGTGAACCACATAAAGTCGGTGGCCTTTCATACTTAGGAATGGAATATCTGACCCATTCATGGTGGATCTGAAAGAGGACATGTTGACGGTGGACGCACATGTATTTGCGTCTTCAAAACTGGAACTGGAGGGAACATACATGTACTTATAGCATGCACATGGAGCCGTTGGGGTCTACGATAGGGGACATAACTGATCACAAAATTCATATTTCCTCATTCCCTCCTTGTCCCCTACGGACCCTCAGGAGATATCGATCTTCATCAATCCATCGATCTGTTCATATAGCATCATTTGTTCTTCTTTCTTCTTCCGGAATTTTGAACGAAAACTTGGAGTTGGGATACACGATGTGGCACACAGGCCACAAATCGCTGGCCCACATTGTAGACATAAGCAGCAACTGAATAGTATGAGAAAGCCAATACCTAGGAAGGATAGGATCCTCCATCCCCAGGCTGACAACACGCTCCAGAACCAACCGGACCAAGTCCAGGTGCCTGGACTCTGGTGTATCTGGCTTATAATCTTATGAAGGCGAGTTATGGCTTTATATACTGACGGCGAGTTTTCTGGTATGAAAACACAGCAACTTGATCCGATGACCCTACAAGCTCCGCCCCTATCAGCCAGGATGACGTCAAGGACAAGACGATTTTGAAGCACAACAATCCGCATAGCAGACTGCTCTTCTGTTAAATTGCCTAAGGCGGACGTAGTCTCGTTCACTACGGCTTCAAGGGTTCTAGTTAATCTACGTATCAGTTTACTATTAGTGACTGTACCTATATAGGGAAAGAAACCTTTATTGAAATCTGTATATTGTTCCCATGCCGTTTCAGTGTAGTCGACAATCGGGAGATCTCTCTGCTGTCTATTGTGTACTAAATGGGTATTTCTGTGATAATCAGGAGGAGCTAGGAAAACAGGTGGCAGAAGGAATGCTATGTAACAGGTACCATCCCAATTTAGAGGTAGACATATATATGCGGTCTGGCCACATATGAAGTAAGAATGACGGGAAGCTCTAAATGCAGATTTGCCTTGATCACTGAATTTTATTACAGTGGTGCATTTACTATGGCCCATGTGTATGGAACCATTCTTTCTTACACATAATTCCCCTTTAACTGGGAATACTGACATAGCGGGCAAGATTGGTGTAGCTTCGGATTCGACATTCAGAATCAGGAGGTTAAGTGTAAAATTACCTAATCCATATACTTCATTTTCTAGATCAGTTCCTGTTCTTTTGGGAAGTCCCTCCTTGTTAGGGTAGCAGACTTTAAGCAAAACCAAGTTCAGGTTTCCCCATACCCAGTTGTCTTGATAAACTGCGGAATTTGAATCTAGGGAATTAATCAAACTAAACCATGCTCCACAGGAGCCATTGTGTGTGAACGGATATGGAAAGAGGGGCAAAACTCCCTTATAGTTCTGATAAGGAGGGAGTCGGCCACATATCCAACAATTTGTAGCATTGCTGGTCTGATGGGAATGATGTAACATACTAATGAATGTGTTGTTGCGCAGCGCAAATCTATAGGACAACTCATGCGGAGGTAATTCGCTAAAAGAATGTTCAGCAGTAACATTATAAGCATGTTTAGAAATAGGGTAATACATATGCAGCAATATACTAAAAATGATGATCAGAAGACTTAGAGAAAACAAAATTAATAATGTTACTGTGCAATGACTACGAAGTGATTTACAATACGCATGCTTTTTAAGCTGCATCTGTTGATTTCTTTCTCTATTCCGGTCTAGAGGATACATGTCAGAGACAAATTCAACCGATTCACCTTGGAGAGGACTTAAACAATCAAATTGTCTGACTGGCTAGACCTTAATTTTAGTTTATAAAGTTCCGTTTTCGTGGGTTCAACCAAGGGGAGCTTTGAATCAGTCTGTGAAGGGATACAAGGCTGATTGTTCACATCGGTCGGTAGTCCATAAAATTTCTTGATATGACTCGAGTGCAACCACCCTTTACGCCCCTCGATCTTCACGGCTGTCCTTGTTACTAGTAGAACAAGTTTTGGCGATTTCCACCTAGGCTCCAGTTGGGTCTTCCGGTCGAAATTCCGTACTAGGACCAGATCACCTGGAACCACGTCATGGGGCTTCACCTCAGTGTTATCGGGAAAAGCTGCAGCTACCTGTGAACGACAAGATTGTAGTGCAGACATCAAGGAAGCCAGGTAATCTGTCAGCATATTACAGTCAACATCAGTGATTTTGCGAGGTATAGGCGTCCCCCACATATTTGGTGGTCTACCGAAGATCACCTCGTACGGGGATAGCCCTGTTCGAGAATGTGCTACCATTCTCATGTAAAAGAGTGCAACTGGTAAGGCTACTATCCAATCGACACCTTTTTCTCTACATATTTTGGACAATCTAATTTTCAGAGTTTGATTATGGCGTTCCACGAGACCTGCTGCCTCAGGATGTCGGACACAGTGGAATTTCCATTGGTAGCCTAACAAAAGTGAAACGTGTTTCATTAATTCGGATGAGAATGGCTGGCCGTTACAGCACGTGGCAAACCATATCGTGGGAAGAATTCTCGCACTAGCTGTTTGGCAGTAGTCGGGGCAGTGTAATCTGAAACCGGGTAGGCTTCTGTCCAACGGGAAAGAGCACAGACAACTACGAGAACATATTTGAATCCTCGACATCGTTCCATCTGGATATAATCCATCTGGAGGACTTCAAAAGCATGATCGGGAGGTTGAAATCCACCCTGCTCTACGGGGATGCTTTTACCTGGATTAAACTGACAACATATCATACAGGTACGTACTTTCTGTTTGGCTGCTGCTCGCAAGTGTTTGTTGAACCAAATGTGTTGAATACTGTCTAGCATAGCTTTTTCTCCTAGGTGCGCTGGACTGTGTATTGTGTTAATGATGACTTGAACCATGGAATCGGGAAGAAACCATATAGATTTTTCCTTCGTCATCCATCCTTGATCCGTTTGGATCCCTCCTAATTCAGTCCATTTCTTTATTTCTTCTGGTGTAGCGTGTGTCTGTATGTCAATTATATCAAGGGCGGGATCCTTAACTGTCATGCAATGTGTTGGTGTCGGAACTATTGTCTTTGTCGCGTCAGTTGTATGAGTCTGGTTCTGAGCAGTCTGTTTAGCTGTTCTGTCAGCTAGGTCATTACCCTGAGAAATGATATCGGTAATTTTTGTATGAGCTTTGCATTTCATAATCGATATTGCAGTAGGTAAATGAATCGCATCTAATAGGGCTTGAATGAGGGGTCCGTGTTGGATGTGGGCACCATGAGAAGTTAGATAACCTCTCTCTCGCCACAGCACGCCGAAGTCATGGACGACTCCGAATGCATAACGTGAATCTGTGTATATGTTAACTTTCTTATTTTTGGCTTGAATACAGGCTTGTGTCAGAGCGATGAGCTCTGCTGCTTGAGCTGACAAAGTGTTAATACAATTTGTTTCAATGACTTCAGTGTCTGTTGTGACTGCGTAAGCGGCCACTAACTCTCCTGTACTTGTTCTCATACATGAACCATCTACATACAATGTCACGTCTGGATCTAATAAAGGGATATCTGTCAAGTCTTGTCTGGGTTTTGTCGTGATAGTAATGACTTCAATACAATCATGTGCTAATGGATCTGTTCCATTTACTGGCAAAAGTGTGGCAGGATTTAACGTATTACAACGTCTGATTTCTATGTGTGGCTGAAACAATGTTAATTCATAACCGGTGAGTCTCGCTATAGTCAAGTGTTGTGTTTGTGTGCGGTTCAAGAAAACCTCTACTGCGTGTGGTACTTGTACTGTCAATTGATGTCCTAACACTATGGCATCGCTTTGTCTGATTGCTAAAGCTGTTGCTGCCACTGATTTCAGGCACGCAGGAAGAGCCTGAGCTACTGGATCTAATGTACTAGAGAAATAAGCACATGGTTTGTGTGATCCTGCTTGTTCCTGAGTGAGTACTGACAAGGCAGTACCTTCGCGTTCTGTAACAAATAGTGTAAACAGTTTATTGTAACATGGTGTTGCTAAAACAGGTGCTTGGCATAAAGCTTTCTTTAAGTTTTCCGAAAAGCGTGTGTATGTTCTTGAGTCCAAGGGAGGACAGTCGGTGTGGCGGCCTCCTGTGTTGTCAACTGGATGAGTGGTTTTGCTAGAAATGCATATTGAGGGATCCACTGCCTACAGTATGAAGTGAGGCCTATAAAAGCCCGCACCCCCTTTTGTGTCTTGGGTGGTGGCATGTTAGCAATTAACTGGATGCGGTCGGGTGTAAGCTGTCTTCCCTCCTTGGACAGCGAGTGCCCAAGGTAGACAACTCGCGGGACACAGAATTGCAGCTTAGAAGGGGACACCTTGTGCCCCTTGTCGGCCAGAAATTTTAAAACCGTCAGTGACGCTGTTTCACATTCAGGTTCGCTTCGGGCGGTGATCAGCAGATCATCGACATATTGAAGCAAGGCAGTGTTAACTGGCATGTGGATACTGTCAAGTTCTCGTTTTAGTGCTTGGCTATAGATGCTGGGGCTTTCTGTAAATCCTTGAGGTGCGCGTGTGAATTTAAAACTTCGTCCATTTAAACTGAATCCGAACAGATATTGACTTTCCGGATCTATTGGGACGCTAAAGAAAGCATTCTTGAGATCAATTACAGTGAAGAACGTTGCTTCTGAATCAATAGCAGTTAGTAATGAAGAGATATCTGGGACCACAGGGTATTGTGGTACAATACATTTATTTAATTCGCGCAGGTCAATAACTAATCGATATACTGGTGATGCTTTTGGATCCGTTCTTTTAAGAATCGTAATTATCGGGGAATTGCATACATTGGAGTCGGTTTCGACAACCACTCCTTGTGCAATGAGTTCGTCAATGATTTGCAGTAAGGCCGCAACAGCATCTGGTGGTAACCTATATTGTCGCATTCGTGGTAGTACTACTCCTGTTTTTAGTGTGACTCGGTATGGTGTAATGTTCATGCAACCAACATCAGTGGGGCCTTGTGCCCATAAATGCGTAGGTAAGCTCTGCAGCCGGTGATCCATGTCTCTGGACACGTAGTGACCTTTAAAATCACGTAAAAATAATCGTACTCCTTCCGGAGAACAACATATTATAGCTCCTAGAGCTTTCAATGTTTTTATACCTAACACGTTTTCTGGACATGATTTAGTAAGCAATAAATCTGTAGTTCGTGTCAATGGACCAACCGTAAGTGGAAGGGGCTGCGTAACTTCATTAATGATAGGTTTTCCTGAGAATCCAAGGGAAATATTCTGTGAGCCTGAGAGAGGTGCCCCTGGAACTTCACTGCGTCGTATGGTTGTTCTGCTTGCCCCTGTATCAAGTAAAAACTTTCTGTCTTCCCCTAATAGTTCACTATGCACATAAGGTCCCTCTTGATCTACAGGGACCTCAATAAGGGGTAAGCCAACTTCCCTCTCTAGGCTATTTCATGTGTATCGCTGATAATCGGGATAATCTGCTTGTGCATACTGATACATCTGTTGCATTGTTGCTTGTGTTGCAGCAATAGGCTGCACTTGTGGTGTTGCTACGGTCTGTTGTGGAGCTGCCTGTTGCGGGGCTAGTTGTTGCGGAGCTGACCTATGTTGTGCATGCTGAGGAATTTGTTGTTGATTCTGATCCTGTCTAGGTGGACGTGGTCTTTCTTGTGTTCTACCCGTGGCGATATTATGTTTCAGGACTGGACAATCGTGTATATAATGACCTTGTTGTTTACAATAGTTACATGTCCCTTTAACTGGACCTGTTGAATCACCCTTTTGGTGACCATCAGCTGGAACTGACTGAGCAACAAGCATTTTCATTTTTGTATCTTTCATACGTCTTTGTTCGTGTTCTTGTTCTTCTCTAATTCTATTGTGGTGATATTGTAACATCTGTAACATCTGTGACGGGGTGTTACCCTGCCAGGTACTCTCAAATTTCAGTACTCTATTCTTAACTTGCGGTAGGGAATTTTCAACTAATTTTGTCACAAACAGATGTGGATATGACTCGCTACTTGCTTTTATGCCACTATTTATACCAAAACAGTTTTCAAATCGGGAATAGAAATCACTAGTGTCTTCATCTTGCTTTTGTTTACAGGCTGAGATTGCACCCCAGTCCTCCTTTTTCGTAGTTAATAAACGTGGCAGTACCTGCACTAGTAATCCTGGTAGTGCTGTAGTCTTTTCCCCAAGCCCTGCTCCTGCAGCTCGGGCCTTTTCTTCGTTTTCTAATGCTGTCCAATCTATCTTTTGGTCTCCCACCTCCCATTCCTTTTCTTTGAGTTTCTCGTAAACACCGGCAGGCATTAACACTTTCAGTATTTTCATAATGTCGGGGTAGGTATACTCTCCCATGAGTAGCATGTCTTTTATCTCACGGTGGAAACCTGCTGGATCCTTGTCATGGCTGGGTACTACTTTCTTCATTTCTAATAATTCGATTTTAGTTATAGGCGTGTACACAAACACGCGTGTAAAGTTATTACCTTCACCTCTGATTGGGTGTACTTCGCGTAACGGATTCAGTCTATCTATGTGATACATTTTTCTTCCCATAGTGGGAACTGGAACGTGTTCTGGGCACACGAAAGTTATATACTGGTTTCGAAATTCTAGAATTTCTTTAATCAAATCAGTACCTGAACCTCTCCATCTATTCGTGAGTAATTCGGTCAATATGTCAGGTAAGGGTCCAGGATCGGAGTGTTGACTTTTATATAATATGAGGAGGTGTTGAATCATGTATATACTAGCTAAACGCTGTTCGTCTGGGACAAGATTCAGAAACGTGTGTGCTAGTGCATCATCACTGTATTTGTTGGGACTGTCAGCCCATTGTACTGCTGACCTGGCTAATTCTTGTTCATCCATGGAATCGAGCATATGGTACCCCCTTTGATCTCGGAGTAATTTATCAGCGGCTTGGAATAGGTGTTCAGGGGACCTTGTATTTAACATAGGGGTTTGACAATGTCTATTACATTCTGGACGTATCGGACATATCGGATCATTGAAGCCTCTAATATTATTATGGGGTCTTCCTCTACCTACGTAAGCTATCGTTTCTATTTGTTCTGATTCTTGCTCCTCCTCTCCCTCTGATTCAATTCTGTCTGCTTCTCGTCTTTCTTTATGTATTCGTTCTACTTCCTTGCGGATCTTTCGGCACATAACTACTATGCATGACTGTTTATCATGTTTCTCGTCTGATATGTTCTGACCCCATTTGGCAAGTTTTTGCATGGTATCATGATCTGCCCCAGGCCTGTCTTGGTTCCTGATCACGCAGTTTATGAAAAAACGTAGTAGTTGTCTTTGTACATCCACTTTCTGGTATTCCATAGCTTCGTTAATACTTTCTGGGCCTCGCCCTGTTTGGACAAAGTGATATATATTGTCTAGGTGCTCAACCATTCCTGGTATCGTCATTAAATACAATGTAGCCCGTCTTATACGTAGTGATGATATTAGCAATCTGTCCTGTTTACCTGGCACTGGATCGTATCTACAATCCACAAGATGTTCTCTAAACATGTCGGATGTCACTAGATGGGGTGTACGTTGGAGTGCTAAATCCCTAAGGGTCTGTTTATTTCGTGGTGGTGTGGCAAACATGTCTGTCGTACCTCCTGTAGCACCGTCTGAGGTGCTAGGCACGAAAGGATTCGTTGGACGTAAGATAGAAATTGTAGATGCGGGAAAAACAGTAGAAACGGACGGACCTGTTGGAACTAGTGCAGGAGTTTGCTGCTGCAGAGATACAGACGGATGCTCTTGGTGTTGAACACCATCGGCAAGCGGTGTGTGTGGTATGGTATTAGCATACTCGGGAGCTACGTCATCTAAATAGGGGGAAAGAAAAACGTCCTTTGCTGTTTTAGGATGTGCTTTTGTCGGGAGCAATGGAGGAGTCAAGTCTTTTGGTATTTCCGGGGTAGCCTTAGGTAATCCTTCGGCCAGAAGAGGATACATACCATTCATAAGAGTGTTTCTTTGTCTATCTACTTGTTCCGATTTAACTCGGGTACCTTCCTCTATTAATAAATTTTCTCGGGTTTTATTCGAATTCTCCCTACCTTTCTCTTCCTGTCTGAGCGCCTTTTCTGTACGTCTATATGATTCTTTACGCCATAATTCAATGGCATCTTTCTGTGACTGTCTGGCTTTCTTTTTCCATAATTCTTCTTCTACTCTCATGATGCAATCTGCATCCCAGGTCCCCGCTGCGGGCCATCTTTGACTCTCTGGTAAATCCTTGGTTTAGTCCACCCATAAATCAAGAAATAACACGGCATCTAGGCCATGCTTATGATACATAAAATACCCTGGAGTGTCCCTAGGTGGGATGGGAACAGCTTCTTCGAGTACCCCTTTTCTAGTTTTGATCTGTCTTAGTTTTGAAAAGAGCGGCATTTTTAGATCTGGTTACTTAATCTTAAACACACTTAATACAAATAAACACAATAATGAACAGTCATTCATACCACAATGTATAGAACGTATTTAACATTTAACATTTGACAGTTTAACGAACGATGATAACTAATAAGAAACTAGTTACTGACATAATACTAACACTAAATAATACTTAATTATATGCAAGACATACTAGATATACTGCTAAACAGTACAGATACACTGCTGAAACAGTGCAGACCGGATTTGTGTACCCAAACCCGTCTTGACCGGCACAGACTATGTGCACGTTTAAATGCCTCCCCGGCAATGGTACTCACCGGGTAGCTCGGAACGGAAGGCCTCGGAACTGAACTGAAACTGGACCGGACTGGACTCGACTCGACTGGACTCGGAACTTCGGAACCTGGTGGGCCTCTGTATACCTCGGATCTTGCTCTCTCAGCTAGGCTCTGGTCGGGATACTTCGCACTTCTCACCGCCTCGTCTGGGTGTTGATCGCAGCCTCAGTCACCTCCACTTGGCCGGAGGGAGATACAGGAAATCCTGCAGGTACGCGTTTTTGTCCGTTCAGCTGTGGCAGGAGACCGGGCCTGCAACGCACCTCCGGCGCGTGAGATGAGAAAGTGTCCCTGTTCGGGCGCCAATTTCTGTGGTAAATATTTCATTACCGGTACTATTTTTTATGCGGTAAAGTCTAGTAAGAATAACTCAGTAAATATAAGAGGCAGAATCCGTGGTATTAGAGGTTCTAAAAGGCTTTATTCCTCTACAAAGGAAATACAATTCGAATTGCAGGCTTCACACTCCATCACCATGAGGGTTCAGGAAGGAAGGCTATACATTATTGACAAGTAATGGTATTTATATGGAAAGCATTACATTAAGACAGATGCAGGAGGCGTAACAGCTGATAATACAGATATAATATACATACGTAACGAAAAAAGGCGTAAACATGGGTGTAACTAAAATACGTCATTAAACATGATGTCACAAGTGGGTGGATCCATAAGAGAATCCTGCAATGTCAGCAGAAATACTTGGCGGAGATGCGCGCGCAGCCGCATGACGTGTGATTGACGTGCAACTAGAGGGTGAAGGGGACTTGACATTTAGCTCTACATGTGGAGACAGAAGTCTGGGGGGTCATGTCAACCTAATCCCAAATCATATCTAATATCTTATGTTTAAAGAACTGTATTATCCAAAAGGAAAGGTCTCTAGGATGAAATCTATTCTATACTGACTGTTAGTGCGTGTACAAGCGTCTAAGTGTCTACATGAGATGCGAGGGGGCAGGAATCTTCCATGGTAACAGGGGCTATGAATTACTTGCATGAGGACAGTGAGGCCTGGCCCTTTGCACGGTAGCTGGAAGAATGTTTACCTAAACTACTAGACAGGAATGCATCGGATGAGAAGCGGAGTAGATAATCTTGAAGGTGAAATACAGTTTTTGGCAGGCAACAGGCTGGATCAGGCACCGTTAGCCGCGCAGGGAGTAGGACAAAGTTCATGGATACAGATGCAGGCTCGGGCTGGAGCTTTCAGAGGCAGAAAGCAGGAAAGGCTTGATGGCAGAATTCAGGGCCTACTCGCCTGAATCTGTAAAATGCGGAAAGTGAACCACATAAAGTCGGTGGCCTTTCATACTTAGGAATGGAATATCTGACCCATTCATGGTGGATCTGAAAGAGGACATGTTGACGGTGGACGCACATGTATTTGCGTCTTCAAAACTGGAACTGGAGGGAACATACATGTACTTATAGCATGCACATGGAGCCGTTGGGGTCTACAATAGGGGACATAACTGATCACAAAATTCATATTTCCTCAAGCTGCTATTTTAACACACATCCTTAATTTTCATTGAACCATTCAGTTCAGCGTAGCTGCTAACTATCAGAATTCATGGCATTCCGAGGACAGCATTCCCTTTGTAATTACAAGCACCAGCTTGTGCCATGGCGCAAGGAGGGACTGCACATCTCTGTAGTAATTTTTACTGCCCAAGCCCCCCATCCCTAGAACCCAAACCATCTTTTTGCCTTCCCCAGCCTGAAGTTAAAACACTAAAGCCATCCGCTTGATCAGTGAGCGAATAGATGAATTCCTTACAGCACAGGTTTGATACATAGGCTGGAAAAGGGATTTGAACCCTGCAATTCTGCCTTCCTGAGGAACAAAGATTTTCTGATTCCCCCCCAGGTAGCATCCAACACCAGCACGGGATGACGTGCTACACCATTCATTCTTTTGGACAACCATCCCTGGTGTATAGTGTGGTTTTTGACTCCTTGGTCTGGAAGCTAGGAGTTGAATCCTCTAATTGTCCCTCCTAAAGTGGCAGAAAACATGTCTGTTATCTTGGAAAGCAGGCTACAGTCCAGTGCCAGAATGAGCAAGCCCTACACCGCATTATGTTTTCACTTTTACCCGATGGTCTGGTGGCTTTCAGCCTTTCTCCTCCCCACATGGGATGTGCAGATGGGGTGTTACCTTCACAATCTGTCCACCAACTGGGGCTAAGAGCACTTCAGGACACCACAGAAAAAAGTGACAACATGAAGGCAATATGCTGGACCTTCTTACCATCGTGTTCACCCCCAACATCATACAATGTGTATGCCCCTAGAGGGAGGCAGAATGAGGAGTTTACGCTGCATCTGCCAGCCCAAGTGTCAATACTACACCCATATAACCCTAATTTCCTGTCTTTTGCCATGAAGAATGGCTGCAGTATTGAATTGGGGGTCAGCCACCAGCCCCTGGGCAATTCTGAAGCCTAGAGACCAGGGGCATCCAGTGTGATTGCATGGATTCCCACATGACTCTTATTCAGAATGACCTGCTCTCTTTCTGCTGATGATGACTGGAGCATTTTATCTAGGGTCAAAAAGAACTCAACTCGCCTATGGAGTTCTCCGTACCAGCTATGGCGTTTGCCAGCTACATAGGGTAGGTGGACAATTCTGCTATGTAAGCTGATTAAATGAATGCATTTAGAAAATAAAGGGAAACAATCTGGGATTGAGAAAGTCTCCATGGTAGTACACAAAATAAAATGATAGGGTATGTTACATAGAAGTACATGTGTGTATGTGAAATCTGCATATATCATGTTATTGTCCCTACTATACATGTGGGGTGTTATGATTTGACTTCAAATTGCAACTGTGTGTGAATGGTGACTATGGGTATGATATATACTCTGTATGAATACGTGAGTGATGTGTTAGTTGATGCATTTTGCATTAAGACTTGCAAGTCTAGATGGTTTAGTTTCAGCTTACAATAAAGCCATACAATAGTAAATATTATAGAATATCTGAATGCATACACTTCATAAAAATAATACATACCCATTGCTAAACAACATTGTGAAAACATTCCCATCAGCACCTTCCCATTTGCTAGCATGCCTCACTTCTATGTGTTTTACTGGGTGCGAGATTCAACACCTCAATTCGACTTCCTTTGATGACAGAGGTCTGTTTCAAAGGTTTAGTGTGTTTCTCGTCCTCCTCTACAACACCAATAAAGCGCAGATTGTTCATGTAGGCACCCAAAAAATAAAACCGTAGATAAATTAAATCAAAAGTACCTTTCAGCGCAGAAGAAAGTGGTACATAAAGTGGCATCTAGTCATATATCAACAATATGAAAGAAAATGTATTTGTGCAGCGAGCAGGTAAGAATGCGATCATCTAGGCGGCTAGTGACTTCAAAAATGTTGGTTCACGTAGAAGGATTCATTAGTGCAAAACAGTTTGAATGAGTTTGTGCAGGTCACAGCCTTTGAGTAATAAGTATCAATACAAGAGGTAGACCTATACAGCCTTAAATCGCTTTTTGTAGCCTCATCTTTTGCCACAAAGATGTCCAATATTTCCTTTTCACCATTGGTAAAGTGGCTTTGATCATGTTTTCTGGGTGGTGCAATAAATCTGGACAATCTATTGATTTGAGCATGTACTCTAAGGGCCAGATGTTTGACCCTCAGGGCTTGTGGCTCGCAATTCGCAAACACTGATGTACAGCAGTGTCTGAGACACTGTTTGCGATTCTCAAAAGGGTTGTAAAGGACCTGCCTCATTGTTTATGTTTATGTTTTAATGCTTGTATAGTGCTCGAATCCCGAAGCGTCTTGGTGCTGTGGTGTGAGGGCAGAAAAATATGATTGTAAAGGGAGGCCTATGTGGCTGTAAAAAGCAGGGTTTTCAAACTCTTCCTGAAGAGCTGGAGATTGGGTTGAAACCTCATAGACAGAGGCCATTAATATTCATGAGGCAGGTCCCATTTTGCTACTGATTGGGAATGGCCGGCATTCACAGGGATGGTGGCTTGCTGGGGTCAGCAGACCACCATGTCTGTGGCTGCTTTTACAATGAAGCAGTTTCTTTATGCAGCCCTTTTTCCTTAAAGGAAAAAGGGATCCATCAAAAAAATAGAAATTTAACATTTCAGTTTCCTTTATTTATTCTTGGCTGAGCCTGTTCGGCACCATCCTATGATTTCCCAGAATGTATGATGTTACAACGCATACATTTACCATGCATGCCTTTACAACTCAGTTTTTACATCGCAACATCTATTACAATGCATGATTTTACATCACATGCCATCACAACGCATTTTTAGAAACTACCTTTACACCTCATTCCATTACATCGCATTATACCATTACAACGCATACCATTACGATGCATACCATTATATTGCATATAAGGTAAGTGCTGGATAGTGTAGGGGTAAAAATTACTATTCTCTAGGCCTGGGCGGTAAATTTCGTATTTTGACATTTTCGCGTTCCGCGGAGAGCGCGAAAATGTCAAAACTTTCGCAACCTGCAGCGAAACGGAAGTATTTTTCTTGTTCGCGCTTTAAAAATGCATTCTCGCGTGCGCGGTCGTGACTTACCGGGTCCCTGCATTCGCGGACGAGTTTTCCTATCCGTTCACGCGCGCCACAAGATGTTGGATTGTTGGTAGCCGGTCTCGCTATCCCGCGAGAGTTTGCGATCGCGAACACGTCATTGCGATCGCGAACAGGAAATAAGCATCGCGAGCAAGATGGCCGCACCCATCAGCGACCACATGGGCAAGTTGGAGATATATTTCCCCGCGAGCACGCAAAAACACATTGCGGGCGGGAAAAGCAAACTCCGCATCTTCGCGAAAGTTTCGCATGCTCGCGGAGATTTTGCGCAAGTCAATTTTGCAAATTCCGCCCACCCTTACTATTCTCACTCCAGTGAGTGCGACAGTACGGTAAGTGTTGGATAGTGTAGGGGTAAACATTACGATTCCCACTCCAGTGAGTGCAACAGTAGGGTTAGTGTTGGATAGTGTAGGGGTAAAAACTATGCGTTGTAATGGTATGCGTTGTAATGGTATGCGTTGTAGTGACATGCGTTGAAATGGTATGCGTTGTAGTGAAATGCGATGTAATGGCTGCGTTGTAATGGCATGCGATGTAAAGGATATTGCATTGTAATGACTGCATTGTAAAGGTAGTGTTAAAGGTAATGACTGCGTTGTAAAGGATGTTTCCCGATTTCCCAGAGCTTTTTTGTGTCCTTTTGATCTATTGCATCTTGCAGAGCTTCCATGCCTTAGTACTCTCGTTTTATATTTTATATCCTATAAGGAGTAAGTAGGCCCTAGGCCCTATTGTCTTCCAGAAGCTATGCCTTAACCCTCAGGGTGGTCCTTCTTTCTCTGAGAGCTAAACTAAGCCTTTTCTTCTTTTCAGTGCATTCCTTGTCGTACCACTCAAGGTAAGAGTCTTGCTCTGTCATCTATCTGCTTTCTTTGTGATCTGATAATACTGGAGTGGTGACTGTAAGCAGTGACTTGAATGATTTGATCATCGCAAGGCCAGGAACCAATATAGATTGGATTCCACCGCAGGTTGGTTGAGAATTCAACTGTTTCCCATTTAATGTTGGCTCTGGAAAGTTATTTCTGTTACCATTCAGGGTGAGTCTACAGGCATGTGCACATTCTGTCTGGTGCCAGCTCTTAAAGTGGTATTCTGCGAGATTGAGCATGAGGTGAAGTGGGTTGTGGTCACTCTCTTTTCTCTCTCTGACCCACATATCTATTACTAGGTTCCAAGCCTCCGGATTAATCATGATGTAATCAAAGTGTTGGTGCGCTTTCCCACATGAAAAGTTGGTCTCAGTGGATTGTCAGAAGTGGTCTGGCCATTCAGAGGTCTCAAACCCATATTTCTGAGTTGTACTTATTTTTTTGTTGTTGTTTTTTTATGTACTATAACCTTTGCGGGGGGAGGTGGATGCCCCCATGCGAAGTCCTCCTCCTGGGTGAAAACTGATGTTCAAATCCCCACGTAGTATTATCATTCTCACCTGCTAATGAAGAAATCAGTGGGTGGTGGCATTTTCTTGCCTTATGGCTGAAAGCAATGTATCCAATGATTATAGGCTCATTGAGGTTTCATCCTTCCCACATGGTGGTTAATAAATATTGATAAGAAATTTCACTCTATTGCCGTTTTCAATCTTCAGGTGTTGGATGTTAATGCTTATGGGGAAGAATGATAGTTTAGTATTAAGAATACAGGAGGCTTTAACTCTGATGGGAAGACCACCCTTTGCCCTTCATCTTGGCTGACTTGAGGCAGGTGTATTGAAAGAAATGAACCCCATTTAAGTCTGTGTTCTCCCATGCCTACTTTATTTATTTTAATTTTATTCATTTCGGAGTTTTATATAGCGCTTACAAGACCCGGGGGTATCAGAGCGCTTTACAACATAAATGAATAGAAAAACATAAACAAAGACAAAAACAGTACAGCGAGTATCATTTGTGATTTGGTGGCCAAAAATATCTAGGTCATTGGCCAGATGGAAAGAGATGGCGGTTGAGGAGAAGTTCTTTTAGTTGTCTCTTGAAGATCGTGAAGGAGGGATTAGTCCTGATGTGGGTAGGGAGAGAGTTCCAGATTTTTGGGCCATTCCCAGAGAAAGAGCGGGAGAGGGCTTTTTGTTTGTGTCTCTTTGGGGGCTTAGGAGAGCGAGTTGGAGCTTCTTAGGTTTCTTGATTGTCCAGCTTTGTGAGTTTGGCAGCTAGGTAGTCCGGTTTGCCTGTGTGCAGGGCTTTATGGGTGAGACAGGCAGTTTTGAAGGCGCAGCGTGCTTTGATGGGTAGCCATTTTAGGGCCTGTAATGCAGGGGTGATGTGGTCGTGTTTCTTGGTACCTGAGACCATTCTTGTTGCTGCATTTAGGGTGGCTCTCAAGGGGGCTGTATGTGTTTTTGCTGTCCCAGTTAGAGTGGCATTGCCATAGTCAAGTCTGGACAGATCTAGGGATTGGGTGGCAGTTTTTAGGTCATTGGGGGGTATGAAAGGTTTGATTTTGTTGAGGAGTTTTAGGTTGTATAGCGTGCCTTTTGCTGTGGATTTGATGTGCGAGCTCATGTTGAGGCTTGAGTCTAGAGAGATCCATAGCAATTTGACTGTGTTTGCTGGAGTGAGTTTGCAGTTTAGAGAGTCAAGGTTATGTATCCATTCTTGGATCTGAGGGAGTTGTTCGTGATTGGAGAAGACAAGGATTTAGTTTTTTTCTTGGTTGAGTTTGAGGTGATTAATAGTTAGCCAATTTTCTACTTTTGAAAGGGTGGAGTTGAGGCGGAGGATGTCATTGAGGGAGGAGATATCGAGGTAGAGCTGGGTGTCATCAGAATAGAGGTGGTAGGCGATGCTAGCTTATTTTAGAATGGCAGTGAGCGGTTCCATGTAAATGTTGAAGAGTATGGGGGAGAGGACTGAGCCTTGAGGGACACCTTGAGTTGAGGGGGAAGTGTCGGACATTGAGTTTTTGATTTTTATGAGTTGGGAGCGGTTATGTAGAAATGAGGAGAACCATTTTAGGACAGTGCCATCTGCTCTGACACGTTTTTGTAGGGCATCTAAGAGAAGTTTGTGATCAACCATGTCAAAAGCAGCTGAAAGGTCGAGGAGGACAAGTAGGCAGCATCTGTTGGAGTCAAGGGAGTTGTGAATGTCGTCCATAATGCTCAGTATAGCGGTTTCTGTGCTGCATCCCTTACTAAACCCGGATTGGTGTGAGTCAAGTAGGTTGTTGGATTCCAGGTGTTGGTTCATTTGGGAGAGAACACATTTCTCCAGGATTTTGGCTAGGAAAGGAAGGTTGGTGATGGGCCTAAAGTTTTTGAGGTCATTTGGGTCAGCATCCATTTTTTTTAGAAGGGGGGTGACTTGGCCTTGTTTGAGGCAGTCGGGCATCAGTCCGTTGTTTAGTGAGCTGTTGATAATCTTAGTCCAGAGAGGGGTTAGGGTGAGGTTGAGGTTTTTAGCTAAGGAGGCGGGCAGAGGGTCTGCATAATGGTTGGAGGGTTTGGAGTTGGCAATCACATTAGAGATGTCCTCTTCGGAGAGAGGATTGAAGTCTTTACAACGCTTGGGAGGGGATGGGGGACTAGGGTGAGGAGTGATTTTGGGGGTCAACAGAGGAGCGGTCTCGGCTTTAGGGAGCATGTTTTGAGCTGGAGAAGGGTGAGGTTCCATAAGGGGGGAGGATTTGCCATGTTGGGATTGAGGGTGGTGGTCTAGGGAGAGCTCAATATTGGAGATTTTGTCATCGAAGAATTTGGCCAGGTTGTCGCACTGGAGTTTGGAGGCAGGGGGGTTAGCTTTGGTGGGCTTGGAGGTCTGTTTCTGGATGATGTTGAAAAGTTCTTTGGGGCAGTTTTTGGCTTTGTCTAGTGCGTTCCGGAAGAAGGAGGCTTTCTCCTTGATTATGTGTTTTTTGTAGTTACTGCGTTCTTTCCTGAGTTGGGAGAGGTTGATTGTGGATGGGTTCCCTCTCCAGAGTCTCTCAGCCGCTCTTACTTTTCTTCGTTCGGAGTTGAGGTCATTATTGAACCAAGCTCGGGAGGGGATGTCTCTGACTCTTTTTGTTTTTAGGGGGGCTAGTTGGTTGAGGGCATTTGTCATTGTCGTGTTGTACAGTGTAGTGAGCTCAACCGTGTTGAGGTTGTCTGCACAGGTTGGGAGCAGTGATGTTATGGTATCTTGAAGGGCAGGGAGGGGGATGTCATGCAAGTTTCTGGTCCATTTGTGGGTGATTTGGGTTTTGATTGGTGGAGCTACTGTTTGATTGATGTTGAATAAAATGATGTGGTGGTCTGACCAGTCGATCGGGAGAATGTTGTTTATGGTAATGGTTTCGCTTTTGGCTATGTAGCATCTAACGTAGAGCCCTTGTTGTGAGTTTGACCCTTGCAGTGTTGTGTGAGATCATTTGTGAGAAGGAGTTCATTTAGGGACTGTATAACAGTGTCATTTACATTGTTCCAGGGGAGGTTGAAGTCACCCAGGATGATGTTGTCGGAGTTTGATAGGGAACATTGGGTTAGTAGGTTCGAGATTTGATCACTGAAAGCAGGAGAATTACCTGGGGTTTGGTAGATGAGATGGCATTTTGTTACTTTGTTGTTTGGGTGTATTATGTTGGTGTTGAGGTATTCGAAGGTTGGGAAGGAGTGAGTTTTGAGTTCAGCTATATTGATGTTGTTCTTATGGATGACTGCAATGCCGCCGCCGCGTTGGTCTTTTCTGTCTTTTTTGATGATGGAGAAGCCAGGGGGTACTAGGAGGTCAAGGAGCGGGAATGATGTTTCATTGAGACAGGTTTCGGTGAGGATCGCAATGTCAGTGTTGTTACACAGTATGGCATCAGCCAGCTCTATTGCGTGCTTTGCTGCTGATCTGCAGTTTACGAGCATGCAGTTTACCATGTCGCTGTTGGAGTGGGTTTGGGAGGGGGGTGGAGCTTGGGGGATGCTTTTGCATTGGGAGGGACATTTTGTGGGCCGAGGTTGGTTGTTGTCTCTACCTATTCCGGTGATTACTTGAATGTTGGAGGGGGGGTTTGGGTTTCTCTGGGGTCATAGGTTTTAGCGAGTGTTATTGCCTCTCTCAGAGACATATCAGGGATCGTTCTTTTTGGTCTGAGGGATTGGGTGTTGCGAGGGGAGGAGCGCCAGCTGGGCATCTGGAGATTAGGCTGTTGAGGTGGCTCACAGGTGTTTAAGAGGGAGGGGGTATAAGGTGTTTGGTGGGGAAGGAGGGCGCAGTGGTGTTGAGGAGGATTTTGTCGATGGCCTGGGTGATAGTGTTGAGTTGGCTGTGTAGTAGGGACAAGTTAACAGTGATGGTTGAGAGTTGGGGTGGGGTCATAGGTAGGAGGGAGTTGAGTTGTGTTTCTGTGCATGAGAGGCGCTCAGTTATTACCTCCATCCGGGGAGTGGGGAGGTGTGGGTGTGGGTGGCATATCCGATTGAGGTCAGGTGTAGGTTAGGCGGGTACTCGAGTTAGTAATAGTAGGGGGGTTTGAGAGGATTATTTGAGAAGGCTCAGGGGGGAGGGGGAGGGGCAGGGGGCTGGTTCTTGGGGTGGGAGGTGTGGTAGGGGGGTGGGAGTAGGGGGTAGAGGGCAGTCTGGGCTGGGGCAGGTGGGCAAGTCTGTGGAGTTAGGTAGTTGAGGGCTTGGGGTAGGATTTGAGTGTGGTCTTTCTTGGGTTGAGGTCTGGGGGTCAAGGTCGGGATGGATAGCGCAGTTAGGTGGGGTCAGGATGGAGTTTCGCAGCTTGGGGAAGGCGAGTTCAAATTGGTGTAGGTTGAAGTCGTTGGCTTGGACTATGACTTTTTCCATTTCTGTATAGTGTTATGGTGGCGTTAATTGTGAGTGGGGAAGACTTGGAGATAGTTAGTCTTTGGCGTGGGGGATGTTGGTGGTTTTGGTAACTTGCAGGTGTTAGGTAGGCTATTTCTCCATTTGGCTTGGTGGGTGGTGTAGAAGATAAGGTCTGTTTTAGTCTTGCCATTGGGGGAGTAGAGAGGTCGGCTATGAGTGGTTCAGGGTGTTGCTTGAGTAGATTATGTTTGAATATTTTAGTGTTGTTAGCTGAGAGGTTGGGTGGGTAGATGATGTAGAAGGAGTGAGAGCTGTGGGGATTCAGGTTGGAGGGAGGTTGAGGGGTGGGTGTTGATGGGGTGGTCTGGAGGGGATTTTGGTTGTTTGGCATCTTTCTGATTGAGGAGAGGAAAAACAAACAGGGGGGTGTCGGGATAGGTTAGGGGGATGGGGATGTTAGGGGTAGGTTGAGCCTTGTGTTCTGCCTTGTCTGGAGAGGTAGGTGCCGGGGGAGTAGGGATTAATTCGCAGGGTGGCCCAATTACTGCTGCTGGGGGTGGGGAGAGGGGTCACCATAGCGCGCTAAGCGCCGTTGTCATAGGACCTAGGGGTGTGGAGGAATTGATTGGCGTCATTTGCAACAGATGAAGTCTTGCCACTCTAGAGATTGCTTAACGGTAAAGTCATAGAGAATTGAGATCACTTGCAATAGGTATTATGCCATCCTAGTGTATAGTGGGAGTTATTTGGTTTCCTTTATCTGAGAGTGTTGGGAGGGTATTTGCTCTAATATCCATGACAAGATGGACACTGCTGGGGTTGGCCAGTCCTCTTTTTATAGCTACTTTCAGGCTCTTGATTAGTCCTCTTTCAGTTTCTATTTGGAGTTGAGCAGGGCAGGGGCTGACAGAGTAAAACGGCCATCTGTTTCGATCTGATTCAGTAGATTCCTCAATATATGCTCACATATGCCAGGAGAGTTATTGAAGGTTTCCCTCTCAGGGCCATCCCAATGTGGGACTGTGTGAGGGACATTTTTGGACATTGAGTGTGTGTGGCTTCATGATTCACCAGTGGATGATATATCACTCCAAGACTCACCAGTGGATGCAGGGATGCACCTAAGAAGCGGCACAGTACCTTAGATTTCTTTTTCAGCTTCCGTGGCATTTGGAACCTGGAGCGTGCTGGGAGGTTTCCTGGTTGAGGCAGTCATCGTCGTCGCCGGGTGCCATTTTGAAGTCAGGCCCCTGATTTCAGGACCACTTCGTCGCCTCTCGTATTGGGGTTGTTGCCGTGAACCGAACTCTCCTAGACGTCCCCACCACAATTTATAGGGGACATCAAAATGAAGTGATCACCCCGCGCCCAGGAAACTCAGCTGCAGGGGTGGGGGCGGGGCATTCACTTTGCGAGGGACACCGTGCACGTAGAGACACCTCCGGAACCCCGGGCAGACTCAGGATGGCAGCCACTAGTCCTTCCCACCTTCCAGGATCTAACGGCGGGGGGGCTCATCTCTGTCAAGATCCGTGATCCGGGCTCCCCGTCACGGCCATTGGGAGCTCGGAGTAATGAGAGGCCGGGAGGAGCTCGGCAAGCCATGAGTGTAGGCTCACCCTTGAGGCCCTGGGAGCTCGGTGCGATGTCCAGCCCGCAAATCCTCAGGATCGACCAGCATCAGGAAGAGGGAGTGACCCCATCGCGGCCCAAGCTCAGCGACATCAGCCAGGGGGAGGCTCAAACCAGTGGAAGCTGCGGTGACTTTTCTCACCGGTCACGACCCGACTCGGATCCCGACTCGTGAGTCCTGGCTCGTGAGTTTTCTCACCGGACACGTCCCGATTCGGATCCCTTCACGGGGTGGCAGTGGACCCCGCGGGAGATGTCGGCAAGGCCAGCAGGCTTCAGGTAGGATGTTGCTGGTAGTCCTTATTTGCAGTTGTAGTCGCTCCGCTATCACAGTGTTGCTGTTGTATCCACCAGTGAAGGGACGTCGAGCAAGAGGGTGGATGGGGGGCACAGACAGGGATTTTTACAAACTTGTGATCCCAGGCCCCGGAGCTTCATAGGAGAGCTCCTGTCCGGCGGCCATTTTATGTATGGGATGCCTACTGTTTTTTGCAAGCAGCAGATATCATGCAGCTTCATGTACGCTACCCAATCCTTATCTTACAGCTTTTTGCTTAGTCCCGCAATGTTCCAGCATGTTATCTGCATCTGATTTACAGCTGTCTGGAGGAATCGCTTTATTCTGTATAAATAACTGCTTGGTCGCCCAACAGTGCCAGTGGAAACCCAGCAGAGATAAGTTTGCAAGTAGGTGGTATTTGGGGTCGCTACGGGCTGTCCACCTGGTTAGATTTATGAATTAAACAAACAATGAGGAACTGGTGGTCTAACGGAAAGAGGCTTGTAAGAAACAAAAACACCCCAAGTATACCAAGAGAAGAGGAACTATACAACTGCAGATTAAACCTACAATGAAACGTTAGGCAGAAAACACAGAGAGTTGTCAGGATTTCCATCAACTGCCAAGAGAGGCCAGTGTCATCATCTGGTCATCCTTCAATCTAAGCCACTATTCCTCAAAGCCTTGAGGGGAATCGTGTGGCAAAAAGATTGCAACTGAGCCAGCAAAGTATAGTCACAGAAGGAGAAAAACCAGAGGTAACTGATCAACGTGATCTTAAAGGGCAGTATGTGTTCTCTTGCTTGGTGGAAATTGTGTAAGTGCAGTGCAGGACAGTGAAAATAAAAAGGAGTTGGAAAAGAGAGAAACAGCCTTTAATCACTATCTCTGTACCAATCCTCTTAAAAACGTGCTAAAGCAACATGGAACAAATAAGTTGCTTCACAGTGGGTCAACTAGTTTCAGCCTAGATGGAACAGTGTCCGGCTTTCTTCAGGACCTATATGACAAATTGTGCTACTGCATCAGTGATCTTGTGATTTAAAATACAAAAATTGTCAAATGTACAACCTTGGATGATGAGATCTCAAAAAGGTCAGGGTGATCTTCACTCCTGGAACAAATGGATACATAGAGAAATCAGAATTATATTCGTTTGGGGGGATAGGTAGGTTCCTTACAAGTCTCAGCAACGCATCATGTGAGGCGGTACTTTTTAAACTAAGCCAATAATTATTGGCGCACTTTAGTAGTAAACTATTAACCACGTGCACTCACCTGTACCTTTCTAGATACAGACCTCACCTCACCCGGTCACTAACTCAGGGATGGGAGACCCCGCTCTATAATGGATAAGAGAGTGGATCAGTGTTAGTACGGAAGATACTTATTATTCCTTCTAACATGTTTTAAAAAACCTAATATTGTTCGTTTATCAACATTCTGTCTACCAAACATACAAAGAGTGAAAAAAGTCAAACAAGGGGGGAGGAGGGAAAGATAAACTTTTTGACATCTCCATTGAAATTACAACACGGTTGTGTAGGAAGGGAAAAGTAAATGGCTACCTCAATGTCGTGTTCGATAGATACTGAGCTGGAGCCCCAGCTGATGCAGCAGTATCTGTCGATTAAGTTGCAACACGGGTGACAAACGAGGGTGTATACAAGCGCCCAGTCTAATGTTTGCAATAGTGCTTCTCCCTTGTGGTGGTTAAAGCAATCACTTGAAAAAAACATTTAAAAAAAAACATTTTAAAAGGGAAATGCCGCTGTCCGGTCAAGTATAATAAGCGTCTTGAGGAAGCGGTTGTGGCTCCTCAGGTACTGGTTGGAAAACTTGAGACCTTGTGTGCTCAGGACAAAAAACGAGTGTCGAGTGTTATACTGCACTGGTATTAAACTGCGCTGATGACAAAACAGGCTACCTAATGCAGGCGAGACAAAGAGAATCTGTAAAACTCGGTAAAACTCACCTATCCGTCGGTGCCTCGGGCTCCCCTGTGTTTGTGGGAGGTACCGAGGCACCGATCAGATGGTGTATTTACGTGTGCACGTAACGAGCCACACGTTGCCAATCAAAACACACTGATGGAACTACAGGATGACCTCATCTTTACAGGAAGTAGTTGTTCAAACGGAGTCGGTAGTAGCATCACTGTGAACAATAAAGTTTCACAGTACGCTTCTGATTGCTCGACAAAATAAATATTAGTGTCTGTCCTGTGGCCATTGAAGCTACATGTGTAGTTCCTACAGGGTGAAAAGTCGAAGGGAAATGAAGTTTTCCGATAGCAGACTTTCACCTAGTGAATGTAAGTGCACAAGGGAAGGGGATCTTCCGGGTTCGGCGACGCGGGCAGGTTTACTAACCTCCAGGGGAATCTTGCCATGGAACGAATGTGTTTCTCCCCCTGTTGACGCGCCATGCACCTGATGATGAGGTTTTTATAATAAGAATTGGTGACCCCTTTTATAAACAATACATAAGGTAGGGGCACCAACTAAGGGTTGACTAACAAACTATTTTCACCCTTGTTTTCACACCACACTGTAGATAGTTTTTAGCACACATCACTTTAGCATTATAGGTCCTGACGAAGCGCCATGAGATCCTTCTGACCGACTGGGCGCGAAACATGTTGACCAGAAGAGTAGTGCGTAGCTAGCCACTCCTCCTTTTGTGAGCAAATATAGCTTTGACGCCACTCACCCCTTTTTAACAAGGTGGTTGACTGAGCCAATAAAGTTACATTTCAGATTAACCAACCTTTTTTTAATCCATATACATCTACACTCCCGGGCCCTCACACGCATGCACCATACGGCAGGGAACAAAAGATCTCCGATAAAGAGCCCCTGTATGGGTGCCCGTCGGGTATTGCACCGCCGACCCGACGAGGAGCAAAACCCAGATGATGAAGCATGACACCTAGCTTGCTGGGTGTGTGAGGGTTTCAGTTCCACCCTTAAGGGATCCCCTTCCCTTGTGCACTTACATTCACTAGGTGAAAGTCTGCTATCGGAAAACTTAATTTCCCTTCGACTTTTCACCCTGTAGGAACTACACACCTCTCGTTGATACCGCTACTTAGGGCTTATGTGTAGGACCTCTATAAAAATAGCCCACCCTTCACTCTCCTTCTCTTTGTTGAACATTGAAGCTACATCTCAGGAGTACTTGTAATGAAAGCTTGCACTGATAAATAACACGCAGTGCACCATCAGGAGGCAGACATTCAAACTAAAGTGTTATGACTAGCTTGACTTCTGTCAATGTGTATAAGATGCGATGTGTTCACAGAAAGACACACATTTGAAAGATGTTAGAGGATACATTTAATCCTATTATATTCCTCCCTGTAAACTTTCACATGTCAAGTACTAGAAAGGAATTTTAAGTCTTAGGAAGAGATTTTAATACTAGGATCATTCAGCACTATTGAGCTAACTGTTCCCCAATGGACTATGATAAAGTAGTCCATGGTATCGAATCGTTGAGTCCGATCTGGTCACTGCGCAGTTTAAATACCCAACGCTGTTCTTTATTAAACAGAAAGTGGGTTTTGTCCGTGATATGGGACGGTATAAATGGTTTTTCTAAAACCGTCCAAATAAAATCCTCTGCTTTGTGATTTTTTTCAACGAAATGTCTAGTCAACTTAGTGTTGGTCTTACTACATCTAAATGTGCTTTTGTGTTCCTGCATTCTTATTTTAACTTTGCGGGTTGTCATGCCTACATAATGGTATTGACAATGGGCACTTCAGAAGATAGATCAGGTTCTCACTGTTGCAGTTAGTGAATGATTTCTGTAACCAAGGTCTAGTCGTACCCATCTCAATTGATTTAGAATGTCTAGTTTGCGGACAAACGGCACACCCCCCACAAGGATAGTGACCTTGGATAGCTGGTAGATTCCATAGAGTACCTTGTGTAGATACTTCTCGTTCTTTTGGGCGGGTGTTAACCAATTTATCACGGAGATTCTGACCCCGTTTGAATGCAAAAAGAGGCATGGGGATTTTTTGGTTACATGTGTTCAAGATCCGCCAATTTTTTCGGATGCTCTTCTGGATGCCATTAGAGAGTGTGCTAAAGGTGTGAACAAAAGTAAGGCGCTCCAGAGATGGTTTTGCAGGTTTGGGTTCAAGTAGTGCATCTCTATGGTTGTTCAATGCACGTTTACATGCATTTGTTATCAGTTTTTTAGGGTATAATTTCACTGATAACTGGTTTGAAAGGTCACTAGCATGTTGTTTGTATAAATCAACAGACGAACAATTCCGTTGGAGACGTAAGAATTGTCCGAACGGTAAATTGTCTCTTAAAGATTTAGGATGTTGGGAATCATATCTTAAAAGAGAATTACAGGCCATGGGTTTGCGATAAAGTTCGCTGGCTAGGCCATTAGGTGTCACAAAAATGGACAGATCCAAGAAGGAAATTCTGGTCTTATGTGCTTCTAGAGTGAACCTCAAGAAAGCATTGCAGGTGTTCAGCCATTCTTGAAAGGATATAGCCGATTCCAAACTCCCTCTCCACACTACCAAGATATCGTCAATGTACCTCTTCCATAGTCTAATAGACTGATGGCAGGGGTTAGTCTCATTGAGAACATGTTCTTGTTCAAACCTATGTACGTACAGGTTCGCCAGGCTCGGCGCGAAAACACTTCCCATGCTCGTACCTGAGACTTGGAGATAGATCCTGTCTTCATACATGAAGAAATTCTCATTCATTGCAAGCTGTGCTAATGCCATGGTAAAATGAACTGGCGTGATGGAATCTAAGTTCGCAGCATTAAGGATGGAAGCGATGGTATCCAGTGTTTCATCTTGTGGAATAGATGTATAAAGGGATTCTACATCAAAAGAAACAAGAAAATCTTGTTCTGGATCAAAATCTATTGTGGGAAGGAGGCGAAG
Organism: Triturus cristatus; assembly: GCF_964204655.1. Classification (NCBI taxonomy): domain Eukaryota; kingdom Metazoa; phylum Chordata; class Amphibia; order Caudata; family Salamandridae; genus Triturus; species Triturus cristatus. The sequence continues at coordinate 1,072,469,330 of NC_140592.1, read as the reverse complement.
TACATCTTTGGTATCTTGAAGATAGGTCGGCATATCCTTCACCAGTGGTCTCAAAAAGAAATCTACAAACGTATACAATGGTTCTAACATAGAACCAATACCTGATATAATTGGTCTTCCGGGGGGAGGTCTTTGGGTCTTATGAATTTTTGGTAATGTGTAGAAATATGGCATTACCGGATGAGTAGTCTGCAGGTAGGTGCTTTCTTGCGAGGTTATCCGACCTTCGGTAAGTCCTTCTTCTACCAGCCTACTTATGGTTTTACCAATCCTTCCAGATGGATCTTCTTTTAGGCGACGATAGAATCTATCGTTGTCAAGTTGCCTGAGGCATTCTTCTCGATAGCTCTGGGTATCCATTATGACTGTCGCTCCCCCTTTGTCGGCGGGCTTGATGGTTATTCCTCTATCTTCAGTGAGAGAGCGGAGAGCGATTGATTCACGCCTAGGGAGATTACTGTAACTCTGCACTTTGTTTGTGCAGAGACTCGTGATGTCTTCTTGTACTTTCATTTCGAAAGTCAATACTTGTGGTGGAATTTGATGCACTGGAGGATTAAATGTGGATCCTGTCCTCAGGCCTGTGTTGATAGTGTCTGTGGTAGATGTTAACATGTCTTTGTCTTTGAAGAAATGGTGTAGGCGAATCTTGCGAAAAAATTTCGCAAGTTCGCATTGTATTTGAAAATCGTTACCACTAGACGTGACAACAAAACCTAGACCCTTATTGAGAACTGATTGTTCATCTGGAGTAAGAGCCCTCTGACTGAGGTTAACTATCAGATTTCTTCCGGGTTCTGCCCCGGTTGGGGTTGGTTCTGGTTGGATCTGCTGCGGGTGTTCACCTGTGGGGCGACCGGAGTTGTTAAGTTCCAATGAACTTGTGCTTGTTGGTTTCTTCTTCTGCCTCTGGTCCGGCCTCTGCCTAACACTAAAAAAGGCTGGTTGGTAAAGTCCTGCATTTGCATTGGATATGCACTCGGTTGTGGAAAGTGTTGTGGAGGGAAACCCCACGGAGAGGGTGGCCACCATTGTTGAAAATGTGGTGCTGCATATCCTCTCCAAGGAAGTCTTGAACCACGGCCTCTTGGTTGTTGTTTGGTCGTTTCTGGGAATTCAGAGTCACTAGAGTTATCTTCTGAACTGCTGCCTGAATAATTCGAACCATATCTTTTCCCTTTCCTGTTGAATTCTACTGGTGTGTAGTTATCACTAGTGTAAGGGTACACTACATCGTGTTTAAATTTAGCCAAGTTTTTTTTAAATTTCTCAATCTTGGATATTAGGATTGTGTCTTTGAACTCTTTATTAGATTTGTTGGAATCATCTTGTTGTTTCTTAAAAAGAGGGCTAGTGATGGTAGTTTTAATTTGTGCCTCTATCACCTGTATTTCTATCAAGATAGCATCAGCTATACGTTTGGCCGTGGTGATAATCAAAATAAGCCAGTCACGAGTACAGCGCCAGGCTATTAGGGACCAATCCTTTACAAAGCTTTTATCTTGTAGGAATAGCCGAGGGGCGTTGGTAACAATTAATCCCTGAGGTGCACAGTTTCCTCGGAGATATTCTGCCATAATGGCACCGTGTATTATTGTACGTGAATGGGATTTCTTTAAAGTGATTACTTTATCCCAATCATCTATACTGGCAGTGGTGGTATTTGAGACACTGTTCAGTATACTAGGTGTGGTGTCCAGAAGAGCATCCGAAAAAATTGGCGGATCTTGAACTCATGTAACCAAAAAATCCCCATGCCTCTTTTTGCATTCAAACGCGGTCAGAATCTCCGTGATAAATTGGTTAACAACCGCCCAAAAGAACGAGAAGTATCTACACAAGGTACTCTATGGAATCTACCAGCTATCCAAGGTCACTATCCTTGTGGGGGGTGTGCCGTTTGTCCGCAAACTAGACATTCTAAATCAATTGAGATAGGTACGACTAGACCTTGGTTACAGAAATCATTCACTAACTGCAACAGTGAGAACCTGATCTATCTTCTGAAGTGCCCATGTCAATACCATTATGTAGGCATGACAACCCGCAAAGTTAAAATAAGAATGCAGGAACACAAAAGCACATTTAGATGTAGTAAGACCAACACTAAGTTGACTAGACATTTCGTTGAAAAAAATCACAAAGCAGAGGATTTTATTTGGACGGTTTTAGAAAAACCATTTATACCGTCCCATATCACGGACAAAACCCACTTTCTGTTTAATAAAGAACAGCGTTGGGTATTTAAACTGCGCAGTGACCAGATCGGACTCAACGATTCGATACCATGGACTACTTTATCATAGTCCATTGGGGAACAGTTAGCTCAATAGTGCTGAATGATCCTAGTATTAAAATCTCTTCCTAAGACTTAAAATTCCTTTCTAGTACTTGACATGTGAAAGTTTACAGGGAGGAATATAATAGGATTAAATGTATCCTCTAACATCTTTCAAATGTGTGTCTTTCTGTGAACACATCGCATCTTATACACATTGACAGAAGTCAAGCTAGTCATAACACTTTAGTTTGAATGTCTGCCTCCTGGTGGTGCACTGCGTGTTATTTATCAGTGCAAGCTTTCATTACAAGTACTCCTGAGATGTAGCTTCAATGGCCACAGGACAGACACTAATATTTATTTTGTCGAGCAATCAGAAGCGTACTGTGAGACTTTATTGTTCACAGTGATGCTATTACCGACTCCGTTTGAACTACTACTTCCTGTAAAGATGAGGTCATCCTGTAGTTCCATCAGTGTGTTTTGATTGGCAACGTGTGGCTCGTTACGTGCACACGTAAATACACCATCTGATCGGTGCCTCGGTACCTCCCACAAACACAGGGGAGCCCGAGGCACCGACGGATAGGTGAGTTTTACCGAGTTTTACAGATTCTCTTTGTCTCGCCTGCATTAGGTAGCCTGTTTTGTCATCAGCGCAGTTTAATACCAGTGCAGTATAACACTCGACACTCGTTTTTTGTCCTGAGCACACGAGGTCTCAAGTTTTCCAACCAGTACGTGAGGAGCCACAACCGCTTCCTCAAGACGCTTATTATACTTGACCGGACAGCGGCATTTCCCTTTTAAAATGGTTTTTTTAAAATGTTTTTTTCAAATGATTGCTTTAACCACCACAAGGGAGAAGCACTATTGCAAACATTAGACCGGGCGCTTGTATACACCCTCGTTTGTCACCCGTGTTGCAACTTAATCGACAGATACTGCTGCATCAGCTGGGGCTCCAGCTCAGTATCTATCGAACACGACATTGAGGTAGCCATTTACTTTTCCCTTCCTACACAACCGTGTTGTAATTTCAATGGAGAGGTCAAACAGTTTATCTTTCCCTCCTCCCCCCTTGTTTGACTTTTTTCACTCTTTGTATGTTTGGTAGACTGAATGTTGATAAACGAACAATATTAGGTTTTTTAAAACATGTTAGAAGGAATAATAAGTATCTTCCGTACTAACACTGATCCACTCTCTTATCCATTATAGAGCGGGGTCTCCCATCCCTGAGTTAGTGACCGGGTGAGGTGAGGTCTGTATCTAGAAAGGTACAGGTGAGTGCACGTGGTTAATAGTTTACTACTCAAGTGCGCCAATAATTATTGGCTTAGTTTAAAAAGTACCGCCTCACATGATGCGTTGCTGAGACTTGTAAGGAACCTACCTATCCCCCCAAACGAATATAATTCTGATTTCTCTATGTATCCATTTGTTCCAGGAGTGAAGATCACCCTCACCTTTTTGAGATCTCATCATCCAAGGTTGTACATTTGACAATTTTTGTATTTTAAATCACAAGATCACTGATGCAGTAGCACAATTTGTCATATAGGTCCTGAAGAAAGCCGGACACTGTTCCATCTAGGCTAAAACTAGTTGACCCACTGTGAAGCAACTTATTTGTTCCATGTTGCTTTAGCACGTTTTTAAGAGGATTGGTACAGAGATAGTGATTAAAGGCTGTTGTTCTCTTTTCCAACTCCTTTTTATTTTCACTGTCCTGCACTGCACTTACACCATTTCCACCAAGCAAGAGAACACATACTGCCCTTTAAGATCACGTTGATCAGTTACCTCTGGTTTTTCTCCTTCTGTGACTATACTTTGCTGGCTCAGTTGCAATCTTTTTGCCACACGATTCCCCTCAAGGCTTTGAGGAATAGTGGCTAAGATTGAAGGATGACCAGATGATGACACTGGCCTCTCTTGGCAGTTGATGGAAATCCTGACAACTCTCTGTGTTTTCTGCCTAACGTTTCATTGTAGGTTTAATCTGCAGTTGTATAGTTCCTCTTCTCTTGGTATACTTGGGGTGTTTTTGTTTCTTACAAGCCTCTTTCCGTTAGACCACCAGTTCCTCATTGTTTGTTTATTATAAGTTTTGGGGATTGGAACTGGATTAGGTCGGTAAACTTTCCCTCAGACCCTTTGTCTCCCTCCCGGAGCAGTGTATGATGTTCTTGAGCAGCGGTCAGCTGCGGGTCTTTTTACACACCTATAATTGTTCTTGCGTTGTGCTTTGAAGAGCATTAACCTTCAGGTAATGCGTAAGCTAGGCGCAATCTCATTGTGATCACCAAACGTTTGTTCGCTGTCCCGTGTGTCTAGTGTATTTGTTCCCACTGCATCTCTTTGCAGCTCCCTCCCTTTTGATTACAGGTATGGCTGAATTTAGTGGTCTTACATATGACGACTCTCTTTATCAGTCGATACTAGACACCACACCTAGTATACTGAACAGTGTCTCAAATACCACCACTGCCAGTATAGATGATTGGGATAAAGTAATCACTTTAAAGAAATCCAATTCACGTACAATAATACACGGTGCCATTATGGCAGAATATCTCTGAGGAAACTGTGCACCTCAGGGATTAATTGTTACCAACGCCCCTCGGCTATTCCTACAAGATAAAAGCTTTGTAAAGGATTGGTCCCTAATAGCCTGGCGCTGTACTCGTGACTGGCTTATTTTGATTATCACCACGGCCAAACATATAGCTGATGCTATCTTGATAGAAATACAGGTGATAGAGGCACAAATTAAAACTACCATCACTAGCACTCTTTTTAAGAAACAACAAGATGATTCCAACAAATCTAATAAAGAGTTCAAAGACACAATCCTAATATCCAAGATTGAGAAATTTAAAAAAGACTTGGCTAAATTTAAACACGAAGTAGTGTACCCTTACACTAGTGATAACTACACACCAGTAGAATTCAACAGGAAAGGGAAAAGATATGGTTCGAATTATTCAGGCAGCAGTTCAGAAGATAACTCTAGTGACTCTGAATTCCCAGAAATGACCAAACAACAACCAAGAGGCCGTGGTTCAAGACGTCCTTGGAGAGGATATGCAGCACCACATTTTCAACAATGGTGGCCACCCTCTCCGTGGGGTTTCCCTCCACAACACTTTCCACAACCGAGTGCATATCCAATGCAAATGCAGGACTTTACCAACCAGCCTTTTTTAGGGTTAGGCAGAGGCCGGACCAGAGGCAGAAGAAGAAACCAACAAGCACAAGTTCATTGGAACTTAACAACTCCGGTCGCCCCACAGGTGAACACCCGCAGCAGATCCAAACAGAACCAACCCCAACCGGGGCAGAACCCGGAAGAAATCTGATAGTTAACCTCAGTCAGAGGGCTCTTACTCCAGATGAACAATCAGTTCTCAATAAGGGTCTAGGTTTTGTTGTCACATCTAGTGGTAACGATTTTCAAATACAATGCGAACTTGCGAAATGTTTTCGCAAGATTCGCCTACACCATTTCTTCAAAGACAAAGACATGTTAACATCTACCACAGACACTATCAACACAGGCCTGAGGACGCGATCCACATTTAATCCTCCAGTGCATCAAATTCCACCACAAGTATTGACTTTCGAAATGAAAGTACAAGAAGACATCTCGAGTCTCTGCACAAACAAAGTGCAGAGTTACAGTAATCTCCCTAGGCGTGAAAATCGCTCTCCGCTCTCTCACTGAAGATAGAGGAATAACCATCAAGCCCGCCGACAAAGGGGGAGCGACAGTCATAATGGATACCCAGAGCTATCGAGAAGAATGCCTCAGGCAACTTGACAACGATAGATTCTATCGTCGCCTAAAAGAAGATCCATCTGGAAGGATTGGTAAAACCATAAGTAGGCTGGTAGAAGAAGGACTTACCGAAGGTTGGATAACCTCGCAAGAAAGCACCTACCTGCAGACTACTCATCCGGTAATGCCATATTTCTACACATTACCAAAAATTCATAAGACCCAAAGACCTCCCCCCGGAAGACCAATTATATCAGGTATTGGTTCTATGTTAGAACCATTGTCTACGTTTGTAGATTTCGTTTTGAGACCACTGGTGAAGGATATGCCGACCTATCTTCAAGATACCAAAGATGTACTTCGCCTCCTTCCCACAATAGATTTTGATCCAGAACAAGATTTTCTTGTTTCTTTTGATGTAGAATCCCTTTATACATCTATTCCACAAGATGAAACACTGGATACCATCGCTTCCATCCTTAATGCTGCGAACTTAGATTCCATCACGCCAGTTCATTTTATCATGGCATTAGCACAGCTTGCAATGAAAGAGAATTTCTTCATGTATGAAGACAGGATCTATCTCCAAGTCTCAGGTACGAGCATGGGAAGTGTTTTCGCACCGAGCCTGGCGAACCTGTACGTACATAGGTTTGAACAAGAACATGTTCTCAATGAGACTAACCCCTTCCATCAGTCTATTAGACTATGGAAGAGGTACATTGACGATATCTTGGTAGTGTGGAGAGGGAGTTTGGAATCGGCTATATCCTTTCAAGAATGGCTGAACACCCGCAATGCTTTCTTGAGGTTCACTCTAGAAGCACATAAGACCAGAGTTTCCTTCTTGGATCTGTCCATTTTTGTGACACCTAATGGCCTAGCCAGCGAACTTTATCGCAAACCCATGGCCTGTAATTCTCTTTTAAGATATGATTCCCAACATCCTAAATCTTTAAGAGACAATTTACCGTTCGGACAATTCTTACGTCTCCAACGGAATTGTTCGTCTGTTGATTTATACAAACAACATGCTAGTGACCTTTCAAACCAGTTATCAGTGAAATTATACCCTAAAAAACTGATAACAAATGCATGTAAACGTGCATTGAACAACCATAGAGATGCACTACTTGAACCCAAACCTGCAAAACCATCTCTGGAGCGCCTTACTTTTGTTCACACCTTTAGCACACTCTCTAATGGCATCCAGAAGAGCATCCGAAAAAATTGGCGGATCTTGAACACATGTAACCAAAAAATCCCCATGCCTCTTTTTGCATTCAAACGGGGTCAGAATCTCCGTGATAAATTGGTTAACACCCGCCCAAAAGAACGAGAAGTATCTACACAAGGTACTCTATGGAATCTACCAGCTATCCAAGGTCACTATCCTTGTGGGGGGTGTGCCGTTTGTCCGCAAACTAGACATTCTAAATCAATTGAGATGGGTACGACTAGACCTTGGTTACAGAAATCATTCACTAACTGCAACAGTGAGAACCTGATCTATCTTCTGAAGTGCCCATGTCAATACCATTATGTAGGCATGACAACCCGCAAAGTTAAAATAAGAATGCAGGAACACAAAAGCACATTTAGATGTAGTAAGACCAACACTAAGTTGACTAGACATTTCGTTGAAAAAAATCACAAAGCAGAGGATTTCATTTGGACGGTTTTAGAAAAACCATTTATACCGTCCCATATCACGGACAAAACCCACTTTCTGTTTAATAAAGAACAGCGTTGGGTATTTAAACTGCGCAGTGACCAGATCGGACTCAACGATTCGATACCATGGACTACTTTATCATAGTCCATTGGGGAACAGTTAGCTCAATAGTGCTGAATGATCCTAGTATTAAAATCTCTTCCTAAGACTTAAAATTCCTTTCTAGTACTTGACATGTGAAAGTTTACAGGGAGGAATATAATAGGATTAAATGTATCCTCTAACATCTTTCAAATGTGTGTCTTTCTGTGAACACATCGCATCTTATACACATTGACAGAAGTCAAGCTAGTCATAACACTTTAGTTTGAATGTCTGCCTCCTGGTGGTGCACTGCGTGTTATTTATCAGTGCAAGCTTTCATTACAAGTACTCCTGAGATGTAGCTTCAATGGCCACAGGACAGACACTAATATTTATTTTGTCGAGCAATCAGAAGCGTACTGTGAAACTTTATTGTTCACAGTGATGCTACTACCGACTCCGTTTGAACTACTACTTCCTGTAAAGATGAGGTCATCCTGTAGTTCCATCAGTGTGTTTTGATTGGCAACGTGTGGCTCGTTACGTGCACACGTAAATACACCATCTGATCGGTGCCTCGGTACCTCCCACAAACACAGGGGAGCCCGAGGCACCGACGGATAGGTGAGTTTTACCGAGTTTTACAGATTCTCTTTGTCTCGCCTGCATTAGGTAGCCTGTTTTGTCATCAGCGCAGTTTAATACCAGTGCAGTATAACACTCGACACTCGTTTTTTGTCCTGAGCACACGAGGTCTCAAGTTTTCCAACCAGTACGTGAGGAGCCACAACCGCTTTCTCAAGACGCTTATTATACTTGACCGGACAGCGGCATTTCCCTTTTAAAATGTTTTTTTTTAAATGGTTTTTTCAAATGATTGCTTTAACCACCACAAGGGAGAAGCACTATTGCAAACATTAGACCGGGCGCTTGTATACACCCTCGTTTGTCACCCGTGTTGCAACTTAATCGACAGATACTGCTGCATCAGCTGGGGCTCCAGTTCAGAATCTATCGAACACGACATTGAGGTAGCCATTTACTTTTCCCTTCCTACACAACCGTGTTGTAATTTCAATGGAGAGGTCAAACAGTTTATCTTTCCCTCCTCCCCCCCTTGTTTGACTTTTTTCACTCTTTGTATGTTTGGTAGACAGAATGTTGATAAACGAACAATATTAGGTTTTTTAAAACATGTTAGAAGGAATAATAAGTATCTTCCGTACTAACACTGATCCACTCTCTTATCCATTATAGAGCGGGGTCTCCCATCCCTGAGTTAGTGATCGGGTGAGGTGAGGTCTGTATCTAGAAAGGTACAGGTGAGTGCACGTGGTTAATAGTTTACTACTAAAGTGCGCCAATAATTATTGGCTTAGTTTAAAAAGTACCGCCTCACATGATGCGTTGCTGAGACTTGTAAGGAACCTACCTATCCCCCCAAACGAATATAATTCTGATTTCTCTAAGTATCCATTTGTTCCAGGAGTGAAGATCACCCTGACCTTTTTGAGATCTCATCATCCAAGGTTGTACATTTGACAATTTTTGCATTTTAAATCACAAGATCACTGATGCAGTAGCACAATTTGTCATATAGGTCCTGAAGAAAGCCGGACACTGTTCCATCTAGGCTGAAACTAGTTGACCCACTGTGAAGCAACTTATTTGTTCCATGTTGCTTTAGCACGTTTTTAAGAGGATTGGTACAGAGATAGTGATTAAAGGCTGTTTCTCTCTTTTCCAACTCCTTTTTATTTTCACTGTCCTGCACTGCACTTACACCATTTCCACCAAGCAAGAGAACACATACTGCCCTTTAAGATCACGTTGATCAGTTACCTCTGGTTTTTCTCCTTCTGTGACTATACTTTGCTGGCTCAGTTGCAATCTTTTTGCCACACGATTCCCCTCAAGGCTTTGAGGAATAGTGGCTAAGGTTGAAGGATGACCAGATGATGACACCGGCCTCTCTTGGCAGTTGATGGAAATCCTGACAACTCTCTGTGTTTTCTGCCTAACGTTTCATTGTAGGTTTAATCTGCAGTTGTATAGTTCCTCTTCTCTTGGTATACTTGGGGTGTTTTTGTTTCTTACAAGCCTCTTTCCGTTAGACCACCAGTTCCTCATTGTTTGTTTATTATAAGTTTTGGGGATTGGAACTGGATTAGGTCGGTAAACTTTCCCTCAGACCCTTTGTCTCCCTCCCGGAGCAGTGTATGATAGATTTATGAATTCCCTGCTAGGGCTCTGTTTGTTGCTACATGGAACCTAAGTTTCTTAATATCAGTTTTCGATGGAAGAGAATTAGATGGGCCGCATGCTCTGTTTAGAATTGGGTGGTAATCTACCCTCTCTTCAAATTGTGGATTATGGTCCCTTTCACGATGAGATGGAAGATCAAGATTAAATAAACTACACTTGAAGACTACATTTTTGCTATACTATTCTGATACATAATTTTCTTGCGTGTGCCAAATTACTATATATATATTAATGGAATGGGTTTGTCGATGGATTTGCTAACCCTGGTGATTCACATGCATGAGAGCAATTTTGCCCAAGTTCATTGGAGCGAACAGGGGGACCTCACGGAATGCTTTTCCATCAACAAAGGTGTCTGCCAAGGCTGTGTGTTGGCCCCCACACTCTTTTCTTTGTTTCTTAATGATATAGCTCTTTTTTAAATTGCTGTTCCTACAGATGCACCTATTCTGGCCAGTATAAAGATATCGTATATCGTTGTACGTGGACGACACTCTGTTGATCTCCAACACACCTAGTGGCTTACAATGAGCACTACTCATCATTGATGACTTTTGTAGCTCTCACAAATAAGAGATCAATACTGCAAAGACCAAGTTTATGTCGTTCAACCAACACAGATCATTTAAGGGTGGAGTAATGCTCTGTAGTGTCCCACTTGAGAGGGCAGGAGTCTTCAACTATTTGGGTGTCACTTTACCTGCATCAATGTTGTGGAAACCCCATGTGGATTTAATGTTCCTCAAACATTGTCAGATAATGGCAGCCATACTTCAAGAACAGAACATCTCATTTAGCAAACCAATGGCTCCTGCTGTACAGATTTATGATGCAAAAGATTTGGGTTCAGCCTTATATGGCTTAGAATTATGGGGGTTCTCTAATGAAAATAACCTATCCAAATCTGAAAACATGTTTATAAGAAGCCTAGCCCGTCTTCATCCCAGTATCCCAACTAAACCATTGATGTACGATATGGGTAAGAAGGCAATAGCTAACAAAGTCAAATTGCGCCCATTAATATTTTGGAGAAGGTTATGGGCAACACCAGAACTAGTCCATTATGCTGATGCTCTGAAGAAGTGGGTGGGTGTAGAATGTTACAATAACATTGAGTGGCTCCAGCAAATATAAAAAAAATGTACTAGTCATTGGACTAAGGGAACTGAGGGAAAAACCCTCCTGTCAACCAACACCTTCAGCAGAATTGCTGCAAACTAAATATTGGTCTAGGAATACTCAAAATATTGAAGACTCCTGGAACCATATTGGGACATCATTACCCTGCCTTTGAATAGGATACTTTACTTTCAATTTAGGGTGGGAACACTTCCACTACAATCATTCACTAGCAGATGGACTTTGACCTAAAGTGCTTTGTGCCCCGCTTGCAAACTTTCAGAAGAAACAATTACACATGTCATGTTTGCTTGAAATTGCTATGATGACCTGCACCAGAAATGGAGGAAGCCAATATACAAGCTATTGGGCACGTGAAGCAGCTTCACAGCTCTTAGGATCCTAAGCATTTTTGCTCTATAGCCAAGTTCTGGGTCGATTGTGGATGCAAAGATCCAAGTTACCTACTTTATAGCACATTCAGACCTATTGTGACTTTGCCCAGCCATTAATTATATTTTAAACATCAAGTAAAGAAGACGGTGTGCAGAAGTGACCAACGTTTGCACCTAATTATTGCTTCCCTTAACCTTGATCCATGTGATTAGATATTCCGTACCATTCCTGCCCTTAGATCAATGTTTTATTAAAGTGTTGTGTTGTCTGTTACAAGCTCACAGATCTTGTCTTGTGTTATGTACTGTCATGTGCATGATTTATGATGGAAGTATCTTTTCTGTTTTTTATACATATATATTTGTTTTATTATTTATAATTGTATTCCTGTATAGTATGTATATATCTATGAAATGTGTTTAGTCAGGCGTTAGATGATGTAACCTGTAATTTATCATTTAACAAGTCCTAGTTGCACACTGTGATGCATTGTTCTTATAAGTGACTGCATTGTCAATTTTACTCTTGTTGGTGTTAGTATTGCTTCTATATGTTTCCAATATGTCTGCATTCCTTGCCTCTGTGGCCCAGTGCCGAAATAAAGCTGTTTTGAAATACAATGAAATAACATTGCAAATTTTTTTAAATCAAAAGTATTTCTATTGAAAAATGTACTTACCTGATCGTATTGATTCTGGTACCTGAATGTATGTAGAGATACAAGTGTGGATCTCTTTGTTGAATTTGTGTGTGCCATTTATTGACTATTGTGTGTATTTGTAGATGTCTAACACTTTCCTATTATGGGCATATGATTGCCAGACCACGCTGCCCCCTAGAAAAGTACCTTATGATTGCTAGAACAAACTCCTCTCCACTCGTGGGTGAATACCTGTACTCTTTGCACAGTGTATCTCTTTTTGGTGTACTGTGTAGGGTGCCAGATTCCTAGATTGGTGCTTTAAAAAACATACTTATATTGAAAAGTCTGCATGTGGCCTAAGATTCAATCCACCCAGCAATATTCCTCTAAAAGAGCAGTGTTGAAAGTTCAAGTCCAAAATCTTTGACAACGGATTGAAAAAAGAAGTTTATTTTTTCCAATGTTTTGGTGCAAATGCATAACAGCAGGATAAGAAAGCCCAATTTCTACATTAATCAAAAACTGATTAATGAATCCTCAACCTAGATACTTAAGGTTGAGCTACATATTGACACCAGTGTATAGCGACATTAAATGTGCACTGCATGTGAAAAATTCCCAATGGTGAAAATATATGTGATGGCAACAAGTTGAAACAAACGTCTATCAGTATTTATCCCTATATCAGAAAGTGTTCACTTTTGATGAGATTTCTGGTTCTAATGCTGTTGTACAGAGAGCTTTCAGCACTGTGGAGTTGGACTGAAAGTAAAGGAGGATGAAGGGAGTTTTCTAGTAGTATAAACTTGCCAGTGCTGTCAATACCTACTAGTGCTCAGCAAGGTTTTAAACTCAAGGAATAATTCTCCAGGCAGTTCAGTAGCTCTTGGATCACTTCTTCACCATCGATGTACAGATATGAATGCCAGCTTTAGGAACCATGTAGTGCCAGCTCGACAATATTCGGAAGATTGCATATTTTTTTCCGGAAGTATGATTCGCAGTATACGCACTACAACTTCAAGGCCACATTATCTAATCGACTTGTCCTTGTGAAATTACTTGTCTCAATTTGTGAATTTACACAGTTTTGTATCTCTCATGATTTTGCTGTTTGCTTTCTTGTTCTCTTTTGTTTTGTCCCAATCTTCTGTAAAGCACTCTGATACCCTCACAGGTCAGGTTCGCACTATATAAAACTTTATAAATAAAAATAAAATAAATTTGACAACAGGCCTGGTAGTCATAAGTTGGAACAGCACCATATCTGCTGTCAGGCCTGCGATAGAGGCACAAACTATGAAGAAGTACCCCTTTTTAGGTGGAGCCTAGGCTGCGCGCATGCGCTATCTTCAAGATCTGCTGTATTCACTCTGTGGCCGTAGACCCTGTCCACAGCTTTTGATTGGCTTGTGCTAGTGTCCTATAAAAAACGTTGCTTCTAAGTGGTTAATGTTCCATGTTTGTCATATTTTTTTTGTATTTGTTAACTCCCATGGAGTATGCCCACAAGATTTGTCCTCTTTCACTTCTGTCTTTGTATTATGTGTCTTGGGAACTTTTTTTTAAATTTACAACAAGCAGTCGAGCTACCCAAAGTTGTTAATTGCAGCCGCCGCGCTTCATGTTGCAGTCCACACCTAACGCTTTCTACTGGGTGCACACTTTTATTTCTGCCAATTCCTTTGAGCTGGTAAAATAGACCACTGCTCACAAGCACACTGTAGGAGAGTAGTATCTGCTTCACGTGTGTACCCCCAATTTTTGCTGGTGTTTTACTGTTTTTTTACCTTAGTCTGGCTGTGACCCTGCTAATCAGGACCCCAGCCTAGCCGCTTCCTCTCTATAATGGTTTGCATGTACATTAGGTACATATCTAATTGGATTCTGGAGTGCCTTATAGGCCCCTAGTATATGGTATACTATGTACCTAGGGCATAGGTACCTCAAAGGCCACCCCTGGGAAGCACTCCAAAATGGCACCACAGGTCTGCTACTACAGCCTGGGTAAGGGTGTGCTTGCACCCCTTACAGTGGTATAGGCTACCTATATCACTACCATTGCACACACATATAAACCATATAAGTCACTCCTATGGCAGGCCTTAACAATCTTGAAGGCAGAGTGCTTGGTTTTTATGTGAGAGGGTGCCCCTGCATGAGCAGAGCCCCTCTGCAGCGTTCGGAGTACCTCCTCTGATGCTGTTTGTGGTGCAGCCTGACCATATACTCTTAAGTGCATTATAACCTCGCGGTAAATGCTAACTTTGGGATGACTGCACGGAAGCATGTCGTGTTTGGTGTCAAATGCTTTGCAATACTACCCCCCCCCCCCTACCAGTTCTGGCAACGGGGATAGCATTCCACCCTTCTAGAGGGAGAGACATGTTTACACTGGTCTCACCCGGTAGGACTTTCTACAGCCCTGGCATCACAAAATGGATGCCTCTGCCACAGACACGGGTCTGGCCTCCTGCTGCTGACCGAAATTCCAGCAGGGGAGGCCTGGACAATAGGTTTCCTGTCGAAGGGAAGTGTAACCACCTCTCCAGACAGGCAGATGGGTATTGGGGCTGGGCGGGAGCACTCTCTGGTGCTTTGAAGTCCTGCACTGGGGGCACATTTGGTGTCCCTGTGCATAGTCCAGTTCCAACCAGTTGCAGGGGCTGCCTGCCCCTGCTCTGGTGCAAAACTGGACAAAGGAAATGGGTATAACCACCCCTCTTTCCAAACCATCCCTTAGGTGGGTCCCTAGAGTATGTCCAACCCCCAAACTTAGTATAAGTATGGGAACCCAGTCCTTGCGACTTTAGATTACCCTGGACGAAACTCTGCAATATATATCCTGGACCTTCGACGTTCTATCCTGACTAGAAGACGGAAGAAATATCACTTGGGGTCAAGGAGTGACTCCCCTGCTTGGCAGGCACCAAAGAAGCAACTGTCCGGTCTGCAATTCCGAAGCTCCCGTTGGACGCCGAAGTCTCTGCATCACCAGAGGTGGATTTCCTGACTTCCCCAAGGCTACCCTGAGTCCACAGTAAAGCTGAGGCCCGTGGCCATCGTGGGTGACGAGGAATCATGACCCCTGAGCACCGCATACTATTGCTGGTACATCGACTTCCTGTTCATCCTTGAAGTTCTGCATTGGGCTCCGAGTAGCCCCAGCCTTGAGCACAGACTGCACTGAAGATCTCTGTCCTCCACTACATGAGTGACCCGTGGGTCAGGTTCCAGTGCGACCACTCAAGGCTCCTTTGCGATCGCTAGCCCGTTGGCTAGCGGGTCCCCACGAAGGCAACCACTCTTTTGCTTGGGCTTTCCTGGTTGCTCCAGATGTGCCCTGATTTACCCTCACTGTGTGAGTCCTGTGGTAAATATTTCGTTACCGGTACTATTTTTTATGCGGTAAAGTCTATAAGAATAACTCAGTAAATATAAGAGGCAGAATCCGTGGTATTAGAGGGTTTAAAAGGGCTTTATTCCAATATAAAGGAAGACAATTCGAATTGTGGGCCTTCTGTTCCATCACCACGAAAGTTCAGGAAGGAAGGGCGCATATATTATTGACAGGTAGGTAGTTTTATAGAAAATACATTACAGTAAAACAGATGCAAGAGGCGTAACAGCTGATAAAAGGTGCATACGTAGCTAATAGAGGGCGTAATTCAAGAAACGTCACTAAACATGATGTCACAAGTGGGTGGATCCATAAAAGAATCCTGCAATGTCAGCAGAAATGTTTGGCAGAGATGCGCATGCAGCCGCATGACGTGTGATTGACGTGCAACTAGAGAGTGAAGGGGACTTGACATTTAGTTCTACGTATGGAGACAGAAGTCTGGGGTTATGTCAACCTAATCCCAAATCATATCTAATATCCTATGTTTAAAGAACTGTGTTATCCAAAAAGAGAGGTCTCTTAGGATAGAATCTTATTCTATACTGACTATACTGGCTGTTAGTGCGTGTACAAGCGTCTAAGTGTCTACACTAGATGCGAGGGGGTAGGAATATTCCATGGTAACGGGGCTATAAATTACTTGCATGAGGACAGCGAGGCCTGGCCCCTTTGCACGGTAGCTGGAGGAATGTTTACCTAAACTACTAGACAGGAATGCATCGGATGAGGAGCGAAGGAGATAATCTCGAAGGTGAAATACAGTTTTTGGCAGGCAATAGGCTGGATCAGGCACCGTTAGCCGCGCAAGGAGTAAGGCAAAGTTCATGGTCACAGATGCAGGCTCAGACTGGAGCTTTCAGAGGCAGAAGGCAGGAAAAGGCTTGATGACAGAATTCGGGCCTACTCGCCTGAGTCTGTAAAATGTGGAAAGTGAACCATATAAAGTCGGTGGCCTTTCATACTTAGGAATGGAATATCTGACCCATTCATGGCGGATCTGAAAGAGGACATGTTGACGGTGGACGCACATATGTTTGCGTCTTCAGAACTGGAGCAGGAGGGAACATACATGTACTTATAGCATGCACATGGAGCCGTTGGGGTCTACGACAGGGGACATAACTGATCACAAAATTCATATTTCCTCATTCCCTCCTTGTCCCCTTCGGACCCTCAGGAGATATAGATCTTCATCAATCCATCGATCTGTTCATATAGCATCATTTGTTCTTCTTTCTTCTTCCGGGATCTCAAACGAAAATTTGGATGTGGGATACACGAGGTGGCACACAGACCACAAATCGCTGGCCCACATTGTAGACATAAGCAGCAACTGAATAGTATGAGAAAGCCAATACCTAGGAAGGATAGTATTCTCCATCCCCAGGCTGACAACACGCCCCAGAACCAACCGGACCAAGTCCAGGTGCCTGGACTCTGGTGTATCTGGCTTATAATCTTATGAAGGCGAGTTACGGCTTTATATACTGACGGCGAATTTTCTGGTATGAAAATGCAACAACTTGATCCGATGACCCTACAAGCTCCGCCCCTGTCGGCCAGGATGACGTCAAGAACAAGACGATTTTGAAGCACAACAATCCGCATAGCAGACTGCTCTTCTGTTAAATTGCCTAAGGCGGAAATAGTTTCGTTCACTACTGCTTCAAGGGTTCTGGTTAATCTACGTATCAGCTTACTATTAGTGACTGTACCTATATAGGGAAAGAATCCTTTATTGAAATCTGTGTATTTTTCCCATGCTGTTTCAGTGTAATCGACAATTGGGAGATCTCTCTGTTGTCTATTGTGTACTAAATGGGTATTTCTATGATAATCAGGAGGAGCTAGGAAAACAGGTGGCAGAAGGAATGCTATGTAACAGGTACCATCCCAATCTAAAGGTAAACATATATATGCGGTCTGGCCACATATGAAGTAGGAATGATGGGAAGCTCTAAATGTAGACTTGCCTTGATCACTGAATTTTATTACAGTGGTGCATTTACTATGACCCATGTGTATGGAACCATTCTTTCTTATACATAATTCCCCTTTCACTGGGAATACTGACATGGCGGGCAAGATTGGTGTAGCTTCAGATTCAACGTTCAGGATCATGAGGTTAAGTGTAAAATTACCTAATCCATATACTTCATTTTCTAGATCAGTTCCTGTTCTTTTGGGAAGTCCCTCCTTGTTAGGGTAGCAGACTTTAAGTAAAACTAGGTTCAGGTTTCCCCATACCCAGTTATCTTGATAAACTGCGGAATTTGAATCTAGGGAATTAATCAAACTAAACCATGCTCCACAGGAGCCATTGTGTGTAAACGGATATGGAAAGAGGGGCAGAACTCCCTTATAGTTTTGATAGGGAGGGAGTCGGCCACATATCCAACAATTTGTGGCATTGCTGGTTTGATGGGAATGATGTAACATACTAATGAATGTGTTGTTGCGCAGCGCAAATCTATAGGACAACTCATGCGGAGGAAATTCACTAAAAGAATGTTCTGCAGTTATATTGTAAGCATGTTTAAGAATAGGGTAATACATATGCAATAGTATGCTAAAAATAATGATCAGAAGACTTAGAAAAAACAAAATTAATAATGTTACTGTACAGTGACTACGAAGTGATTTACAATACGCATGCTTTTTCAGCTGCATTTGCTTATTTCTTTCTCTATTCCGGTCTAGAGGATACATGTCAGAGACAAATTCAACCGATTCACCTTGGAGAGGACTTAAACAATCAAATTGTCTGACTTATTAGACCTCAATTTTAGTTTATAAATTTCTGAGTTCAATTGCTCAACCAAGGGGAGCTTTGAGTCTGTCTTTGAGGGAATACAGGGTTGTGTATCTACACTGGGTGGTAGTCCATAAAATTTCTTGATATGACTCGAGTGCAACCACCCTTTTCTTCCCTCGATTTTCACGGCTGTCCTTGTGGTGAGTAGAACCAACTTCGGTGACTTCCACCTAGGATCCAGTTGGGTCTTCCGGTCAAAGTTCCTGACCAGCACCAGGTCACCAGGAACCACGTCATGGGGCTTCACCTCAGTATTATCGGGAAAAGCTGCGGATACCTGTGAACGACAAGATTGTAGTGCAGACATCAAGGAAGCCAGGTAATCTGTCAGCATATTACAGTCAACGTCAGTGATTTTACGAGGGATAGGCGTCCCCCACATATTTGGTGGTCTACCGAAGATCACCTCATACGGGGATAGCCCTGTTCGAGAATGTGCTACCATTCTCATGTAAAAGAGCGCAACTGGTAAGGCTACTATCCAATCGACTCCTTTTTCTCTACATATTTTGGACAATCTAATTTTCAAAGTTTGATTATGGCGTTCTACGAGACCTGCTGCCTCGGGATGTCGGACACAGTGAAATTTCCATTGATAGCCTAATAGAAGGGAAACGTGTTTCATTAGTTCGGATGAGAACGGCTGGCCGTTATCTGAGTAGACAACACGTGGTAAACCGTACCGTGGGAAGAATTCTCGAACTAACTGTTTGGCAGTAGTCGGGGCAGTGTAATCTGAAACCGGGTATGCTTCTGTCCAACGGGAAAGAGCACAAACAACTACGAGAACATATTTGAATCCTCGACATCGTTCCATCTGGATATAATCCATCTGGAGGACTTCAAAAGCATGATCAGGAGTTTGAAATCCACCCTGTTCTACGGGGATGCTTTTACCTGGATTAAACTGACAACATATCATACAGGTACGAACTTTTTGTTTTGCTGCGGCTCGCAAGTGCTTGTTGAACCAAATGTGTTGAATACTGTCTAGCATAGCTTTTTCTCCTAGGTGCGCTGGACTATGTATTGTATTAATGATAACTTGGACCATGGAGTCGGGAAGAAACCATATATATTTTTCCTTCGTCATCCATCCTTGATCCGTTTGGATCCCTCCTAATTCAGTCCATTTCTTTATTTCTTCTGGTGTAGCATGTGTCTGTATGTCAATTACATCAAGGGCGGGATCCTTAACTGTCATGCAATGTGTTGGTGTCGGAACTATTGTCTTTGTCATGTCAGTTGTGAGAGTCTGATTCTGAGCAGTCTGTTTAGCTGTTCTGTCAGCTAGGTCATTACCCTGAGAAATAATATCGGTAACTTTTGTATGGGCTTTGCATTTCATAATCGATATTTCAATAGGTAGATGAATCGCATCTAATAGGGTTTGAATGAGGGGTCCGTGCTGGATGTGGGCACCGTGAGAAGTTAAATAACCTCTCTCTCGCCATAGTACGCCGAAGTCATGGACGACTCCGAATGCATAACGTGAATCTGTGTATATGTTGACTTTCTTATTTTTGGCTTGAATACAGGCTTGTGTCAGAGCGATGAGCTCTGCTGCTTGAGCTGACAAAGTGTTAATACGATTTGTTTCAATGACTTCAGTGTCTGTTGTGACTGCATAAGCAGCCATTAACTCTCCTGTACTTGTTCTCATACATGACCCATCTACATAAAATGTCAAGTCTGGATCTGACAAAGGGGTATCTGTCAAGTCTTGTCTGGGTTTCGTCGTGATAGTAATGACTTCGACGCAATCATGTGCCAATGGATCTGTTCCGCCCACTGGTAACAGTGTGGCAGGATTTAATGTATTACAACGTCTGATTTCTATGTGTGGCTGAAACAATGTCAGTTCGTAACCGGTGAGTCTCGCTATAGTCAAGTGTTGTGTTTGTGTGCGATTCAAAAGAACCTCTACTGCATGTGGTACTTGTACTGTCAATTGATGTCCTAACACTATGGCATCGCTTTGTCTGATTGCTAAAGCTGTTGCTGCCACCGATTTCAGGCACGCAGGAAGAGCCTGAGCTACTGGATCTAATGTACTAGAGAAATAAGCACATGGTTTGTGTGATCCTGCTTGTTCCTGAGTGAGTACTGACAAAGCAGTACCTTCGCGTTCTGTAACGAAGAGTGTAAACTGTTTATTGTAACATGGTGTTGCTAGGACAGGTGCTTGACATAAAGCTTTCTTTAAACTTTCAAAGGCGTGTGTATGTTCTTGAGTCCAAGGGAGGACAGTCGATGTGGCTGCCTCCTGTGTTGTCAACTGGATGAGTGGTTTTGCTAGGAATGCATATTGAGGGATCCACTGCCTACAGTATGAAGTGAGGCCTATAAAAGCCCGTACCTCCTTTTGTGTCTTGGGTGGTGGCATGTTGGCGATTAACTGGATGCGGTCGGGTGTAAGCTGCCTTCCCTCCTTGGACAGCGAGTGCCCAAGGTAAACAACTCGCTGGACACAGAATTGCAGCTTAGAAGGGGACACCTTGTGCCCCTTGTCAGCCAAAAATTTTAAAACCGTCAGTGACGCTTTTTCACATTCATGTTCGCTTCGGGCGGTGATCAGCAGATCATCGACATATTGAAGCAAGGCAGTGTTAACTGGCATGTGGATACTGTCAAGTTCTCGTTTCAGTGCTTGGCTATAGATGCTGGGGCTTTCTGTAAATCCTTGGGGTGCGCGTGTGAATTTAAAGCTTCGTCCATTTAAACTGAATCCGAACAAATATTGACTTTCCGGATCGATTGGGACACTAAAGAAAGCATTCTTGAGATCAATTACAGTGAAAAACGTTGCTTCTGAGTCAATAGCTGTGAGTAATGAAGAGATATCTGGGACCACAGGGTATTGTGGCACAATACATTTATTTAATTCGCGCAGATCAATAACTAATCGATATACTGGTGAAGCTTTTGGATCCGTTCTTTTAAGAATCGGAATTATCGGAGAATTACATACATTGGAGTCAGTTTCGACAACCACTCCTTGTACAATGAGCTCGTCAATGATTTGCAGTAAAGCCACAACAGCATCGGGTGGTAATTTGTATTGTCGTATTCGTGGTAGTATTACTCCTGTTTTTAGTGTGACACGATATGGTGTAATATTCATGCAACCAACATCAGTGGGGCCTTGTGCCCATAAATGTGTAGGTAAATTCTGCAGTCGGTGATCCATGTCTCTGGATACGTAGTGACCTTTAAAGTCACGTAAAAATAGTCGTACTCCTTCCGGAGAACAACATATTATAGCTCCTAGAGCTTTCAATGTTTTTATACCTAACAAGTTTTCTGGACATGATTTAGTAAGCAATAGATCTGTAGTTCGTGTCAATGGACCGACTGTAAGTGGAAGAGGTTGTGTTACGTCATTAATTATAGGTTTTCCTGAGAATCCAAGGGAAATATTCTGTGAGCCTGAGAGGGGTGCCCCTGGAACTTCACTACGTCTTATAGTTGTTCTGCTTGCCCCTGTATCAAGTAAAAACTTTCTGTCTTCCCCTAATAGTTCACTATGTACATAAGGTCCCTCTTGGTCTACAGGAACCTCAATAAGGGGTAAGCCACCTTCCCTCTCTAGGCTATCTCATGAGTATCGCTGATAATCGGGATAATCTGCTTGTGCATACTGATACATCTGTTGTGTCGTTGCTTGTGTTGCAGCAATAGGCTGCGCTTGCGGTGGTGCTACGATCTGTTGTGGAGCTCCCTGTTGCGGTGCTAATTGTTGCGGAGCTAACCTAGGTTGTGCATGCTGAGGTATTTGTTGTTGGTTCTGATCCTGTCTAGGTGGACGTGGTCTCTCATGTGTTCTACCTGTAGCAATATTATGTTTCAGGACTGGACAATCGTGTATATAATGACCTAGTTGTTTACAATAGTTGCATGTCCCTTTCGTAGGACCTGCGGGATCAACCTTTTGATGACTATTAGCTGGGACTGACTGTGCAACAAGCATTTTCATTTTTGTATCTTTCATACGTCTTTGTTCGTGTTCTTGTTCTTCCTTTATTCTGTTGTGGTGATATTGTAACATCTGTAACATCTGTGATGGGGTATTACCTTGCCAGGTACTTTCAAATTTCAATACTCTATTCTTAACTTGTATCAGAGAATTTTCAACTAATTTTGTCACGAACAGATGTGGATATGACTCACTACTGGCTTTTATACCACTATTTATACCAAAACATTTTTCAAATCGGGAATAGAAATCACTAGTGTCTTCATCTGGTTTTTGTTTACAGGCTGAGATTGCACCCCAGTCTTCCTTTTTCGTAGTTAATAAACGTGGCAGTACCTGTACTAGTAGTCCTGCTAGTGCTGTAGTCTTTTCCCCAAGCCCTGCTCCTGCAGCTCGGGCCTTTTCTTCGTTTTCTAATGCTGTCCAGTCTATCTTTTGGTCTCCCACCTCCCATTCTTTTTCTTTGAGTTTTTCATAAACACCGGCGGGTAATAGGACTTTTAATATTTTCATAATGTCGGGGTAGGTATACTCTCCCATGAGTAACATGTCCTTTATTTCACGGTGGAAACCTGCTGGGTCCTTATCATGGCTGGGTACTACTTTCTTCATTTCTAATAATTCTAGTTTAGTTATAGGCGTGTACACAAACACGCGTGTAAAATTATCACCGGCACCTCTAATTGGGTGCACTTCGCGTAACGGGTTCTGTCTATCTATGTGATACATTTTTCTTCCCATGATGGGAACTGGAACGTGTTCTGGGCATACGAAATTTAAATATTGGTTTCGGGATTCTAGAATTTCCTTAATCAAATCAGTACCTGACCCTCTCCATATATTCGTGAGTAGTTCTGTCAATATGTCAGGTAAGGGTCCTGGATCGGAGTGTTGGTTTTTATATAATATAAGGAGGTGTTGAATCATGTATATACTAGCTAAACGCTGTTCATATGGGTCTAGATTCAGAAACGTGTGTGTAAGTACATCATCATTGTATTCGCCGGGACTGTCAGCCCATTGCACGGCTGACCTGGCTAATTCTTGTTCGTCCATGGAATCGAGCATATGGTACCCTCTTCGATCTCGGAGTAATTTATCAGCGGCTTGGAATAGGTGTTCGGGGGATTTTGTTTTTAACATAGGGTTTGGAAAATGTCTATTATATTCTGGACGTATTGGACGTACCGGATCATTAAAACCTCTGGTATTATTATGGGGTTTTCCTCTACTTACATAAGCTATCGTTTCTACTTGCTCTGACTCTCTGGTAATTCTTTGGTGTAGTCCACCCATAAATCAAGAAATAATACGGCATCTAGACCATGCTTATGATACATAAAGTATCCTGGAGTGTCCCTAGGTGGAATGGGAACAGCTTCTTCGAGTACCCCTTTTATAGTTTTGATCTGTCTTAGTTTCGAAAAGAGCGGCATTTTTAGACTTTATTACTAGAACACACTTTATACAAGAAAACACAATAATGAACAGTCATTCACACCACAATATATAGAACGTATTTAAAACATTTAACGCTTAACAGTTTTACGAACAATGATAACTAATAGAAAACTAGTTACTGACATTATACTGACACTAGATGATACTTATTTATATGCAAAACATACTATATATACTGCTAAACAGTACAGATACACTGCTGAAACAGTGCAGACCGGATTTGTGTACCCAAACCCGTCTTGACCGGCACAGACTATGTGCACGTAAAGTGCCTCCCCGGTAATGGTACTCACCGGGTAGCTCGGAACGGAAGGCCTCGGAACGGAACTGAAACTGGACCGGACTGGACTCGGCTCGACTGGACTCGGAACTTCGGGACCTGGCGGGACTCTGTATACCTCGGATCTTGCTCTCTCAGCTAGGCTCTGGTCGGGATACTTTGCACTTCCCACCGCCTCGTCTGGGTGTTGATCGCAGCCTCAGTCGTCCCCGCTTGGCCGGAGGGAGATACAGGAAATCCTGCGGGTACGCGTTTTTTTTTGTCCGTTCAGCTGTGGCAGGAGACCGGGCCTGCAACGCACCGCCGGCGCGTGAGATGAGAAAGTGTCCCTGTTCGGGCGCCAATTTATGTGGTAAATATTTCGTTACCGGTACTATTTTTTATGCGGTAAAGTCTATAAGAATAACTCAGTAAATATAAGAGGCAGAATCCGTGGTATTAGAGGGTTTAAAAGGGCTTTATTCCAATATAAAGGAAGACAATTCGAATTGTGGGCCTTCTGTTCCATCACCACGAAAGTTCAGGAAGGAAGGGCGCATATATTATTGACAGGTAGGCAGTTTTATAGAAAATACATTACAGTAAAACAGATGCAAGAGGCGTAACAGCTGATAAAAGGTGCATACGTAGCTAATAGAGGGCGTAATTCAAGAAACGTCACTAAACATGATGTCACAAGTGGGTGGATCCATAAAAGAATCCTGCAATGTCAGCAGAAATGTTTGGCAGAGATGCGCACGCAGCCGCATGACGTGTGATTGACGTGCAACTAGAGAGTGAAGGGGACTTGACATTTAGTTCTACGTATGGAGACAGAAGTCTGGGGTTATGTCAACCTAATCCCAAATCATATCTAATATCCTATGTTTAAAGAACTGTGTTATCCAAAAAGAGAGGTCTCTTAGGATAGAATCTTATTCTATACTGACTATACTGACTGTTAGTGCGTGTACAAGCGTCTAAGTGTCTACACTAGATGCGAGGGGGTAGGAATATTCCATGGTAACGGGGCTATAAATTACTTGCATGAGGACAGCGAGGCCTGGCCCCTTTGCACGGTAGCTGGAGGAATGTTTACCTAAACTACTAGACAGGAATGCATCGGATGAGGAGCGAAGGAGATAATCTCGAAGGTGAAATACAGTTTTTGGCAGGCAATAGGCTGGATCAGGCACCGTTAGCCGCGCAAGGAGTAAGGCAAAGTTCATGGTCACAGATGCAGGCTCAGACTGGAGCTTTCAGAGGCAGAAGGCAGGAAAAGGCTTGATGACAGAATTCGGGCCTACTCGCCTGAGTCTGTAAAATGTGGAAAGTGAACCATATAAAGTCGGTGGCCTTTCATACTTAGGAATGGAATATCTGACCCATTCATGGCGGATCTGAAAGAGGACATGTTGACGGTGGACGCACATATGTTTGCGTCTTCAGAACTGGAGCAGGAGGGAACATACATGTACTTATAGCATGCACATGGAGCCGTTGGGGTCTACGACAGGGGACATAACTGATCACAAAATTCATATTTCCTCAGTCCCTCCGACCTTGCTGGTCTGCACGACGTCCTTCTTCTCTTTCCATGAGACTTGCCGTTGCCAAGGCTTGTTGGGTCCAATCTGGTCGCCGCCACCGCAGCACTCGACAGACTTCGTGGGCCAGTTTGAATCCAGCTCATGGACTGCTTTGACACCTCCTGGACCTCGTGGCTCAAGAGTCAAGACACATCCATCAACTCACCTGAAGCACCCGACATTTGTGGGCATTGGTTCATCCTGCCCTCTGTCACTCTCTAGTGACCCAGACTCTGTCCCCTCTGCTTTCAGGTTCCTTCCATCCTAGATCCACGCTTGGATCTCTTCGGACACTTCTCCTCTTCACGGCAGCAGCAGTTCTTCGCCAGCTTCCATTGTAATCGACGACGCGACCCGACACCAAAAGACACCTCTGCACCCGGCTTCCCTGGGAGAGGTAACTCGAGTACTCCGGTGCTCCCATGGGTGCTAGCCCTAGAATTTCTTAAGTCCAAAAGGGTTTGGTCCTGACTCGATTCTAAATGTCCCTAATCTTTAAATTTCCAACCGTGACATTGCCATAGAAGATAACGGGAACATGCGGTTGTGTTTACACACGGCACACGGCCCCCGTGGGTCCCCTGTGTCACTACCTTGGGTGGTTCCTTGGGGTCCCAGTGATTCTTCAGGCTCTAGACCTTGTGTCTAGTTCAGTCGTGGTTCTTATACCACTTTATTGGTATATGGTTTTGTACGCCCCTAGGGCCCAAATGTGTATTTGTGCTGTTACTGTTGATTGCTAACTTGCAAATTAAGTACTTCGAACTCAAGTCTCATAAAGAGACTAGAGGGGTGTGTTTTATCCTAAATACATATATTTTAAATATATATCTGGTGTGGTTGTCTTTTCATTTGATCACTCAAGAGATTATAGACTGGTAAAACAAGCTGCTTTACATTCCTTCCAGACTTAGCCTGAAGGCTGCTCTCCATAGCTACCACTAGGATAGCTTTCAATAAAGGTTGTCTTTAACCAATTCACCATAAGGGATTGTTTGAACTGATACAAGGTGCCCACTAGAACTAGTGGACAGCATATATCAGGCCACCTTCTCACATACACTAAAACATAATACTGTTATGCAAAAGCAATCTGGAAACTTGGTAGCTCAGAAACATAATTAGTCATTGTATTGTGAGCATGTCCCTCCCACTTCCCTGAGTCCTCATGCAGCCACTGTGTTACTAATGAGACCAACAGGTGTTCGAAGTTCAGAACATCCAAGAATCATTTATTTTATCTAATGTTTACGGCTCCAGGCTCACCGAATTCTTCTTATCCAAGGGCAGCTCCTCTAGCTGCCACCATTCCAACTAGTCACAGTGTGACTCCCAGGCTGGCACCCGCTTGAGCCATTGGGAGAAAGAATAAGTTGGGCCAATCAGAGCCTGCACTCACTCCAGCGGCCCTGCTAACTACTTCGGAAAACCGGAAAGGGCTAACAGTGAAAAATGTGCCTGCGCTTGACCGTCACCTCAGCTCGCCTTACATCAACCAGTAAGTGCAATTATGTCTATAGCGCATTTGTACATATTAACACCTTTCCAGCTAAATGCCTAGCGGCATTTCGGGGTTTGTCTGTGCTCTATGCATTAATCACAGTGTAATATGTTATTATGCAGACCCTTGCCCCTCCGTAAAATCCCTGCGAAATCAACTTCTCGTGTGAGTGTAAGCAGCTGAGAGCGTGTTGAGCACTAAACATTGCACTAATAGAATTCAAAGCAGCCTTGTTCCATTTCCAGCATAATCAGCCAAACAAGTCTGGGATAGGAAGCCAGAATTATGCCCTGGCCCTCCAGTTGATCCGAAACATCTGAGGCAACGCTCAGTGTGTGACATGCGGAGTAAGTTCACTCCTACAATGAACGCGGCAATGGTCTCCCCCTTTGCGCTGCCTGTTCCGTGGGGTATGTGTTGAAAGGGGAGACGCTGCTCTGGGGCACAAGGCATGACTCGTGCATGCCAGTGTGGTCAATTTGTATCGCTCTCTGTCTGTCACTTAAAAGCATCTTTGCTCTGGCGTGTCTCCATCTTTAGATGCTCACATGTAGCTTTTATAAGTGCTGGCTCTCTGCCTTTGGTATTGTGGGAAATGATGTTTATTTGCAATTTTGCATCAACCATTTATTCTTGGGGAACTCAGAAATAATATTTTTTTCATTGTAAGTTTATATTCTGGATCTCATTTCTGTTCTAATTGTAAATATTTCTAATGTTAAGATGGCTGATATATGCAACATTAGGTTGTTTACTCAGGTAAGCCAAACGAGCTGCGATCTAGTCCAGCTGTTCAAGCGCCATTCATTACAGTCAAAATTTAGTCAAACAGCAGTTCGGGCTGGACTGTTCCCATGAGGCACAGGGTCAATACTGATTTGCATATAGCTGGGTCTAAACAGAGGTGGCGAAGTGAGCCAAAGAATGATGAGGGATTCAACCCAGATCTGTGACTGGGGTGAGTATCTGAAAAGTTTCAGCACTCCGTCCATCATCTCCTTGTGTTTGCTTAATCAAATAACTATAACATATATCTAAATACATAACAGGATATGTATATCCCAAGTTAAAGCCATCAGCCAGAACTGATTACAGACAGTAGCCCTGTCTCTCACTTAAATTTAACTTGTGGGTACCCTTGTCCATGGCTTTCATGCATAACTTTTGCGGATGGTTTTAGGCTTTTGAAATCCTCCTCCTTAGCCCATGGCCAGGCAGGGACAGTTAACTCGTCTTCCCGAAGGGCCAGCACTCGACCCGCAATACTAGCCTGCTTGGAGGATAATCGGGTCTGGAAAGACGAAATTGCTTGTAGTAATTGATTACCATGATTACAAATTCTTTGACAAGGTGCCTAAATGTTTTGATTGTCTCACTCAAGGAATATACTTTCCCATGTTGCTCTGAAAGCACTTCCTGATCTCTGAGTGAAATATTTTAGATATGTATTCAACAAACCTTATGACCTTGATGTCCTCTTCAAACTGCAAACCGGGCCACAATCCCTGCAGTGTAGATGGCTCAGTGAGTTGAACAGTTGCTGCTGGCATCTCGTCTGACCTGTTGGTTAGAAGTATGAATATTGAGAAGGCCATGTCAGCCTTTCTCGCTTGTGAAGTCGGTCATTTGATTGCAGTTGTTTCAATAATTGCAACACCTGGGATTTACAGTGTTTTGAAATGGCAATACTATCCTTATAAAGGGCTATATAACAAGCTGATGAGGCGCCAGATACCAAGGAGGCCAAACTAGGAATGTGACACTGTGGGAGCTAGCATGAGAAGAAATAACCACATATACAACTTAGCTGTGAAATCTACACGGTAAGTGGATATGGGTTAAAGAAGAATACTTGGTATTAGCATTAGGGGTGGGCGGAATTTGCGTAATCGCGTTACGCAAATCTCCGCGAAACGGTAAAAAATCTCCGCGAACACGCAGAAATTCCGCGAACACGCGGAATTGCTTGTTCGCGATACTTTTTTCCTGTTCGCGATCGCTGTTTGCGTGCTCTGGGTGAAATATCTCGCGAACACGCATATTGAGAACGCGAACAAGCAAAAAATTTCGCGAAGTCGCGGAACGCAGATTTTTGGGTAATTTCGCGTTCTCCGCGGAACGCGAAATTACCCAAATTCCGCAAATTCCGCGAACGGAACGGAATTTACCGCCCAGGCCTAATTAGCATATGTGTTGCTCTATTAAATTTCACTTTACAAAGTAATACTGGGAATCCTGACTGAGAACTTCAAGTGTACCACTGTTTGTGGTGCACTTGAATTTCTTTCTCAGTTACCCAAAACCTACATTCTGTCCAGCTTTGTGATGGGGAACAAGTATTTACAATATGTTTTGCACTAACCCTGTCGGATATTACTCATGATTCTTGAACTTCTTGTTTCTTTGACTCGAGCTAGGTCTAGTTTGTTGCCCTTCTAAAACAGCCTGAGCCCTAAGATCTTTGCCATGATACATCCATTGGCCATTATCCCACTTTCGAAACTGCTGGGAATGGTAATTGTCTGTCAAAGTGTGAGAGTTATATGGAAAGCATTCAGCTATTTCGCTTCATTGAATTGGAGGTTTGTCACATACATACTACTAAAAACATCTTGGCAGCTGTTTGGTGTGACGTATTGCCCACCACAGAAGAATGGATTATTAGCACACATGTGTACCTTAATTTTTCTGTTTGATTTGATTTAAAATGCATTATTGTCGCTTTTGGGAACTTAAGCCAACGTAAGCTAACCTATATGATGATGCTAAGGGCCAGCATCATTTATTTTTATTGCAAAAGCCAGAGGTGGGTTTTATATTTACTCTTTCGTTTAGAACTGAACCGTTACATTCCAAAACGCATACTCTCCAAAATGTAGTCATAAATTAAGTATACAAATAACAGCCATCATTTTATACTATCTTCACAAAAATCCAAATAATGTTGGCACAGCTTTTCGGTGGAAGTTTGGTTCACCCCACCTTTGTCAGGACTAAACAAATGCAACTTAAGAACCATACAAACTGTGGTATCTCTCTCCCAAGCACAACCACAACTCAGTTCACACACAGTTAATGGCATCTTTTCGACTTGCTCTCCAAGGGGCTTGCAGTTTCCCTATTCCTGTATTGCATGTGTCGAGTCTTGTTTCTCATTTCCTGTATATTTTTTGTCCTCGTGTCCTTATTAACGCTGTTTTTTGACGATTAAAACATTGGAAGGATCACAACCGATCTTTAATGCATCCTATGCATTAAGGCATGCTACACTGATTTTCAAAATATCTTGCTTTCTGTCAGGGCGCACTTCCTGGCTGCATTACGGTCCCTTTACATTTATTGAAGGGGTTTTGGTATTGTTTTAAATTGAACTAGTTCATGGTTGCAACTATAAATACATAGGTATCTTCAAAAAATGAATGTTAATTATAAAACATACACAAATAAATTAATTACAAGTACAGCAACACTTGAAAGTCTCAGTTTATACAATACAACTTTACATATCAATATCTTATCCTCCTTATACATGTATACCCGTTCTATGTAGTCGTGTAACTACATATTCATTACTCTGCTCCTATTGTAGAGGGAGGGGACAAACAAATTCACTCATCAATGCACTACTCTGTCTCACCCTATACCTATCTCAATATATCCTCTATCTCTACTCTCTGACTTATCCGAAACCTCATTGTACTACTTTGATCTAAAAAGAAAAACCTTTCTAGACTCTCTCCTCCTTTATCTGTCCTGGCTTACCCCAAACCTCATTTTACCACTATAATCTCCCAAACAACCCTTTGTAAATTCTTCCCTAACCTATCCCTCTTCTTGACTCATCCCAACTCCACTTTACAGCTATGATCTCCTTAATCCTGTCTAGAGACTCTTCTACCCTCCATCTCTCCTCTTACTCATCCCAAACCTCATCTTGCACCTATAATCTCCCAAATGACAGTTTCTAGACTTTCCCTTTTCTGCCCCTCCATTATCCCATACAATCCAACTAACAGACTCACATGTCCATGACTCAAATTAACCCTATAATAATCCACCCACATATCCTTTTGGGTTCTGGAGGTGCATGCTACTTGCCGAAAAACGCGTTGGCGCCTTGTCTGGGGTAGTAAGCGCTCTATAAACACAATTACAATTGCAATTTGGTCTCTACAGCCTTTATCCTGGTTCTCATGACTTGATCTTTGTGTATTGCACCCAGACTGTGAGACAAAGGGCAAACATGTGTTGGCAGGATGGTTCATATCTGACTTGATGAGGGGGAGGAGCTATCACCTACTTCAGTTGCACATCACAAAGCCTCTGCCTGAGCACACTCACGAAAGCATCAACACTAGTCTTTTGTGTCCCCAGAGAAACTGGAGCTGGTGCAGGGACACAACAAATTCTAAACTCCTTTGGGTGTGGAATTATCCAGAGCCTTCTGCTCCTTCAAAATTGGCACCCGGAATATATATAGTACCCTCAGACCCACAAGCTTCAGTTCACCTCTCGGCCTATGGAAGATACAGACGGACTGCTGTACTGCTCTGCAAAGGCTTCTCATCCAAGACCCTCATCATAGTATCGTTGATGACCACACAGGACTCCACATCACAGCCTCGCAGCTTATCAGAACCACCCCTGCATGACACATCCTTGGTGTGGGATCTTGCAATGCTCTGCCACCAATTATTTTGTTCAGCGGGCCCACCTTGGTCCCTGTATGCGGCCCTCCATAATGGTTGGCCTGAACTTGTGACTTTGTTCCGGCCTGGTGTGAAGCAATTGGTACTTTGTGCTGCTGGGTACTATTTTTACTTAAAACTTTGAAATTGCATGTCTCCAGTTCTACTGATTGGATCATTTGTGGTTTTGGTCTCAAGTAATGTATCACATTTTACTCTATTTTTCTAAATTGATATGAGACTTTTCTTGTGTAGAATTATTTTACACTTTTCCTCAAAGTTAAGCTAAACTCACTTTGTGGCATGGTGCCAGAGGGCAAGGCACAGGAACATCTGGGATTTGCTTGTATTTCACTCTGACAAAGATTGTGGTCGCTGCTTGAGTAGGGTTTCATCCCCTGAACAAGTAACCAACTTCCAGCAAACAGTAAACGTTCTCAAAAGTATCCAAGAAGATTAGATTTCGATTTCAGATTGCAGATAATGTGTGACCCACTTATAAGTTCTTGAATTGCAAAGGAACTGCCTCCATACTTTATTCTTTGGAAGGGTCATTTTTTCATCAGATAGGTGGACACTGGTTGTAGGTTTCAGAGAGTATGAAGTGAGTTGCTAGCTTTGTCATACATTCTGGGCATTTGCCACAGAATGCATTGTGGACAGTGAAGAGAATCATGCATTTGATCCTGCCATCTATTGGATGCTAAAGTAGTGTTTTGATATGAATTATGAAAAGTTTGAGCTTACAGAAATTTGACAACGCTCTTGCTTCTGGATTCTTCAGTCATTGTAAGGAGAGCTGTAAGGAGAGGTGTTATGGCGTATAAAGGCCTCATTGTAATTACAGATAATGATTCGAAAAATAGTGAGAGGCATGTATAGTGGTGTGTATCTCAGTTGTTGTAGTTGTTTATGTGAGAAAATGCCTATTTTGGGAGCTCACCCCATTCTTTGCTGAATTGTATTGCTGGTTTTTAGAATCTGCACACTAGGCTACTGGTTTCCAGTGCCCAGTGCATGTGACCTGAGTCCTGAGACATGTAGAAATTTGCAAATCCACGATTAGGTTATTTGACTACCCTATAAGGCCATAGTATATTCTGTAGAAACTACATGTCAGGAATCGAAAGTTAAATGTAACTTAGAACTGCAGCACTTAGTGTGCCATCCACTATTGTGACAGAGAAAACATGGCCTCAGGCCAACCATTGTATCCTAACATCTGTAGGTTAGACCTGGTGCAACCAGAAAACCACAGTGGGGGCTTTGCTTTGAGAATATCTCCAGTTCTAGGGATTGCATTTTTATTGTTTTGGTCTTGTATTATTTATTAAAAAAGCTTTTCTTCCCAACTTGGTGTGGCGTCCTTTTTGCGTGGTGTTGTCACTGTTTGTCTGTTTGAAGTGTTGCACAAATACTTAACACATTGCCTCTAAGTTAAGCCTGACTGCCCTGTGCCAAGCTACCAGGGGATTGAGCACATGCTAATTTGGAGTTTGCATTTGCGTAACCCTGACAGGAAGTGTGGTTGCTGCTTGGCCAGGGCTCAAACCCCAGTCAACCGGTAACCCAATTTTTCACAGTAAGTTTCCTATGTGCAGCATGAGAGATGACCACATCAAGTTGGTGATTGCCTTGAATTTTCCTGCCTTTTTTAAAAATGACTTTAGACCTGCTGCCCAACCTTTCCAAATAAATATTTTTGGCAGGAAAAAACATCAGTTTTAAATATTAATAGGTCACCCCTATGCTGAGGCCTAGGTATCACATCCAACAAGGTAGGGTGCATAGTATTTGAAAGTGTGAGATATAGAAATGAAATGTTATCATGTACCTACAGAGACAAGGTGATTGCCTTGTATTTCTCCTGCCTTTTTTAAAATGAGTTTTGACTGGAACAAGAACTATCAATATTCCAGAATATTTGTGGAGAAAAGGATGTTGGTCTTGGTATATTTAGCAGGCATAGATATCTACTTTGAGTGTTTTGGGACAAAGTATCATTCTTACCAGTTTTTTTCTTTCATATATTCTAGAATGCTATACAGGGTAGGAACGTGAGGGAGAAAATTCCAAGCCCTGCTCTTTGCAGCAGGGCATTTGAGCCTTTGCTGTTGCTGCTCAAGGCAATCATGGTCAAAATAAAGGCATTTAAAAGAATGCTTCAATAGGTAGTCAAGGAGATACTTACAAGTCACAACTAACACATTTCCTCATTTAGGGGCCTATTAGGATGGCGGGCACTAGCGGTGCAGGAACCGGCAGCCAGTGGTGAGGCGGTCCCGCGTCAGCAATTAAGATGCCACCGTGGTGGTGGCATCCTCCATTCCCAGCATTGTGGCGGGCGGTGCTCACAGCACCGTCCGCCACAATGCTGGGAATGCATGTTGTGTATTGTCATGCACAAGGTGACAGGCACCGCGCGGTGCCTGCCACCCTGTCCGTGACAATGTATGGTGCCCCCCATGTGCACCCCCCATGCCCCCAATACCCTGGGGGCCCGTAACGGGCCCCCATGAGCAGACTCCGCATGGCTTTCCATGGCAGGGTCTCCGCCATGGAAAGCCCTGCACCGCTGCCCATGCTAATATGGATGGCGGTGTCTAGCAGACACTGACACCATATCCAGCCCCTTTTCCGCCCGATTGACTGGTCAACCGGCAGAAAACTGGCAGATGGTCTTTCCATCCGCTGGGGTTTCCCCCGCCATACTAATATGGCGGGGGAAAATGGGTGGCGGGCGGTGTGTGTCGTACATCCTAATATACCCCTTAGTGTCCAATTCTATAACCCAGAGATTTATTTAGGTAATTTTGTTTTTTATGAAATTCTCAATTGACCATGGGCATTGGGTTACCTCTTCATTGACAGACGTTGTCTGCATCTCTTTGTGGTGAGTGCAGTATTGTGTAATACCTGTGACTCATTCATTGTTGGCAGTGCTATATAATAACATTTTACTATGTAAATATGCTTAAGAAGTCTTCTAATGTGTTAGTGGAAAGGCTGACAACAATATTAAAGGGGCACTTGGTTCTTTAAATTGTTACTGAGTTTTCTCTAGGTCACAAGCTTTGAAGCAATTCCCTATGATCAGAAAATTATATTGTGTTGAGAGTTCTGCTGTAATTTTGTGTATAAGATGTTTTAGTGCAACCCTCATGTAATTAAGTAGTGTAATCTGTACATACAGTTCAGCTGGCACTATACCAAATTGCCCTCTATAAAATAGGGTTATTAGTTGAAGGGGTAGAAGCCTCACTCAGGCAACAACCACAATCCTTATAAGGGTGAGCCACAAAAGTCACTAAATTAACCTGTGCTTAACCCTCTGGTATTCACTAAGATACACTTTATCAGTCAGTTATACAATCAATTTTTCAAAAACAAATCATCCATTTAGACACTTATATACCCATTTATTCTTCCATCGACCTTGAAATATACATATATAAAACATATGTAATTTTCAGAAAAACACAAATTCACTGGATGATGTCATCAGTGATGTCATCAGTGATATCATTTGAGATGTCATCAGTGATGTTATGAGTGATGTCACTGACCATGTCATGAGTGATGTAATATGTGATGTCATCAGCAGTGCATTGCGGGCTCGCGAGTTATAGTTAAGTGAACTAACTATAACAGGGGAATTTCAATGGTTTTGAACGAGTGAAAAGTCCAGCTAACTATAACGCCCCTGAAACCTATGGTTTTTTCAGTGAATTTCTAAGGTTTTTAAATGCTAATTCCTAACTATACCGTACCTGAAACCTATGGTTTTTTCAGTGAATTTCAAAGGTTTTTTAAATGCTAATTTCTAACTATGCCTACAGAGATAGGGCATGTGAAGAAAGAAGAAGAAACACACAGAAAGAACAAAAAGAAATGCAGAAAGAAGCAACAGAAGTCCTCAAAGACGAAGAAAAGTGCAGGAAGAAGGATAACGTGCAGAAAGAACAAACAGAAGAGCAGAAAGAAGCCTTGTTGCTAAATCATCCTGTACCCTCAACTTTTTCAGATGGATTCTGGTGGTAACTGAGTCTGACTAACCAGTCCTAGAGCCAGTGCTAAGACACTCAGAATACAGTGAAAATACCTACATACACTAGGGAACACTATGCGTTGGGGTCCCCATGTGATTAGCATGACCTCCTCCGTAAGCCCCTAGTATATAATAGGGCAGGGGATTAAAACTACCTCTTAAAACGCGCCACAGGGCGTGTTTGCACACGTCACCTCAGGCCCCGTCCCCTCCCATCCCCACTGTGTAAACACGCCCTGTGGCCGTTTTTAGTTGGGACATTAAGTTCATTTGAATCCTGAGGGTCCCTAGGGTCCAACTAGACCACTAGGTACCTCCAGTAAGTGCCACAGAGCTGCGTTGCAGAGAGATGTAAAAAGGGGCACGGCCTAGACCACCTCTCTGCAACGCAGCGAAGTGGCGCTTACTGGAAGCACCTGGTGGGCTAGTCCCTCAGCATTGAAGGGGAATTATTTCACCAACTTAAAACGCGCCACAGGGCTTGTTTGCACACATTAACTCAGGCCCAGTCCCCTCCCTTCACCACTGTGTAAACACGCCCTGTGGCCGTTTTTAGTTGGGACATTAAGTTTATTTGAATCCTGAGGGTCCCTAGGGTCCAACTAGCCCACTAGGTACCTCCAGTAAGCGCCATAGAGCAGCGTTGCAGAGAGGTGTAAAAAGTGGCACGGCCTGGACCACCTCTCTGCAACGCAGTTCAGTGGCACTTACTGGAAGCACCTCATGGGCTAGTTAGCCCCCAGGGGCCCTCAGGACTGAAGGGGAATTATTTCCCCAACTTAAAACGCGCCATAGGGAGTGTTTGCACAAGTCACTTCAGGCCCCGTCCCCTCCCTTCCCCACTGTGTAAACACGCCCTGTGGCCGTTTTTTAAGTTGGGAGATTAAGTCCCCTTGAATCCTGAGGGTCCCTAGGGGCAAAATAGCCCACTAGGTACGTCCAGTAAGCGCCATTGCAGAGAGGTGTAAAAAGTGTCACGGCCTGGACCACCTCTCTACAACGCAGCTCAGTGGCACTTACTGGAAGCACCTCATGGGCTAGTTAGCCCCCAGGGGCCCTCAGGACTGAAGGGGAATTATTTCCCCAACTTAAAACGCGCCATAGGGAGTGTTTGCGCACGTCACTTCAGGCCCCGTCCCCTCCCTTCCCCACTGTGTAAACACGCCCTGTGGCCGTTTTTTAAGTTGGGAGATTAAGTCCCCTTGAATCCTGAGGGTCCCTAGGGGCAAAATAGCCCACTAGGTACGTCCAGTAAGCGCCATTGCAGAGAGGTGTAAAAAGTGTCACGGCCTGGACCACCTCTCTACAACGCAGAGCAGTGGCGCTTACTGGAAGCACCTGGTAGGCTAGTTGCCCCCCAGGGTCCCTCAGAATTGAAAGGTAATTATTTCCCCAACTTAAAACGCGCCACAGGGCGTGTTTACACATGTCACCTCAGGCCCCGTCCCCTCCCTTCACCACTGTGTAAACGTGCTATGTGCCCGTTCTAAGTTGAGAGATTAAGTCCCCTTGAATCCTAAGGGTCCCTAGGGTCAAACTAGCCCACTAGGTACCTCCAGTAAGCGCCACAGAGCTGCATTGCATAAGGGTGTAAAAAGGGGCGTGGCCTCAGATCACCTGTCTACAACGCAGCTCCCTGGCACATACTGGAGATACCTGTTGGGCTAGTTGGCCCTCAGGGACCCTGGGTATTGAAGGGGAATTAATTCCCCAACTTACAACTGGCCAGGGGGCGCGTTTGCAGAGTGCTGCAAGGAGGGGGCGTGGCCTCCGGCACGATGCCGGTCTTTTATTTATTTTATTTTTTTACGAAGGAGGGCTGTGTGGCCCCCCTTCTTTTTCTAATGTATTGGCCCTGGGGACCCCATCCCCCAGGGCCTGCACCCTAAATTTTTGTTGTTGAAAAAAATTAATTTGGCCCTCCCAAGGTCTTAATCGGCCCCAGGGACCCCAGGGGCCTTTTTTAAAAAACATTCTTTAGGAGGGGGGGCTGTGTTGCCCCCTCCTCAGCCCACTTATGGCCCCGGGGACCCCATCCCCCAGGGCCGGCCTTTGTTTTTTATTATTTTTAAAAAATATATATTTATAGAAACACCTAGGACATGCTGGACAAACCGTATGTACCTATCACCATGACGATTTGCGTGCTATTCATTAATAGGCGACTATGCATACAATGAATCCACGTGGAATGTATTTACACCACTAGTGAAGCTCTGACGTGTCTGAAGCCCTACCGTGCCTAATCCCGGCACCCCCGCCGGTGGGTACTCTCCAAGTAGACACCCTTGTCATTTATTTATACAAACATGGGTAGCTATTGACGTTCACATTTAATACACATGCACACCAAGCCATTCAAAGGGGATTCGACAAAAATTCGACCAAACTATGCAAGAAACCCCCCCTCACGGTTAATAAAACACACATCCACCGCCGGATGTGTAATACTTTTTATTTTACTCTCTGGAAAG
This sequence comes from Triturus cristatus, assembly GCF_964204655.1. NCBI lineage: Eukaryota > Metazoa > Chordata > Amphibia > Caudata > Salamandridae > Triturus > Triturus cristatus. Next base: position 1,072,430,869 of record NC_140592.1, on the reverse strand, counting down.
GAGACGAACCTCACTTGAGAGTCACAGTGTGCTCCTGGCTGAGCCAAATGCTATGTTACACCCACCAGTGCCCGCCGAGTGCCTCACACCTCTGTGTTTTATTCCACCAGCTAGTGCGTATGCTATGACACTCTCTAGCCCATGTGCACTGTAACACCACCCCGTGAATATGTCATGCCACACTTGCCTTCGCACGGGTTATATTGCCCCATCTAACGTGCCTTCCTCGATGCCTAGGTTATAACGCACAGCGCTATGCCATACATATTTCAATCTGGGATCCATATCTTTGTCACAGTGCATATGCAACGTTACACTCCCCAGCACTTATTTTATATTACAACTTTAGAGACTAGTTAGGTTACACAACACTGCCCTGTGCATATTACACTCCAAGGCGTATCGCATAGCACGCGCTAGTGCCTGTGCTATCTCGTGCTCTCTTATGAATCTGTCATTGCGCAAAATGTATTGCATATTATATTTCACGCCCGGTTCATCTTATATCACACTTTTTGGTACATAGTTTATACCATATACTATATCTAGTTTTCATTTTCAATCGTGCTCTCAGGACTATGTTCTATATAACACTGCGTCCACCTACCCTTTTCACGGGCATTTCATTTTGCGATGGGGGGTGGAGGGTCAGGGGTGATTCTGCCAAGTGAGCCCGGAGTCATAGTCACAAACGTCCTCTTCTTCCTGAATAAAAGTGAGAGTATGCTGCATACTTGTTCATATTTTAAGTAGTTCGCACAGACACACATTTTAAAAACAATAAAGTTCCTAATGCCCACCTTCTCTGAACAGTTAGCTTGCTGCCCCATCCACCTCCTCCCTATTCCCTGTTGTCTGAATCCATGGACTCCCTCCTGCCATGCATGGTCTGATGTGCTGCCATTGCCCTCCATTTAGAATGATGTACCAGTCCACTCCTCCTGCCCTCCATTGCCCAATTCTATGGCCCATAATTGACCTCCTGCTTAGCCTCTGTGCTTAGCTTGCTGCCCCTATTCTCCTTCCCCCTGCCCTCCGATGTCTTTTTGCATGCCACTGCTCCATCCTTTTTGCCCACCATGTTCCATGGACCTGCCACTCCTATCTACTCTGAGTGTTCTGTTGAGTTGCCACTCCCCTCCCACCTGCCTAGCATTGCCAGATGACTGTAACCTGTCCCTGCCACCTCCACCCTGCCTGTCCACATACCATGCCCCTATCCCCTTCCTCCTGTCCTCCATGGTCCAATTTACTGCCACACCCTTCTGCCCTCCCTGGTCTGTTGTGCTGCAACTGCTCCTCATGCCTGCCCCGCGCAGTCTGTTGTGAGGCCCCTTCCCCTGAACTCTCTTGTCTGTGCCCAGGTCCTGACCCTACCTTCTATCCTCCATGCTCCTTTGTGCATGCCCCTGCACCCTCCTTCTTGCCCATCATAGCCATTGTGCTGCCACTAACCCTCCCGCTTGCCATGCATGGTCTTCTGTGCTGCCATAGCCCCTCCCACCATCCCTGTGTGGTCAGCTAGCTGCCCCTGACCCCCTCCCACCTTCCCTCCATGGTCTGTGTGCATGCCATCATAGTCTCATTGTTGCTCTCCATGGTGTGTCTTGTTTCTAGTGCCCATCCTGCCTGACCTCCATGGTCATCTTGTTGCTCCTGCCCTGCCCCCTTGCCCCCAGCCCTCTGTTTCCATGTGCAGACCCCTATTCACTCCCTCCTGGCTTGTCTGTTCCATTGTAATGCCCCTGATACGTTTCTCCTGCCCTTTATGGTCTGTTATGCTGCAGCTTTCTCTCCTGTCTGTCCATTATGGTCAGCTAGCTACCATTGCCTCTTTCCCCTCTGTTCTCTGTTGCCCATGTGCATGGTCCTGTCACCTCCCTATTGCTTTCTATGGATTGTTGTGCTGCACTCCCGTCCCGCATGCCCTGTGTGGTGTATTGTGCTGCCTGCCCAGTAGGGTCAGTTTGGTGCACCTCTCCATGTCCCTCCTGTCCTCTGTTATCCGAGTCCATGTCCCTACCCCAATTCCTCCTGCCTACCATGATCCAATGTACCATACTTGTGAACATTTTGAACTTGGTAAGAGGGAGATTTTGAAAAAAACTGGGGTATTGATTTTCCCCTTTGAGTTACATTGAAAAAGAGGAGATTGTAGACAGGAGACAGATCAAATAAAGCCCATTTGAGCTTAAAAACATTGGACGTTTCCTGGCTGAAACGGGTCTGTTGCCATGTATGGTTGTACTACCACTGCCTCTTCCTTCTGCCCACAATGGTCTATTACATTGCCACAGCCTCTCTTGCCAGTCCTGTATTGTTGGTTTGTTGCCCCTGCCCCCCTTTCCACTGCCCTCCATAGTCTGTTGTGCTGCCACTGCCCTTCCTGCCTGCCCATTGTGGTCAAATTGTTGCCTCTGCACTCTCCTACCTGCCTTCAATTTTCAGAGTCCGTGCCCCTGGCCTCTGCCTCTCAACAGTATCCCAATGAACAACTAGATTGCTAACATTCTATATTTATTACAAAAGTGTGGAACGTCATCTTGATGTAATCAAGACTGTAATACCTAGAGTATTTCCTTTAGAAATTATATATATTAGAGGGTCTTATTTGCATTAAAATTATGGTTAGTGCTCTAAAAAACTAAAATGAGGACATATTTTCTGAGTTTTCAAATAGCGACAAATAACTTTTAAATTATTTGTAATCTTTATGTTTTTTTATCCAGTTGACCACTTGAATAAATGTTGCACCTAGGGGAGAGGATGTGGTGTTACTTCCAGAGCTGCAGACTTTGCAACTGGGGAACCAGGTTGGAGTTTCAGCTACAGCTCAACATTCTGTGATTCTGGTCAAATCACCTAATATCCCCATGTCTACAACCAAAATGAATTTGATCTTGTGTGATGTAACCAATGCTCATGTAAAGCACTCCAATACCTGACAAGTCTGCACTATATAAAACTGCAAATACACAAAAAATAAGTGTTTTGCACACTTCTGTCATTGGTCTACATGTGGGCTACATCTGGGTGATATTTGTGCTGCATTTGGGCTCTTTTGTCTCTGGTGGCCATCTTGGGAGATTTATTTGTTATGAAGTTTCCTAATTTCCTCATATACTGCAGTCTCCTCAGTAGGATATGCTTTCAGTTTTTTACTTTGATTCCATCAAGAAGGTATTCAGATATGTCACACATTTGCCATAAATTCTCAATGTTAGCACTCTAGTTGCTCATTAGATCACTGTAGTAAAGCTACTGCTCACCACGGAAGTCTGCTGCTGGTATTAAAAGTGCATGTTTCAGTCTGCATATCAGAATTTTTTAATGAAATAGAAGAGGATTTGAGAAATCACTCAAAATGTGCCGTAATTTTTCTTTCTTCAGCACTAATCATAATTTCTATGGCAAAATGAACCCCCTCATTGTGTTCCTTTTTAAATTAAATGTTTTAAGTGTTACCAGTTTATTCCAATCAAGATGGCTTCAGGTGTGCCATACTTTTGTCATAACTAAGACAGTAAGCGCTCTAGTTGTTCTTAAGAACACTCTGGGACATTTTGTCATTGGGCTATACTTGGGTTACATCTGGGTGATATTTGGGCTTCATTTGGGCTCTTTTGTCTCTGGTGGCCATCTTGGGAGATTTATTTGTTATGAAGTTTCCTAATTTCCTCATTTACTGCAGTCTCCTCAGTAGGAAATACTTTCAGTTTTTTATTTTGGTTCCATCAAGAAGGCATTCAGATGTGTCACGCATTTGCCATAAATTCTGAATGTTAGCACTCTAGTTGCTCATTAGATCACTGTAGTAAAACTACTGCTCACCAGGGAAGTCTGCTGCTGGTATTCAAAGTGCATGTTTCAGTCTGCATGTCAGAATTTGTTTATGAAATAGAAGAGGATTTGAGAAGTCAAAATGTGCCCTAATTATCCTTTCTGCAGCACTAATCATAATTTCTATGGCAAAATGAACCCCCTCATTTTGTTCCTTTGTAAACTAAATGTTTTAAGTGTTACCACTTTATTCCAATCAAGATGGCTTCAGGTGTGCCATACTTTTGTCATAAGTAAGACTGTTAGCGCTCTAGATGCTCGTGAGAAAACTCTGGGACATTCTGTCATTGGGCTATACTTGGGCTACATCTGGGTGATATTTGGGCTACATTTGGGCTCTTTTGTCTCTGGTGGCCATTTTGGGAGACTTATTTGATATGAAGTTTCCTAATTTCCTCATTTACTACAGTCTCCTCAGTAGGAAATACTTTCAGTTTTTTACTTTGATTCCATCAAGAAGGCCTTCAGATGTGTCACACATTTGCCATAAATTCAGAATGTTAGCACTCTAGTTGCTTATTAGATCACTGTAGTAAAGCTACTGCTCACCAGGGAAGTCTGCTGCTGGTATTGAAAGTGCATGTTTCAGTCTGCATGTCAGAATTTTTTAATGAAATAGAAGAGGATTTGGAAGTCATTCAAAATGTGTCCTAATTCTTCTTTCTGCAGCACTAATCATACTTTCTATGGCAAAATTAACCCCCTCATTTTGTTCCTTTTTAAATTAAATGTTTTAAGAGTTACCACTTTATTCCAATCAAGATGGCTTCAGATGTGCAATACGTTTGTCATAAGTAGGACTGTTAGCGCTCTAGTTGTTCTTTAGAACACTCTGGGAAGCTGCAGTATAACACAAAGGAATCAACTGACAGTCTCTGCCCTTGTTGGATGTACATGTTTTACTGAGAATGTCAGACTTCATTCTCACATGACTGAGAAAGATCATGTGAATTTACAGAAAATATGCTCTCAGTTTAGCTTATAGATCACCTTCCAAACCTCTGTGGGAAAAGCATGAGAAAATAGTTTTCTCTCAAACATGATTCATGATATCACAGCAGAAGGCTTTTTCACATGGTAAAATCACCTTAGAACACACCACAATTCCTAAAATGAGTATGGTACCATCAACAAATGATTTATAATGTAACTAAAGTCTTAAAACCTTCTATTAACTGCAATGCTTTTTAATGAGGTGCTATCATGTATATTGGTCCCAAGATAGCTGCCAACACTTCTTGGATGAAGTACTGACAGCCAAACAGATCTCACGATGAGATGTGTGGTTAGGCTCCGCCCAGGTGTATCTATCTTTTTAACTCTAATTTTCTCAGGAACTACTGAACGGATTTACACCATTTAAGCAAAAGGGACGAGTCTGAACTGAGGACTACCTCTTTGCCAAATTTGGTGTAATTCCGTTCAGCAGTTCGGGCTGTAGCTGCGTCAACAGGGCCTACGGGAAAATGCATGGGGAAAATGCATTTTGGGACCCCCCTTTTTTCTCGGTCCCCGCTTGACGAATCACCGTGAAATTTTCAGGATAGGAGTGGACCGGAGCTGGCCAAAATTTTCGAAAATTTCGTGAAGAATCATCAATCGGCGCCAACGTTATTCCAAATAGAATGTTGCGGATTTCCTATGGAAAATAGGTCCTAACTATAACTACCTACTGGCGACTGCCAGTAGGTATATATATATATATATATTCACTGAAAAAACCATAGGTTTCACACATGTTATAGTTAGCGAAAATTTTACTGATAAAAAACCAATGAAATTCCCCCGTTATAGTTAGTGCAGGAAACTATAACTCACGCGACCGCAATCCTCTGCTGATGCTAATACTGTATTTAGACACTTATTTGCCCATGTCTTCTTCCATAAATTTTTAGCTATACATATATTACAAATATTTTTTTTCCTAAAGACACATATGTCATCAGCAGAAGATTGCGGTCGCGTGACTTATAGTTTCCTGCACTAACTATAACGGGGGAATTTCATTGGTTTTTTATCAGTAAAATTTCCGCTAACTATAACATGTGTGAAACCTATGGTTTTTTCAGTGAATTTGCAAGGTTTTTTAAATGCTAATTCCTAACTATAACGTGTGTGAAACCTATGGTTTTTTCAGTGAATTTGTACGGTTTTTTAAATGCTAAGTTACTTTACGCCATTCGTGGCGTGCGCGCCCACTTAACGCAGTTCGTTCCGTGCGCGCACGGTGCACTTCGCGCACCGCGCGCCCACTTTACGCAGTTAGTGCCGTGCACGCATGGTACCCACGTTACGCTAGATGGGCCATGTACGCACGATGCGCTTCGCGCACCGTGCGCTCATGGAGGACATATTATGCGCTTCCTTGTGATAGGTAATCTGTTGAAATTTTTTGGGGAAATGCTGTGCTCTTATATGCCATGCACAAATGGTGGCCTTCGGCCACCATTTGCACACGGGGTGGAGAGAGTGTGTTTTTTTTTTAAAAATAATTATTTACCGTACGCGTACGGTAAGTGTACGGTAAGCGTAATCGGCGAAATTTTCGAAAAATAAAAAATTACCGTTTTTTGCCTTGGGGGATCTTTGAAGACTCAACTAACATGGTTATGTGCATGGGCGCTGTCTAAACAGCCCCTTTATATGTTTTTGGCATTTGTTTATCAGCTCCCCCCTCAGAGTGCGAGAGAGAAAATGGCGGCCGCCGCTTCCTGGTTTCGACCGATTCGAATGTTTACTAAGATCTAAGGGCCAATCAGAATCGCGCTCGCGCACGCCACCGTACGCGTACGGTAAGCGCACCGTAAGCGCACCGTAAGCTGGCTCAGATATATATATTGATTTAAAGGCTATTTTCTCAGAATCTACTGAACAGATTTACACCAAACCTACAAAAGGCACTTCCTTGACCTGAGGACTACCTCTCTGCCAAATTTCAAGTAATTCTGTTCAGCCGTTCGGGCTGTAGCTGTGTCTAAAGGTCCTATGGAAAAATGCATGGGAAAAACGCGTTTTGGGACCCCCCTTTTATCTCAGCCCCCGCTTGACGAATCCCCCCGAGACTTTCAGGGTAGGAGCGGAGCGTAGCGCCCCACCTATTTTGAAAAATTCGCAAGGATTCGTCGACCGGCGCAAAAGTTATTCAAAATAGAATGTTTCGGATTTCCTATGGAAACGTGGTCCTAACTATAACTACCTACTGGCGACCGCCAGTAGGTAATATATATATATATATAAAACATCTAGTGTGGACTAAGGGTGGGACGAAATTGCGTAATCGCATTATGCAAATCTTTGCAAAAACACAAAAAATCATCAAGAACGCGCAGAAATATCGCGAAGTCGCGATGTTTTTTGCGTGATCGCGTTGGAAATGTGTCGCCAACTTGCCCGTGCGGTCACTAATGGGCGCAGCCATCTTGTTTTCACTTGTCCCGCCCGCTCGCAATGCTATTTCCTATTCCGGGTCACACAATGCATGCTCGTGCTTGTTCGCGTTAGGTATTTCCTGTTCGGGAACGCGTATTGCATGTTCGCGATGCTTTATGCGTGCTCGGGGGGAAAATATCTCGCGAAGTTGCCCTTGCGGTCACAATGGGCGCGGCCATCTTGTTTTTCACTCTATGCTATGGTTCTGGGGCCTGCTTTTCAATCCTCCCTTTATCTTTTCAATCCTTTGCTTCTGAAAACTTTTTTTTGATCTTTTTTATTTATTATCTCTCTCTCTATTTTCCTGACTCTCTATTTTTTGTTTTTGTCTACTTTTTTGTGTTTTTTAACTATTTTTTCACTCTTTTTCTATTACCTGCTTTTTTCATTTCTTTTACTTACTTTTTTAATTTTTACCTTTTCTTTTCCGCCCCCCGCCTACCCCAGAACCATGGCAAAGGGCCACAGGGGGCATCGCAGCCTGAACCGCGACCGCCTTCCTTGCGGAAGGTGGCGCCTACAAGGGGGTGCAGGCACGGGCCTTATTTGGGGAGGTGGAGTTGGCAGCACTGTTTTTTTTGTGCAGCGCCACCTCCCCTTAACCCCGGCAGCAGGTGGCAGGCCTGGGTCTGGGTACGGGCTCCGGGAGCGTCAGCAGCGGTGGGGGAAGGTGCGCCGGGCAGTGTTTTGCTGCTCGGGTGTCCGGCGTAGCCATAACCAGCTGACGCACCGGTGGTCCGATATCCTAGACCGGGAGCAGGTCCTGCTGGACCTGCTAGGAGTGGAGGTCCCGGTTCTTGGTGAGTAGCTATTTAATTATTACTACTTTGTGTCTGTTCTTCTGCTGTGTTATATATTGCGAATATATATTTTTTCCGACCAGCTAGAATGCTGCGGCTTACATACATTACAGGTAATTTATGTATAAAAGTCTTCTGTGATTGTTATGACACTGGTGCTCTGCGCTACTAATCTTGTTATTTGCAACTTTGCGTTTGCGCTCGTTTTGCGTGATTATGTAAGATTTTATTTTAGAAAACTTAAGTTAGGTAATGCTAGAGTGACTCCAGTCCTTCCTTTGTCCTGTCACTAAGAGATAGGGGTGGATTGATACTTAGGTTTAGTTACTTATTATAAGTTTGTAATTGTTTAGTGGTCTGCGACGCCCCCTCTATTACATCACTTGCTGCTGAGTGCTGCTACTGCTTACCCCAGTCCTTAGTAGAACCTTTTGTAGTTTTTCAGTGAGTGCTAATAGGGTTAGCACTAGCAGAATATCTGCATCAACGAACCAACAATTTTGTGTATGCAAAAATACAGGCATATGTCCTCCATTTATGCATTTTTGAGGACTAAAAGAAGTGGAAAAGCTTACTTAATGTACAATTGTCACGCCTGGAATAGGTGGGCTCGGTCAGGTGGTATGTACTACTTAGGCTTAGTTAGTAGTATTCTGTAATCAAAATGGAACACTGGATTAGTGTAGATAAATAATAACTAGACGGTCCGCGAATCCCGAGATACTACTTGTTGACTAGATTAGATAGGTCAATTTTATTGCAATTGTTGTGTACACAAATGTTTTGACAGTCGTATAAAAATATTGTATTTGTTTCACACCAATCATCAATGTTTGTCTCTTCCTTTCTTATATCTTTCATGATCAGCACCCAGGGGCAAGAAGACGGGGGTAGAATCGGCGGGAGCAGTTCCAGTCCAGGAGGACCAGAACGAGGGCTCTTCTGCTGGCTCCAGTAAGTCTTCCTGTTTTTAATATTAATTCTTATTCACTAACTTTTACTGCCCCGTATTTTTTTTCCCGAACTATTGTTTCCGTTTCCTAATGCTATTTTTTACCAACAATTACCCTTCGATCTAGACTATCTGTTTTCAGTTTCTTGTTATCCCTGCCTCTAACTGCCTCTGCTATGACTCTCTGTACTACTGTTATTAGTCTGTCTGTAGCTAAGCATGCCCAGTTGGCCACTCTTTATTTAAAAGGTTTTAAATAAAACTCAGATTCACCGGTAGCACTAGCCATTGAGGAGTCCAGTCCTTTGGGTTGTCCTCTTGTACTCCGTCTATTCTTCTCAATCTTTGAGGCTTTATTAATCTTGATGTTTTTCGACAATTCAACAACAAAATGCCCAACCAGATTTGACTATTTTGATAGGATAGGACATACTACTACTGTTGTAGGGATTTTCCACATACAGAACATTGCAGTTGCACAAGAAAATAGGATGTTGGTGATGGGAGGTTGGACCTTCCTCACACTCACACCTCAGTCAGAACAGAACCCACCACAATCCCCTGCCCGACTAATTATAATAGTGTTTTATTACTATTAGCTCTCCGAACACCCCCCCAATGAGTAGGCAACCCAGAACATAACACTCCCGACCTCTCAGTCATGGAAGCAATGCACAAGCACAGTTTGCACACCCTTCCTTTCGCTCGCTCGCTCACTCGTGTAAGTCCATCCACACCAAATATATGTAAGTTCAAAAATTATTTTATTTGCAACTGACAAGCTATGTACGTTGTTCTATAATCAACAGCAAAATCCATAAGATTAAAACTATAAACATTGTTGCACTTAGCTACACTTACAACAAGTACAAGTCCATAGAACGAACAAAATCAAAAGCAAAATCAGGATTAATGAATAGGTGAACAGTTGTAGGAATAGGAATATAGTTTATATAAAATTATATATGAAGATCTGAGCGAATTATGTGGACCCCTCACCTTAGAATAAGCTAGTACTGGTTACATCATAAGCTCTGCAAAGCTCTGGTTCTTAGAATGGAATCTTCTGTCTGTTAGGGGAAAAATGGTGCGCGTTAGTATATTGCAAGCATTTCTCAGTCGTGACAAAAAGTGCAGCATTTTGGATAAGCAATGTGGACTAACACCAGAACTCCATAACAAAGTGGCTTGTTTTGATTGACCTTGTACGCAGCGCTTAGACAGTAGCAGTATGAGCTCATGTGAGCTCCAAGGCGTCACTCTTTATACAACAAGCTGCAAGGTAATGACACGTGTGCTAAAATAAAAGACACAAAGGTAAAATGGTAGCATGGCTCGGGCTAACTAAGCAAAGACTAGGATGACTCTAGGGACCATATAACTACTAGTGTCTACTCTACTACTACCTGATTTGTACTAGTGATGTATGTTGTATATGTATGTATTACTATTAACTCATTTTTCAATCTTGCTAGTTAAAAATAGGGGAAGGTGGATAATGACACCTAAAAAATGTGTAATGTTTTTTCAAGGCGCACTACCAACCACCAGTGCGGGGCCAGCTGCGACGTGGCTGCTGACGGAGGAGAGAAGGAGGTGGCAGTTGCAGGAGGAGCTGCAGGGGGTGAGCCAGCAGCAGTGGCGGGCGGTGGTAAGTTAGGTACCTAATCCTTACTTATCAACACTCACTGCATGGGTTTACTGTATGATACTAGTGTACAGTTGAATAAGAGGTTGTTGTGAACGGTTGAAGACACCCTTTACTTAGCATTAGTAAAAGCATTAGTGGCGGGAGTGTTGCTGAGTAACCAATGGCCTCTTCTATCTGATGATTTCAACTCAGCTGTGAAAGTTTTATGGAGAAGACTAAAAGTCAGATCAGATGTCCTTGATAGATGGGTTGAACGAAAAGGGAAAGAAGAGTGGAAGGAAGAAGGACGGGCGAGATTTAAGATTTATGATTGGCAGAGAAGGATTCGTGGGATGCATGCTACATGCATACTGGTGGCTGATAGGAATCAGATGCATGGTTGGTTGAATGCCTGAAACTCCCACAATTGTTAAAGTCCAAGAAAGTTGAAGGATAGTACATACATACCACAAATGTTATGTGCTTGCTAGTGCTACCGTGACACTATGTGTAGAAATATTTGCCTTACTGCTTTGCTAAGAGTATATTTTACAATAGTCTTGTTTTTTCTTCTTCATATATAGCTACTCCTTCCAAGGGGAAACCTGACCAGAAGGAGTTGGCAGCCAAGGCATGGCTTCGGAAACTGGAGGCAATACAGAATGAATATCGACGGCTGGTGGTCCTGAACGAGGAGGAGGAGGCGGCGGCAGCAGCTGCAGCCTCCTCCAATGCCCCAGGCCTCAGCCACCGCCCTCCAGTGGTACGGCACCATCGTCTGGCAGCCGCCCACCACCGCCCCTCCATCAGTGCTGCCCCCCCGTGGATGCAACTGCCACGCATTGAAGCACTGTGATGCCCGCCTGGAGGAGCAAGTTTGTGTCCTCCTGAAAAAAGCCCGCGGAACTTAGACCCCATTCTTATTGCCTCTTTTTAAATTATTCTTGGGGTGGGTGGGATTCGGGTGTTGGGTTTCCTCTTTTGGACAATGACATTTTTTTTACGGACATTGGTTGGGGATAGGGAGAGGGGTGGGTCAGGTGTGTTTTTTTTTTACATATTTTATTTTTGTTAGGTACTATTAAATAATATATTTCTACTTAAGTTTACATACAATGTTGTTAATGTTTTCTGGATGGGGTTACTGTTTTACAACACACTGTATCCTTCTTTCCTTGCTGTTACAGGGCCGCACACAACCAGTGTTTGATTTTAATAATTGGATGACTTTGTAAGACAGAAACAGATAGCTGCGGCACCCCTCACTGAGTGACTTGTCCTACTACTAGTACTGTCAGTCTCTTCTACTCTATGGCACTCTGTAACTGGACTCAAAGGGGTGTGTGAAATTGAATTAATGAAAACATGTCCATTATTAATTATGCCTCCCCAAAAACTTCTCTTACCTTTGCTTGATGTTGAACTTAGGCACATTGATGGCTGCATGGTGATGATGGTTTTCTTTCCTAACATGCCATGGTTGTGGTGGTGGTAGTAGTAGACACTGGCAGCAGCATTTGCCAAAATAGCAAATGAGACAGTAAGTAGCCTGAGAGAGAGTCTTCGAGGATTAGTAGAATGAAGTACAGTACAGAACAGAACTTACTGCCAAACAATAATATGCCCAAATACAACAAAACATAATGGTGGTGGAGATAGCCTAGTAGTAGTACACAGCAACTCTAGTTGTGTCGAGTCACTTGACTAGGCCTACAGCACACTGACACAAGCGTAACTGTTAGTGCTGTGTAGGAGGATGACAACAAATGAAATCCATTAATCCAATCAATGCCGTGAATTAATGCTGATGTATCAGCCGGTTCCTTTGGTAAAAAAATTACCTCACAAATATACTGCTCAGGTGGGCAAGCAGAAGAAGATCCCCGCCCTGCCTTGAAATTGAAGTACTGTTGCTTTTGCCACTTCCGCCCCAGCAAGCGTGTGATAAATTATTGATGTACATTTAATGTAGTCATACCTCAATAAGTCACACAGCCCGGGGGAAGAGGGTTAGGGTTTGTTGAATGGTTGGGAAGTGGGTTTTGGGGAAAGGTTTGAGAAAGAAATATAGTATGCATGGACAAACATCAAACGACAGAATCTTTGTAGACTACCATATCCATATCAATATGTTAAGGGAGAAAAAGGAAATAAGGCATGCATGATGATTGATGATAAGGACCCGGATTACATACAGTTTGTGTTCAGTGTTACCGAGCTTACTTTTACAGACGGCAAAGAACATTTTTAAATATCTGTAGGGATGAATTATAGACAGAGAGCAAACCTAATAATAACAGTAACTAATAACAACAAGAACACACTGTTGTAATGATTGTAGAGAAAAAAACTGAATCAAATTATTTAAAAGATGAAAATTGATACTGTTACTGTGTTATCCGGGTCAAATGGTGAGCTGAATCTCGGCATTCCTCTTGGTCCTCCGTTCCATGGATGCTCTGTCCAATCTTGGGTGACATCACTGCTTGCCTGGCAGATGTAGATTTATTGGTAAGGTAAGCGTGCATTGTTGTTTTCCCAAGTATAGCACAGGGTAAGCCCCGGCCTGTAATTGTAGATGCAAAAACAAAAGGGATATTGAGATTGAAACCAAGTTGAAAAAAATTGACAAGTTAATGTGGTAGTGCAACAAGAACACTTTCCGAGGCGGCATGGATGCATCATCTCTACTCTAGTCTGTTGTAGGGGTGGGCGGAATTTGCAAAATTCGCTTTCGCAAATTATCGCGAAAATGTTAAAAATCTCCGCAAACACGCGGGAATATCGCAAAGATGCGGAAGTTTTTTTCCCGCCCGTTCGCGGTATGTTCTGCGTGGTCGCGGCTCGCCAACTTACCCATGCGGTTGCTCGCGGGCGCGGCCATCTTGTTTTCACTTGTCTCGCGGTGCATGATCGCGAGAAGAAAGACGTGATCGCACGACGAATGATGTTACTGCGGGCACGAACTGTCGCGAGACAGCGCAAATGGCTACCAACAATCCAACATCTCGTGGCGAACGCAACCGGATCGGGAAAACTTGTCTGCGAACGCGGGGATTCAGGTAAGGCGATCGCGCGCATGCAAGAATGTAATATTTTACAGCGCGAGCAAGCAAAAAATTTCCGGTAAAATGCGGATTGAGGAAAATTTGACATTTTCGCGCTCTCCGCGGAACACGAAAATGTCAAATTATCGCAATTTCCGCGAGCGGAATGGATTTTTAGCCCAGGCCTAGTCTGTTTCCAGCATTAACCTACAATACCAACAGGACAGAGCAGGCCCACGGTGACGGCACCCTTTGCCCATCTCCATTTAGCGTACATTTGAGTTGGACAAAGCAACATAGCATTTTACAATTTACCGCAGTCATATCACCGCTTCACTTGACTCCACCGCTACACAGACATTTAGGTCTGCTGTGGTTGTTGTTTACTAGTTTACCTTATATGCCACTCATGAAACGGCTTGACTTATTCCATCAATCATCTCTAATCCGTGTACTGAGTGACTGTGTGCAGATACTTTGTCACTGTGGTCATCATGATGATGTTGTTCAACTCAGTCTGGGTGTACCGAGTGAGTCCCCTTCCTATATTCAAAATGCAATGTATCGGCCTGCAGTAGAAGTACAAATGTGGTATTAAAAAAACAAGAAGTGAAAAGGGACTTGAGTTACTTTTAGTGTAGATTATTACATAAAGTACACAATGAAGTAACTTCATGCACAACAAACAACAACAAAATCACTCAGTCAGTGTCCAATGCATGGCATCATTCAGTACCTGTTCCTTCTCATCTTTAGTTAATGGGCAGTCTCTCTTGGACCACAAAGGAGGATAGCTATAGTAGTCGTCATCAATCATGTTCCACTTATTTTGGAGGGACTTGGAAATATTTTTTCTTTTTTCTTCTATTTTGCATCATCCAATCATCATCATCTGACTTCTTGAGGGCAATGGATTTAGGGAGATTCAGGAGGATGGAGGAGCAGGATTTTGAGGAGTGTACTGTGATATGCCGAAATGGCAATAAAACAATTAGAAGACGGTGGTGATGGATTTGTTGTGATTCAAAGTTTCTAACCAGAAAGACAGATACACCAATAAAAGAAAATAAGTGAGGGAAGGGAGACAGTAAGAACTGGAAGTGCAAGCCTAATTGTCAAGGAAGTATAGCTCGTCCTCAGACTCTGGGGGTTCAACCAGAAGTAGGTAATCATCATCTAACACAACAGTTCCGTCACCAGAGCCGCTGTCCTCATCTTCCTCCCTTGATTCATGTATTGTGTAATTCAGAGATATAAAGTGCTGATTCATTTTGATCATTGTTAACCTCTACACATTTTTGGGTGAGAGACTGGTCCTTCTCACTGTTACAATGGAACCAGCAGCACTGAAAACACGTTCTGAAGAGACACTTGTGACAGGGCAAGCCAGATAGTTTATCGCCAGCCTGCTGAGCACTGGCCATTGGGCCCTTTTCCCATACCGATATCTCAATGGGTTTTGATGAATGTACACCTCTGTTGGGTCGTCCAGATAGGCCTGAACCATCCGCTCAATGTTCAGGGGTGCAAAACATTTTTCAGGCTCTTTTCTTGTTGCATCAGCACTGGACTTACCAATGTCTTGCTGTAAATACCAATCCTGTAACGATTTTACTGGGCCTGAAGATACAGCGCTTGCTGTTGTAGATAGTGTTGGTGAGTGTTCTGAGCCAAACGCACTGCGCTCAGGCTCCCACGTTGAACTTGACGCTGGATGTCCTGCTGCAGTACTTGTTGTGGGTTTATCTAGCAGGCTTTTAATTAGCAGCCGTTCATTTTCCAACTTACTCGCTGACTCAGCTATCCACGTTTTGTACCGGGCAACATCCATTTCTGAAAAAGGAGTTAATGTCTTCAGTGCCCATTTTGTCAGTGGATCCAGAATTGTGGCACAAATGTAATGTTTTTGTGACAAAATCTTATTTTGCACCCTTGTATTTTCAGCTAAGCGCCGAGCTAAGCACTCCACCAACTCATAGGCTTCTTTTTTTCCCTCTATATCTTTGTATGCTTCTGACACCTCCTTCAGCTGATTCTCTAGCATTTGCAACAATGGGATAGCTTGGTCCATTGTACAGTCCTCCTTGCTGACTTCACGTGTGAAGACCTCGAAAGGAAGAAGCCTCTCAGTCAGGCATTTAACTAGGCACCATTGGTCCAGCTGAAGGCTCATGCCTTTCACAGTAGCATCCCCTCTTCACATGACATATTCACTGATTGGCCTGTACTGCTCATACAGATGGTCAAGCATGTAATAAGTTGAGTTCCAACGTGTTGCCACCTCCTGGACGAGTGCTTTGACTGGCATTCTATAGTCACGTTGAATGATCCTCAGCTGCTTCCAAGCTTTAAAAGAATGGCTGAAATGAGTGCATATTCTTCTGCAGATGGTCAATAAGTTGCTGACTATGGCTTCTTTTTTCAGAAAGTCTTGAACAATAATGTTAATGCAGTGTGCCAAACACGGAACCCTGAAAAAGGAACCAAGCTCCATGGCCTTAAGTACATTACTGCCATTATCCGTGGAAACAAAACCAATCTTAAGCCCTCTTGGGCGCAGCCATTCAAAAACCTTGCACTGAAACACTTCCAATATGTTTACAGCAGTATGAGATTTCTCCATGGCGAACATGGATACAGTTGCATGTTTCCGAGTAGCTTTAAAAATCTCAGCTGCATCAACAGCACCTTCAGATAGCTTATCTCTAACCCCCACAAATGAGACCCAGTGTGCAGTGATGCACATGTAATCAGTGGCTTGGCAACTGGCCCACATGTGTGTTGTTAGGTGGATATTGTGAACAGCACTCTGCTGCAAAGCTTGTCCAACCAATTCCAGCACATCATGATGTAGTGGTGGAACAGCAACTCTTGCAAAATAGGACCGGCTGGGAACCTTCCATTTAGGGCAGATGGTTGACACAAATTCAAGGAAACCCACCCCTTCCACAAATGAAAAAGGGAGACGGGCCAGTGCTAACATTTTAGCCAGCTTCGCATTATTGGGTGGTTGCGTTGGTACTGCCCCTCCAACCTAAGCATGCTGTCAATGGTAGTCTGGATTATTTTCCTTTGTGGTGCAGTTTTCTTCAACCCAGTTAGGCTCAACGACGCACTTTGTTTCATAATCATTGTAGTACTACTTGGTCGCCTTGGTGTCTCAGTCTGACTCAGACTCTTACTGCGGTGCCACTGAGATGTTGCTGAGGAGGACGTGGGCGGTACTACTACACTACTAGGGACAGGGCTAGAATTGTCTCCCTCTTGTTCACCTTCCACCAAGATAATATCGTCCCCCGATTCTTCATGCCCAACAACAATGGGTTGAGTTTTACTTTGTTCTAAGCGAAGTAGGTGAGCCTCACACACAATAGTGTGGTTTATTTTGAGATGACTTGTTTGGCCTCCGGTACCATAGTTTGTACCAAGCTTACCCCGACAAACAGCATGGCGACAAATTGAGCATATAGCAATGTTCTCCTCCTTACTGCTAACCAAAAAGAAGTCCCAAACTGGGGAGGAGAACTTTCTGGTGCTGCTGGACGTGCCACTTTCAATACCAGATGAACTGCAGGGTGTGCTTGGAATGTGACTCTGAGCAGCTACACTGCGACTTCTACCACTACCTACTGAGGTGGTGGTTGAGCTGGATGTAGGTCCCTGCCTTTCCTTTGCCAATGAAAATATGGAAGCTGGAGGTCGTGGTGGTGTTACCTGTATTGGTGGTATCCGTGCTACATCCCTTGCAGCCATTTTGGATAGGGTAATAATGTTGTTCTCCATATCCTTTGAGCCGGGAGTGATGTCCGTGATGATTGGTTCGTCATCATCATCATCTCCCTCTTGTACATCTACCTCCATAACTCTAAGGCTTTCTGGAACCTTCCTTTTCACTAGCCTTGTCTTGTGGTGTGCATCACTCTCAGACTGAGCTGGTGGCTTCCAAGTGGCATCAAGATCATCAGAAGCGGGGCTTGAAGAAGAAGATGATGGAATAACCCTCCTTTTCCTTGCTGGGGGTCTGGAAGACAATGGATCTTCTGAAACAGTGGCTTGACCCTCTTTGTCTGCAGGAAGCTCGATTTCCTGAAATGCCTCTACTTCAGGAGGAACAACTACTATTGTGGGCTGTTGTTGTGGCAGTTCTTGCGGCTGCTGCGGTTCTTGCGGCTGCTGCGGTTCTTGCGGCTGCTGCGGTCCTTGCGGCTGCACCGGCTGCTGCGGTTTTTGCAGCTGCGCCTGCTGCTGCGGTTCTTGCGGCTGCGCCTGCTGCTGCAGACTTATCTGCTGAGTTGCCGCATGCGATGATTGTGTACTACTTTGCGATACTGACATTTGAACATCGCTGCTCGTTAGTAGACTGGCTACCTCTGCGACACTCATGGGCTTGGGCCTAGGTAGGTGGGGTTGGCCCGCTGGTGCGGATGTGCTGCTCCCAGCATGGTTCCCGTCGGACAACGATGCTGCAGGCGTGTGTTTTTTGGTCCCAAAAAACACATTTGCCGGCACACCAGTCGTGGTTAGTGCCTCTTGCTTTTTCTGTTCCTTCCTCTCACCGGCAACTTTCTTGGTACTGGAGGACCTGGTAGCTTTCTTTGGGCACATTTTCTTCAGAGGTCAGACAGGACGCAGGTGCACAAGTTGCAAAGATGTCTGTGGTCACAGTTGGACATGATGTGGTCCGCAGCAGGACTTCTGTCTGGCAGTACAATGGATGATGTTGATAGTTACCTCCTCCTGTGTCTTTTTGTGCACCTAAAAGCAAATAAGCCAGGAGAAGAACATCAGTGAAATGTTGCATTTGTTGTTGTGGTTTAATTCCTACTAGTACAAACAAAAAAATAGAAGATATAGTGTAGCCGTTTGTGAGACTTTGGCAACAAGGGCTATGGTATACTACTTACTGTGCACAGTATACACACACACACTACACTCTCAGGAAGGATAGGAAAGAATAAGAACAACCACAAAAATACAAATGCAATGGAAGGGAGCTGCTGCTGGCAAAGGGGGTGGATGGAAGCAGTAAGCCAATAGGAAAACCATGCAGGCCCATATTAACTCCCACCAGAAAAGGCCACAAGCCACATGGACACTCACAAGCAACAAGCTGGAGGCCTGGCAATCAATGAACTGTCAAAAGGCCTATAAAGAAGCCAGGCAAAAGATGCATGCTAAACCACACTGCTGTGCCTTTTTAATGCAATAAAATGCAAAAACGAAAATCCACAGGGCAAAACAAGGTCTGCAGGGTGCACACCAACACACTAGGCACACACACAACAAAGGCATTTCTTTAACATACCCCCAAAAACAGAAATCCCCCCCAAAAAACACACTTTCCAACTCAATCCAATGCCATCCATGCCCTACATGATGTTTAAATTCAACAGGACACACAGATAAACACTTGTTTAATGCACTTCTGGCTACCTGCTCTGAGCCTACTGGATGAAGGCAGGCCCGTGGGCAGACAAGGCCACACAATCTTGAAGGCCTAGGCTTCAAAATGGCTGCCAGTCACATGGCCAGGCCCACCCAACTAGAAGAAAGAGAAGACAGACAATGCAGGCCTGTTGCAAAAAACACACTGCCTGCCTTCAAAATGGCCGCCAGCCTCATGGCCAGGCCCACAACAAGCAGCCTAGGCCACAAAGGAATACCATGCAGCCCTATATATATGGCAAAAGCTGCACACTAATAACTCCCACCAGAAAAGGCCCCCAGCCACATGCACACTCGCAAATCACAAGCAACAAGCTGGAGGCCTGGCAATCAATGAACTGCCAAAAGGCCTATAAAGAAGCCAGGCAAAAGATGCATGCTAAACCACACTGCTGTGCCTTTTTAAAGCAATAAAATGCAAAAACGAAACTCCACAGGGCAAAACAAGGTCTGCAGGGTGCACACCAACACACCAGGCACACACACAACAAAGGCATTTCTTTAACACACCCCCAAAAACAGAAATCCCCCCCAAAAAACACATTTTCCAACTCAATCCAATGCCATCCATGCTCTACATGATGTTTAAATTCAACAGGACATACAGATAAACACTTGTTTAATGCACTTCTGGCTACCTGCTCTGAGCCTACTGGATGAAAGCAGGCCCGTGGGCAGACAAGGTCACACAAGCTTGCAGGCCTAGGCTTCAAAATGGCTGCCAGCCACATGGCCAGACCCCCCACCCAACTACAAGAAAGAGATGACAGACAATGCAGGCCTGTTGCAAAAAACACACTGCCTGCCTTCAAAATGGCCGCCAGCCTCATGGCGAGGCCCACAACAAGCAGCCTAGGCCACAAAGGAATACCATGCAGCCCTATATATATGGCAAAAGCTGCACACTAATAACTCCCACCAGAAAAGGCCCCCAGCCACATGCACACTCGCAAATCACAAGCAACAAGCTGGAGGCCTGGCAATCAATGAACTGCCAAAAGGCCTATAAAGAAGCCAGGCAAAAGATGCATGATAAACCACACTGCTGTGCCTTTTTAAAGCAATAAAATGCAAAAACAAAAATCCACAAGGCAAAACAAGGTCTGCAGGGTGCACACCAACACACCAGGCACACACGCAACAAAGGCATTTCTTTAACACAACCCCAAAAACAGAAATCCCCCCAAAAACACATTTTCCATCTCAATCCAATGCCATCCATGCCCTACATGATGTTTAAATTCAACAGGACACACAGATAAACACTTGTTTAATGCACTTCTGGCTACCTACTCTGAGCCTACTGGATGAAGGCAGGCCCGTGGGCAGACAAGGCCACACAAGCTTGCAGGCCTAGGCTTCAAAATGGCTGCCAGTCACATGGCCAGGCCCCCCACCCAACTAAAAGAAAGAGAAAACCGACAAAGCAGGCCTATTGCAAAAAACACACTGCCTGCCTTCAAAATGGCCACCAGCCTCATGGCCAGGCCCACAGAAGCAGCCTAGGCCACAAAGGATTACCATGCAGGCCTATATATATGGCAAAAGCTGCACACTAATAACTCCCACCAGAAAAGGCCCACAGCCACATGCACACTTGCAAATCACAAGCAACAAGCTGGAGGCCTGGCAATCAATGAACTGTCAAAAGGCCTATCAAGAAACCAGGCAAAAGATGAATGCTAAACCACACTGCTGCGCCTTTTTAATACAATAAAATGCAAAAACAAAAATCCACAGAGCAAAACAAGGTCTGCAGGGTGCATACCAACACACCAGGCACACACACAACAAAGGCATTTCTTTAACACACCCCCAAAACCAGAAATCCCCCCCAAAAAACACATTTTCCAACTCAATCCAATGCAATCCATGCCTTAAATGATGTTTGAAAAACATTCAACACACACCAAAGGAACAGTTGCTTTATCATGCACCCACCCATGACTAGCTCTGGGCCTACTGGCTACCCCCAACAATTTCAAAAAAAGAATGATAATTACCAAAATTGTAGTTGCAGCAACTGCAATGCCCCCAATCAAACAGACACAACACCAACTTACTTTGAAAAATATCAAATTCAAAAGTCCTCAAATCCAATGATAATGATGCAGCAGACACAAAGAGTGATCCTTCCAGCTGAAATCAAAAAGGCAGAATGAACAGGAGATGGACAAAGCACTGGGAGGAGCCCGATGGACAGGAACAGGAAGTTGGAGACTCTGTGGCACTTCCTCCCTCTCGCCCCCAAAAGTTTTTTTTTTAAAAAAGGACTCCTTGCACAAAAAAGGACAGCCAAATGTCAATCAGAGGAGTTTTTTCCATCCCAATCATCATTTAGAGAAGGTTTTATGCAGATAGAGTTAATATTCTTCTCCAAATCAAAAATTTGGCGTGTTCGCGATCGCGACCTTCACCACACTTCCGCCAGATGTCGATGGCGCGTAAAAATGACTTGTTTGCGATCTCATGGTCTTTGTCGCGGTAGAGATTGACGTGTTTGCGACCTCACGCTCTCTCTCAAGCTGGAAAATGACGTGTTCGCGATCGCAGACTCTCACGGTGTCTGATGGCGAGGAGAATGACATGATCATAATCGCGAATTCTCACGGGATAGCGCAACTGGGTATCAACATCTCGTGGCGCACGCGAATGGATTGAAAAACTCGTCGGCGAACGCAGGGATCCCGGTAAGGCGATAGCACGCGCGAGAATGCATTTTTAAAGCGTGAACAAGAAAAATACTTCTGTTTTGCGGCAGATTGCAAAAGTTTTGGCATTTTCGCGCTCTCCGCAGAACGCGAATATGTCAAAATATCGCAATTCCGCGAGCGGAACGGAATTTGACCCTTAGTGTGGACCAGAGTGAATCATTAAATATTGCTCATTAATATTAACAACGACAAAGATAAAAACAATGTATACGAAATTTAACAATAAAAGGATTTAGGTAGGAGGTGTTCATCAGTTATTGCCATTCCTATTGATAATCTTCTTTAAAATGGCTCTACAGGTGCACCACATAATAAATAAAAAGCGTGAAATGGAGAACACTATTGGCAAGTGGGTATCAAATTTTAGTAGCCTGTACACATCGCTGTATTGTCTAGACCCCAGGTTCCTGCAAAGTTGAAGTAGCCAACGAGACCTTGCCCTCCTACAGTTCTGACAAAAGAATAACACATGGAGTTCCGTTTTGTCTGAATTATTGCACTCTGGACACTCCCTATTGGAAGAGCCCTCCCATTTTTTTGTGAATGAGTGTAGCGGAAGGACTCCATGTCTAAATTGTAAATGAAGCTTCTTGGCGAGGAGCGGCAGGATGTCATCCAACACCAGCTCCAGGTATTATCTGGTTTTTTTTTACTTCCAGAAACTCAGCAGTCAGACGGCCCAATGTAGGCCTCCTTTCAAGCTGAGTGAAAATAGTAGCTAAAAGCCTCAAAGCACCACTAGAATTCATCTAGTTGAGCTATACCAGGGGAAAGTCAAAAGTTGAGGCTGATCACGATTGAGCACGGGTCGCATACAGGGACCAGGCTGGTCCCACTAAGTAGTCACCTTCTAAGTCCGTTCCGAAGAATTCCGTTCATGGTGGAGGAGTCCTCAAGGAGAGGTTGAATGTTGCAGATGATCATCACTGTAGCACGAAGAGCAGATCAGGTGTTGTAGATGATCATTGCTGAATCTTCCTCAGGACCAGGAGTGTTCTGAAAAGTGCCTGAGTGTGCTACCAGCCTTTGTTTGGGGGGCAAAACCTGGCATACTTCCAAATTAGTTTTGACCTGTTCCCCTTTTTCCTGGATCCTGAAGGTCTAGGAGGACAAAAGTAAGTACAGACCTGGTATCAGGTTCCTTTGTGTGTGCTTGATGCACAGCGCTTTGAAGTTTGAGTGGACTAGGTACAGCTCTGCCTCAGTCCCACTGCCAGGATGGCCCATACTGCAGAAATCTAGGCTTCCTAAGTTTCACTGTCAAGCAGCAATACTCAGACCACACAGCACAGTCATGAGACCCAGGCTACTACCAGAAATGCACAGTTTGGGCACAATAATGTCAATGTTGGCAAAGGGCCATTTGTATAACTGCAACTTAAAATCTGAGTTCACCATTGAATACTATTCTGAATTACATTCATGTGAGCGTGAACAGTATATTTCTATCTGTTCCCAATCTGAAATTATCACTTATTACGTGTAATAGGGTAACACAGCATTAGTCAACAGAAGAGATGGTCAATGCAAAAGTAAAAACAAAACTAGGATATTTTCACTGCAAGGACATGTAAAATGTAGACAGAGATGTTTTAAATACAATGACTTATAAGTAACAAAAGGAGAGTTTAGGCCTGGCAACAGGTTTATTTTGGTTGAAATGGCAGCTTAAAACTTCCCACACAGGCTGTAGTTGAAGCCCTGAAGCATATTTTACAGTGTTACTTTACTGGGTGGCGAAAGTAGTGCTGCTACCCACTAGAAGCATTTAATTTACAGGTCCTTTGTAAAGTAGTACCATTTATTATGGACCTATGTGTACATTACACAAAACAATCAGGTATATGGCAATTTTAATGCATTTTAGGGAGAGAACATGTGCCCTTAACCACTGGTAAGGAGGGAAAACGTGCATAGTGTCCTTAAATGCCAACACAAATGTGTTCAGCTATAGAAGGCAAACATCTGGTGGTGACACTGCAAAAAGGGACAGATCCAATACACCCAATGTGTTGGGACAAGTAAATATGCATGTCATGGAGGCCTTGGCAGTAAACAAATAACACTGTTCCCATGAGCTTGAAAAAATCTCTCAACAAGCCAGGCTTCGCATTTGTATTTTATGTTTCAGAAATACACCACTGTGTTTATTGAAAATACATGTTACTAAACTTGTTTCAAAGATCCATATCCTGCAAATTACTCTCTTACTAGTGGGTTAAACATTTCCTTTGTAGAATACATAACTCTGCATTCCAATAATAATGTGACCAGGCAGCACGTTTCTTGCTCTACACTACAGCTTTTTGCACAGGAACACTACAAAGGGTCTTAATTTGTTGTTTCATAGGTCATTTGATATTCAGAGATCCAATTACCCATCATTATGACTTTCTTTGAAATGACTTTGGTTAAACGCCTTCAAATCTACTAAATGTTTTGACAATATTAAGATCAAGCCTCCCATCTGGATCTGAGACAAGAGAGGTTACAAAACCAATATCATGTGAATCTTGGTCTGGTGGTTGTGACCTAACTAGTGCTTCCAGGCCTTGAAACACATGTCTGATTGTTTAGGAATATATAAGACATCGCAATACGTGCGTTCACTTCCGTATGGCGATATAGTGGAACCAGTTACGTTACATCGTTGCCGTAATCCCGGTATGTATCAATAGTTAAACTTTCGGTGATTACATTAGTTAGTCTCGGTAGGAGTCTCTCCCTTGTGTATCATTATGACTGGGCCATTATGCTTGTAGATGACGGTTTGATAGACTTCATGTGAGATAGTTCTTATGAGGTTCAGATGAAACATTAGCGGGTAAATTCAAATTAGAACTTCGAGCCAATTTGTGCTAGTCGCTAGGGCCTTAGGCCCTCGAAAACACACTCTTTCCTTCATTATGGATAACTGAGGCCTTATTACATTTCGCTCTATCCTAAAAACTTGAATCTGCTTTGTCCACAGATACACTCGTGATTGCCCTTTGAACCCCAGGACATCGACTGAGGGTATTACTCATATAATTACTGATCATCAATTCGGGAGAAGACTCCATAATCATTAATTATGTTAGGGATGTGAAAAGTTAGAGTACTTCTTCGACGATATCAGAAAACCTACAAACTCTTAATATCTATTATCCGATACACGGGGTAAGTATGATTAGCTAGGTTATGCTTATCAAAAGGAATCTGAATTAAAATACTGCACTGGTGGATTTAGAAACACTAGGGTAACAACGTTAATGAGGATTTTCATTTCCTCATCTTTTCCAGGCTTCACATGTAGTGGATAAGAGTCAGGTGTTATCTCACTTAGACCAATAACGGCCATCGAGTCCTGTTGCAATCTACTTTTATTTGGTAAGAGCTTGTATCACCCCCCTTTTCTGTCTTAGTTTTGTGGGATCCTAATGATCCTATTTTATGTAATGGAGTGAACCAGAATTATATATTCCTGCATTTTCTCTTTGAAGATCAATTTTTGACCGCCAGATGGCTTCTTGATCAAGTATAGTTCTGCGTTTTGTATGAATACACCAATTATCCTATAGGTAGGAGACATATCATAGCTTTCCTATGTTGTAGGACCATTCTTTAGCTCTTTTCTCTTTATTCTTCACCTTTTTCCTCTCTCACAATAGATGTTTGTGGTGGTGTTATACATTAGTTATCAATTGCCTAGTGGCATGTTTCATCTTTACAACACTACTTGGGTTTGGGTTCCCAGACGTGTGCAGTGGTTGATATTGTTTTTAACAATTAATAATGAGCAAGTTGCAATTGAGTCCCCTGACTCATTTATTCGTCGTCAACGAAACTAAGTAACTTCAGAGTGAAACAATGTATATCAATATTTTTGTTGTTGTTGAATTGGGTTCTTTTTGTTGCATTAGATAAAATATATATATTTAAGAAAAAAAATTCTTGTTTTTTACAGTAATCACTGACAAGAATATTCTGAAGAAGGCTTTGCCGAAACGCGTCATTTCATATTTCTTTGAACATGTTCAGTGTTTTATCTTCTCTCAATTTTGCATATTCATTTATTGTTTTTATGTCATTGAATGAATTATTAATCAATTTAATCATTTCTCTTATTTCTGTGACATATCCAATGGTTGATTATTGATTGTCTTATGCATGTGTCTTCTGTAACAAATTTGATTGTCTTATGTATGTGTTTTCTGCAACAAAATGTATCTTTTGAATTAAATTACAATAATTCTGTATACATTAGTCTTTATCATGAACATTAATATGGTAATGAAACCAAAAAAAAAGAATATTAAAATAAAAAACATTAATCATAAATGATTCAGGTCACATTATTGTGCTGATTTTTGTTGTATATCTGAAGTTGCCACGTTTTGTGTCATTTTACCTTTGCACTTAGCCTGGTGGATCTGCTATTTTTCTATTCATTGTACTTCCCTGCTAAGGCTTATCCTTTTTGTAGGGGACCCCGTGTATTTTCCAAATATAGTATCACGCAACCTGTTTGTGAGGGGTTGTCTTGTGTTATCTGCACATATTTGTAGTATTTATCTCTTTTATCTATACAGTATCCACACTGTTGCGTGTCTGGGTCTCAGCATTTGGGTAAGTTGTATTACTGTCATTTTCAATCATTAATCTTTTTCCACCCTTTCCCCCTCCTTCCTTTCCTTTTTCTTCTCCCCACCTCTCCTTTCCCACTTTTTTACTTTTTTATCCTTTCTACCATTTATTTTCCCTTTAGATTTATAATTGCATATACATGTTCAGATTCTCATCTAGCTAATCTTCTAGATTTTCCTGCCATGTCGAATTTACCCACGTTTGGGTTTTCGGATGAACAATTTGCAAACATGGTAGGCAGCACAGTAAATTTTGGTACTCAATCAGTGCTGACTTCTGATAAAAATGAAGATTTTATCAGTTTACTAGCCTTAAAAAAGAAGATGAAGCGCATAGAGTTGCATGGTTATTATATGCTGGAATACCTTAAGGCAGGTGTCATCCCTTAAGGTTTACGAGTAAGGAATATTCCGGGACTCTTTGTCCAAATTAAAGAGTTCTTAGAGAGGTGGGCAATGATATCTAATCGCTGTTGCAGAGACTACATGATGCTAATTGTGGAGACAGCAAAAGAGGTTCTTGCACAATTAGCCACAGAAATATTAGATCTAGAGAGTAAAATTAAAGCATCAGGTGTCCTGGAAGAATCCAAAAAAAAGTTGGAGGATATAGAAAAAGACCTACACTCCTATACTGAATATCTTACCAAACGTAAATTAGACAAACTTAAGAAAGACATTAGGTTTTTCAGCAAAGAATCCACCTACCCTTATTTAACAGATCAATATTATAAACAACCTGAGGGTGGACAGTATGATCAATTCTCAAATCGGCAATACAACTATGGAAAAAAAGTCAACACTTTCTCAGAATCTTCGGACTCTGAAAATGAGGGGCAGCAAGGAGCTCAGAGATTTCAAAATGCAAGATTTAATTCTGGTAGACAGCGATCCACACTTCCTTTTTTAGGGAGACGCTACAACAGGCGAGGCAATTGGAAAACCCAATACGAACCGAGGTTTCAATCCAATCCGCAGATGAATCCCAATCAATTCCAAGCACATCAACAAATGGATTACGATCAATTTTTGGTGACACGGAATTCAAGGTATTGGAGAGAATAGAGCAAACTCCTGTCTTTAATCTCAGTAGCTCACCTTTATCAGCATCAACTTTGTCCTTATTATCTAAAGGACTGACCTTTGTACCACACTCAGGGTTAAATAAATTTGGGTTATTTCGAGATCTTCAAGCCTTTCTGAGAAAGATTAGACTTAAAGTATTCTTTGCTAGTCGCGAATATCACGACGTGGAAAATGATCTATCGGGTCTCCGATTAAAATCTACTTTTACCCCCACCATTGATCAATTACCTCCACAAGTGGGGGTATTTGAACAGGTTTTATATAATAAATTTGTGAATTTAACCAAACATGTGCAAAGGACTCCCTTTAATCTTAACAAAGAAGAATACAAGGCACTACAAAATCTTAAAATCAGTACAGAACAAACTGTTAAAGCGTGTGATAAAGGGGTTGGTATTGTTTTTTTCGACACTACCACCTATGTCACTAAAATGGAACACATGTTGGGAGACACTCGGTTCTATACCCAAATTACTAGAGACCCAACTAAAATGATCGCAACTAAGATATGCAAAATCACTCATCGAGCACTGAGGGATGGTGAGATTAGTGATAAAGAGTGGAATTTTTTGAATGTTGATAACCCTAGGTTAGCCAGCATTTATGGCATTCCTAAAATTCACAAAAGTGAGAAAGATCCTCCTCTTAGACCCATTGTTACAACTATAGGGTCGGTTACAGAACCATTGGCTAAATATGTGGACGTGCTACTTTGCCCATATGTTTCTCGGACACCTGCCTTTGTACAAGACACCAGACATATTATCAACTTAGTTGAAGTAACCACATTTTGTCCATGGACTCAATTTCTAGTCACCATGGACATTGAGTCTTTGTACAGTAACATCCCCATAGATGGAGCAATTGAAGCTGTACACTGGTTCATCAAGGCATATAAGATCACAGGCCCTACTATTTTTATTCTGGAATGTCTTAAAATAGTATTATCTGATAACATCTTTGAATTCAAGGGACAACTATATAAGCAAAGCCAAGGTGTAAGCATGGGCGCTTCATGCGCACCTACGGTGGCCAATATCTATATGCCTCTATTTGAAAATAAGTTTATTTTCAACGAGATCGCTCCTTTCTTTGAATCGGTGACCAAATGGTCACGGTTCATTGATGACATCTTTTTGTCTGGATTGATGCTGAGGAAAATCTTAAGCAATTCCTAGAATGGATCAATTTATGTGATCCTAATATTCATTTCACATATACTATTAGCTCCAAACAAGTGGAGTATTTGGACGTACTTATCAAGCATGAATCAGGGATCCTGGCTGTTGATCTATTTATCAAGCCGACAGCCAGGAATACCCTGTTACACTATGACAGTTTTCACCCTGTCAATCAGAAAAATAGTATTCCTTTTTGGGAATTTTTGCGTCTTAGACATAATTGTACCAGCATCATAGATTTTGACACCAAATCTTTAGCTATGATGACTAAATTCCAGAATAGAGGTTACCCAAAGAAGATCATCAGGGATTCATATAAACGAGCCCGGTTCTATGACCGTCAGCATTTGCTAACTCCTAAACAGGACACAAAAGACCCTACTTTAGTGTTCGTTGCCCGTCACTCCATGCTTAATGACAGGATTAGACACGCAGTTTATTCTAGCTGGCAAATACTTAATGTGGACACATTGACTACAGATGTTATACCCAAACCAATGTTTCCATTCAGGCGAAACAAAAATTTAAAAGATCACATAGTCAACTCGTGCATGAATAACATTGTCCCATTGTATCAAACCAGTCTTACAGGAGGTCAACCAGTGGTTGGTACATACAAATGTACTAGTTGTAAATCATGTTTATCAGCAATAGAAGGCCCAACATATCGATTCAACAATCAGACTCTTACCTAAACCAGCATGAGCAATTGCAAGACATCTAATGTGATTTAACTGATAGTATGCCCATGCAGCCTTGGATATGTAGGCGAAACCAGCAGAGCCATAAATGTTAGACTTACTGAACATAGGTCCGCCATACGGACAAAAAAGACTGCAGCCCCAATGGTTACAAATTATCTGGAACAAAATCACCAACCGGATGATATGCATTGGTATATCATCGAAAAAATTATAAAGAAAGTAGGAAATAATATGGACAGCATTAGAAAGTTCAGAGAAGTGTACTGGATTTTTACTTTGGGCACGGCTATTAAGGGTTTGAATTTGTCAATTCCATGGGATCAAGAGATAAAGTAAAATCATTTTTATACAGATAATCCATTTGGACTTTTCTGTTCAATTAGTTTTGATCCTTTGATGTGTTGAGATTAATACATTTATTCTTTACAATCTGTCCTGGGCTAGTTTTGTCTAATTGTGTGCTATTCGTCAGTTCTAACTGATAAGTTGTTAGGGATGGACATATCTGAAAAAGGATAAGGCCCTTATGGCATATATTCGTCTTTTATTTATGTAACATTAGGGTATCAAGCTACGATAGATTTTTGTTTTTCCTCTTCGAGATTTTCATCCTTTCATACCTTAGTACCATACAGTCAGGGTTCGTTGTAGTCTTTCTGATGCGTATTTTATGCACAGCATTCCACTCTAAGATGGCCGCGAATTCTATGACCGCATTCGTAGTTTTACCATAGACGTAACATATCATCATAATTGCCTCGTTAGTAACTTTGGCATGTACCGTATAAGTACTGTTCCACCCTTACATGACCATGAAGTTGGTACTGTTAAGTCGTATTTGAGCATAGTCGCGTCTTATCATGCAGAATGAGTCCGGTTTTCGTTAGTTTTTTTGTGTAGCTTCAATACGTTTCACCATTCAAATATGGCCGCGTAATTAGGGCCTCAAAATCTCAGTTATAGACACATGCGCTTTATAAACACGTCATCAATGAGTCTTAGTGGCTCGCCCCCACATATATAAGACATCGCAATACGTGCGTTCACTTCCGTATGGCGATATAGTGGAACCAGTTACGTTACATCGTTGCCGTAATCCGGGTATGTATCAATAGTTAAACTTTCGGTGATTACATTAGTTAGTCTCGGTAGGAGTCTCTCCCTTGTGTATCATTATGACTGGGCCATTATGCTTGTAGATGACGGTTTGATAGACTTCATGTGAGATAGTTCTTATGAGGTTCAGGTGAAACATTAGCGGGTAAATTCAAAATAGAACTTCGAGCCAATTTGTGCTAGTCGCTAGGGCCTTAGGCCCTCGAAAACACACTCTTTCCTTCATTATAGATAACTGAGGCCTTATTACATTTCGCTCTATCCTAAAAACTTGAATCTGCTTTGTCCACAGATACACTCGAGATTGCCCTTTGAACCCCAGGACATCGACTGAGGGTATTACTCATATAATTACTGATCATCAATTCGGGAGAAGACTCCATAATCATTAATTATGTTAGGGATGTGAAAAGTTAGAGTACTTCTTCGACGATATCAGAAAACCTACAAACTCTTAATATCTATTATCCGATACACGGGGTAAGTATGATTAGCTAGGTTATGCTTATCAAAAGGAATCTGAATTAAAATACTGCACTGGTGGATTTAGAAACACTAGGGTAACAACGTTAATGAGGATTTTCATTTCCTCATCTTTTCCAGGCTTCACATGTAGTGGATAAGAGTCAGGTGTTATCTCACTTAGACCAATAACGGCCATCGAGTCCTGTTGCAATCTACTTTTATTTGTTAAGAGCTTGTATCACCCCCTTTTCTGTCTTAGTTTTGTGGGATCCTAATGATCCTATTTTATGTAATGAAGTGAACCAGAATTATATATTCCTGCATTTTCTCTTTGAAGATCAATTTTTGACTGCCAGATGGCTTCTTGATCAAGTATAGTTCTGCGTTTTGTATGAATAACCAATTATCCTATAGGTAGGAGACATATCATATCTTTCCTATGTTGTAGGACCATTCTTTAGCTCTTTTCTCTTTATTCTTCACCTTTTTCCTCTCTCACAATAGATGTTTGTGGTGGTGTTATTCATTAGTTATCAATTGCCTAGTGGCATGTTTCATCTTAACAACACTACTTGGGTGTGGGTTCCCAGACGTGTGCAGTGGTTGATATTGTTTTTAACAATTAATAATGAGCAAGTTGCAATTGAGTCCCCTGACTCATTTATTCGTCGTCAACGAAACTAAGTAACTTCAGAGTGAAACAATGTATATCAATATTTTTTTGTTGTTGAATTGGGTTCTTTTTGTTGCATCAGATAAAATATATATATATAAGAAAAAAAAATCTTGTTTTTTACAGTAATCACTGACAAGAAAATTCTGAAGAAGGCTTTGCCGAAACGCGTCATTTCATATTTCTTTGAACTTGTTCAGTGTTTTATCTTCTCACAATTTTGCATATTCATTTATTGTTTTTATGTCATTGAATGAATTATTAATCAATTGAATCATTTCTCTTATTTCTGTGACATATCCAATGGTTGATTATTGATTGTCTTATGTATGTGTCTTCTGTAACAAATTTGATTGTCTTATGTATGTGTTTACTGCAACAAAATTTATCTTTTGAATTAATTTACAATAATTCTGTATAAATTAGTATTTATCATGAACATTAATATGGTAATGAAACCAAAAAAAAGAATATTAAAATAAAAAACATTAATCATAAATGATTCAGGTCACATTATTGTGCTGATTTTTGTTGTATCTCTGAAGTTGCCACGTTTTGTGTCATTTTACCTTTGCACTTAGCCTGGTGCATCTGCTATTTTTCTATTCATTGTTTAGGAATCTTACGCATATCCTTGAAGTGTCATCCTCTAAGGTGGTACTGAAGGCATATATGTCTTACTGGTAGATGGCACTGAAGTATTTTGGATTAACCAGGACTCGGTAATTGGAAGATGATAGGGGAAGTCTTGAAAGAAATTGGCATCACTTTGAATTGAAAATAGCAATGAGGTGTAGTAAACACTGGCCTCAATTTGGCACCTTGATTAAGAACCATCTGACTGCTTGCTTGGGTAAAACAGAAATTTCTCGAAAAGCTGTCATCCCCAATTTGACCTAAGCACCAATGAGTTATAGGTCTGTAATGAGCAGGTCTGTAATGAGCATCAAGCTTAGCCAAGATTGTATCTATGGAAACCAAACATATTTCTGTGTCCAATGATGAATTCAAAGATCAATACCTGCAAGTGTCAATATGTTTTCTACTTGATTTGTGATCATTTCCTTAGATTATTTTTTGTCATTCATGCATAAAGATAGGGATGCTATTCCCTGTGACAGGGTGATGCCTACATGAAATTGCAAGTTTTTAAGTCTGAGAGAACATTTCATAAAACAACTGCAATACATGTTGACATAATTTCTTTTGATCTAAGAGCACTATTTACATTTTCCTATATGGCTCTCCTAAGAAGAAAGGCTAGGTCAGCACAATCCATTACTAGTTTTAACCTGAGATGTGGAAGACCGAGGGCCATATTCACAAGGAGCTATCACTGAATTAGCGGCACTTTATCGCAGCCATAGTCATGATACATTTACCACCCCATTCACAAGCTAGTGATAACAGCTCACAGCACCAGTTTACCCGTGATAGCAGCCGCTAAAAACATCGCCACAGAGGACCCCCGCAAATATGACTTATGAGATGCAGAGTGGGCGTTCCCGTGCCAAAAGCTGCAACCACACCACTCCACAACATTCACAACGACCAGACAGATCTGCGATAAGAACACAAATCCAGCGATAAGGTGTGTTAGCACCAGGAAATCTACACCTGCTATGACCTGATGTTAAATCGAACGCCAGCCTACACCACAAAAGGGAGACAAGCCCAGGGCCACATCAGTAGGGCAACAGATGCCATGGAGCCAATCATCATGCGGCCCAGACACCCAAGAGGGCCACAACAACCACCGACACCATACCTAGGCCCACAAACCCCCCCACCCCGGACCACCCCCAACCCGGACTAAGAAACTACACACCAGCACCACAAATCCCAATACAAACATTTTGCCTGATGTTGCACAAGCAGGAAAATCAACAGACCTGCATGGCCAGAACATGGAGACACAGTCAAACAGCAATGCAATCAACCAACACAAAACACCATACAAACAGAAGCCAAGACAACCCTTAGGATGAGTCCTAGCGGCCCCTCACTGGACAATCCGTAGCACACAGCCTGGAAGACCAAACCCAAGAGAAGAAGGTGTGCCATAAGCCCACCAAATGAAAGAAAGCGAGAGAGCGAGGGAGAGAGACGGAGTGAGATTGCACAAGCAGCGCAAGGCCTCTCGGCCACCTGGCTACACATGCCAACATACATGTGTGTGTATCGCGATCCGTACACCATGAGCTTAAGGCCATGTCCCAATCTGAGCGCCAAAGCCACATCACATTCCGAAAATGCAAGTAGTAGTCAGACAAACATCAGGGATGAAAGCTCCATTGTTACAATGCAGAAGGCTGGATGACACCTGCACCTCTGACCTTGGACCAGAACGTGCCTGGGACACCCTGAGAGAGATGCCATGGCAGACGGGGAAAACTCCCACACCACACATTCTGCAAATGAACTATCCGACTCATCTACACCCCACACACAGAAGCCCATGCCTGTGGTACCCCCGCCTGGGATGTCCTTGAAACACACGGAAACAGAAAGCCACTCTCCCCAATGTTGCACACACTTTCGAATCATTGCTCAGAGCTGTGGCATATCCTCCACACAACTGCCACAGTTCAGAAAAGTGCTGGTTCCACGAGATGCACCAACGCAATGGCAGGCCACATCGGACACATGCACAACCCCCTTCACGTGGAACAGTACCATGCACGTATGCTGCATTTACTGGTCACACTGCCACTGGCAGTGCTGCGGATCAGTTACCGGCTCAGCTTCAGCACTGCCTATGTCACATGCATCCAGTCCTGGTTCCACTGCCGAACATGCACATTCAAGTGTCCCATGGATGTCTGCCTATCCAACACAACTATTGAAGAATTGACTATGACCTGTTTCTGCGCCCCCTGTTGGATCACGATCAGGAGTGTAACTGAGACAGCCGTGCATGGGATGCCCTGACATACTGTGTATGTATTGGTAGCTGTGCTTGGGAGATTGCACAATTCCTCTTGTGCACTGACCACATCGAGGCGCTCCCCTATTGGTCTGTGTTGCGGATCAGTGAAACGGCGTGGGCTGAGCACACCTGCCCATACCACGTAATGGATTGGCTCACTCTGGTGTTCCTTGAACATGACAACGATGTACTATTGGAACACATTGCACATGAAGCTGCACAGGCATACATGGATGAGTAACTACGTTCCTGTAGCCACATTCAATTGGCACCCACAGCACATGTCCTGTTGCATCGTGGGGAATGCCCACATATCCCACCACGACAGAGGACACGTCTGCCTTCGTCCGGGCTCTGTATCCATGTGCATGAAACAACGCGTGTGTACACATGTGTGAGGTGATGCAGGACCATGCCCAGTGCAACAAAGCATCGTTTGGCAACGTTGCCAATTCGTACACACTGTTGGGGGAGAGCACACACATGGCAATGTAGCACGACTTGTGAACCTGTCGGATCCTCACACCTGATCACCGTCAGCAGAGCAGACAATTGGCGCACTCCAAAGGCAGAGCACTATGCAGATCCCATGGGCAGTGAGTCTTGCCCCCCACACGGGGCAATGGGCAGACTAAAAAAAAACCATGACTCTTCCAGTAAGGCACGGTGGGCTGAGAGCGTTGCCATCCGTGATGAATGTTGCCCATTTTAGCCCCAACATATCATGAACCTCGAAATGTACCCATGCTGTGTGTAAGTGTCTTAAGCATGTC
Source organism: Triturus cristatus (assembly GCF_964204655.1). Taxonomy (NCBI): domain Eukaryota; kingdom Metazoa; phylum Chordata; class Amphibia; order Caudata; family Salamandridae; genus Triturus; species Triturus cristatus. Next base: position 1,072,395,460 of record NC_140592.1, on the reverse strand, counting down.
CCTGCCTGTTGTGGCCATTGCCTCGTCCATACTGACACGCACATACCAATAAAGTCTATGCAACTCCACTGGTGTCTGACTGTTATGTGTGTTGTTTGGATTCTCCACTCTTGTGCCACTATAAGCATCGTCCCTAAACAGGTAGGAACTGACTGACGCATGTGCAATGGGGGGTGTCCCTTTGGCAAGCTCCACCTCTGTGAGCCTGACAGTGTTATTGGATAGGTGCTGGATGAAATGTGCACTTACGTGACTACAGCAATGTGAGTATGGTGTCCAAACTCTGACCTTGTGGAGCAATGTCATATATCACAACAGAATGTGTCCACACAGATGTGTGTGAGTAGGAATGCGATGTGAATTTCGGTTGTCACATGTGGTGTAGGACACAACTCCAGGCCTGCTTTCGTTTGGGCCAGTCCTACACACAGCCCAATTCAATACATGGACGTGTGCCTACGTTTGGGGTTGTGATATTGTTGTTGATATGAAATGGGGACTCAGCTAGTACTCACCTTCACAGTCATCCAATTGGCCATGTATCTCAGGGAAAAACATGCGCATAGATGTCAGTTACCAGGGTGTACCTTCATGTGCAATCATTGTCCCTACATCCAGCCATACCTCCATACGTGAGTGAACATAGTGATGACAAATCTGTGGGATTCAGAATGTTTTATTCACATTCAGGTGATTGCGGGAACTGGGGCTGTACATGGCCATCCAAGCCCACATCACATGGAAGCCCAGCGGTGGGCCAACCAGAGTCCTTTGAGGATTGCACAGTGATTAGGAAAATGGAGTGTGCAGTCTGCAGCAGGATTGCTGTATAATTGTCCAGCGGTGACGAAATGGCAGTTTGTGTCGGGATCCGGGTGAATGTCGCTGAGTGTTCCGGGGATCAGTAGGAGGTATTTCCCAGGGAATGATGTATAGGTCATGACCAGGCAGGGACAGGCCATATGGCGGTGATGGATGCTACTGCCTCCTTCCTCACACAGTAGTTCACATTCCCTACTCACTCCCCTGATACGGATTCTGTGTCAGGTGTTTCCGGTGTGTGTGGCAGGGTGATGGCTGCATCACTGTGTGCCATGGACACATTAGACTGCGAAGGTGATGGGGCAGCATCACTGGGTGCCATGGACACATCAGGGGACAGAGCTGTGTGTGTCGATGTTCCCGCTGCAGTCATCTGGGAAAGGCTCAGTGGCAGCAATGGCAAGATGAAGTACTGCAGGGCATTGACGTTCCCAGCTACTACTTGCTGGTGTCCAGCCCTGGCAGACATCCTTCCAGCATGCATCTGCTCAATGGTCTCCATTGACCTCCATATCTGTGCCAACTCTGTGCTGTCATTGCTGGTGCCTGTCTGACCAGACACTTCTTGTATTCGATTCATGGCACCAGCGGGGTCAGCCAAGGTCTGTGGCGGAGCATGGTGTGTATAGGGGGTGTCCAATAGGGACCTTACATGTTCCCTGATGGGACTCAGCCACCCATGTATAGCATCCAGTTTGGCTGCCACGAGCTCAAAACCCACCCGCAGCTGATCAGCCAACTTCACCTGGCAACCCAACACACGCCGTTGGAATTCCATGTATTTCGAGTGTCCTGGGTGGCAGCTGTGGGGGTGTGTGTTTCCTGCTGTGTGGTCTGTGCAGGTGGTGGGGTCACCTCGAGGCAGCTTGCCTGCCCTGCTCCTGGGGGTGGGGTGCTGAGGCTGTCCATTTTCCGTTGGAGGGTGTCTTAACATATGTGCAGGTTGTCCTCCTCCTCATCACTGATGGGAGATGTGGTGTGCTCTGCAGGAGGTGTTGCTTGTCCCTATGCAATGTAAAGGGGAGATACAGGTTAACAGAGTTTTACATGTATGTTGCAGATTTTCAGATGTTTACATTCAGACTGCATGCCAATGTACATTATGAATGTTTTGGGGGAGCTGGCTATTTGATGGCAGTCAGTGTGTTTTTCGACTACATGACTGATGTGTGGTAGTACCCGTACATTGTCATCACACAGTGTCAGCTAATGCCAAATATGGGTGGCCAGTCACTACACACGAGCGTAACCTGTTGCGAGCTCTGTCCTGTGGTGCTGGTGTTGCACTTTGTACCACATTGGCGTCATTGTTGATGTTCTTTGATTGTTATGTGTGTGCTGCAGTGTGGTGGAGTTGTCCCTGCAGCTCTGATTACGTGTAGCCTTCTCCCTATGAGGCGGGTTGCCTTTGAATTGTGTACTTTTCGGGGCCTGATTTTCTTTGGACTTGGGTCATGTGAGCTCTCTGACATATTTTGTGGCCTGGTGCATTATTCGTCTGCTGCATATTTCGTAGGGCATGGGTTGTGGGTGCATGTGGACATGTCAGAGTGTGACCTGCTCCTTTACAGATGTGATCAGCACTGGGCTACCTCCATGTCAATTTGTGGGCCATGAAATTTTTATTGGCAGCTGCCGTGCTGTCGGACATGCAGTGTTACTATAGTCAGTGTGGATCACAGAGCCGCTGCTTTGCTGTATTCATCACATTTGCATGGGTCAGGTGTGATATTGGTGATAGGGGGGCCCTCTATGCACATTGTGAATGGGGGCCGACTTGGCATTTCTATGTATGCTGCAGTGTGCCAAGCCAATCAGGGACATGTTCCGCGGTCATTGTGGGTGTGCAGTGTGGTATGCATACTTGTGCATGAGTGCCATTGTGCCCATCTCCCCCGCCCCCGTCCCTGGTGGTTACTCACCCTGTTGCTGTTGGGTCAGGTTGTATCGTGCTGTGGTCAGCCCCCCCAATCCTGCCACCGTCTCCTCACTGCTGACTGTGGCCACCATTTGCTCCAGCTCATCCAGCTTCTCCTGTGTCACTGGAGGCCCTCCTCCAGTCGCCGTTGCTGCCTCCCTGTTGGGTGGCGAGCTTATGTTTGATCTGTCTTTTCAGATCATACCAGCGCCTCTTGACCTCCTCCAGTGACCTCCTCGACACTCCGACTGCATTGACGTTGGTGACGATGGTCTGCCATATTTCGGTTTGGGTTGCCAGTGCCGCAGTGGAGGTGCCAAACAGTTGTTGATGGTGTTGGGTCACCTCCGTGACGATGGTCTTCCTGCGGACTGAACCCCGTCTTCCTCTTCCTCTTGTCCTTGCCCTTACCCGAAGGCGGGGTTCCTGGCTGGTCCTTCGTGGGGCTTGTGGTGTTCGGCTTGTCCTCTGCACTCGGTCCGGGTGCATCCATGTTGCTACGCAGTTTGAATAGTTTTTGGGCTTTTTTTGTTGCTTCTATAGTGCATTTTCCCACAAGAAGCATGGGATTTGCCTGCCTGTGGCTTGTCTTCGCTGATTTGTGTTCCACGATTGGCCTCATCGTATGTTTTTTTGCGTTCACGTATCTCATTTTTGCGGCATGGCGCTGATTTTGACGCAGCCATTTTGCGCGTTATCTGGTGTCTATCGCATGGTGTGTTGTGAATTCCTCGGTGAGGCAGGGTTATTTTCCCGCGATGAGCTGCAATATTGAAAGTTGTGTTACGCTACTCATGTGGTAGTTATCATGTGCTCTTGTGAATATACCCCCGAGCTTCTTTTTTTTTAACATCTTTGGGATATATGTAACGCAACTTTCAATATCCCAGCCCATCGCGGGAAAATAACCCTGTGTCAACGAGCGATTCACAACACGGCGGTGCCATGCGATCGAACCACCTCGATGGAGATAAAAACACAAACCACAACACAAAAAAACACGCAATGGGCCAAAGCGCGGTGAGGAAATCAGCGATAAGCAGCGCCAGGCCTGCAACACACATCTGGCAGGCGGGAAAAAACACCATAAAAACAGAAAAAAAAAACAAACACAAACTGACCAACACCCATGCACCATGGAGCAGCCGGAGCAGGCGCAGAGGACGAGTTCAACCCCACAAGCACCCCGGATGACCAGCCCGGGACCTCAGGGAAAGGGAAGAGCAAGGACAAGAAGACGAGGAGGTCGAAGTTCAGACCGCAGGCGAACAGGATCATATTCACGGAGGTGATGGAACACCATCAACAACTCTTTGTCACCTCCAACGTGTCATTGGGCACCAAAACTGGAATATGGCGGGACATTGTCGACAAGGTGAATGCCTTCGGAGAGCAAAAGGGGACAATGGACGCGGTCAAGAGGCAATGGAATGACATCAAGCGGAAGACCAAGGAGAAACTCTCTGCCAAGCAGAAGGCAGCAACGCTGACTGGAGGTGGGGGCCCAGTGCCACAGCTGGAGCTGGATGACATGGAGGAGCTGATGTTCACAGTCATCAGTGTGGAGAGTGTGGCCGGAGTCCTGGGACTGGACACTGCCCGACAGGACACAACCCAACCCCAACAGGTTGAGTGACCAACAGGTACTGGGGGATGGGTGGAGATGACCACAATGGCACACATGCAGAATCAAGCAGAGCACAGTGCACACCCACAATGACCCTGGGTCATCACCCAGATCTACAGACTGTGTCAATGTACAATGCCATGCTGTCTGAATGTCAACATGTACCATGCGGCTACATACATGTGGACACATTGTAATACACCATCTCCTATTCACATCGCAGGGCCACCCTCACCCCCCCTGCAGAGCAGTCCCAGCAACTCTTCACTTCTTCACTGATGACAAGGAGGATAACACCAGCATCGACACCCAAACCATCCAAGACATCATTGACCTCATCCGCCAATCACCACCAGGATCAAGACAGCCAAGCTACATTGATGACACCCCACCCACCACCCAAACCCCCCAGCAGGTGGCACCCACAGCCCCGGCACTCCCCCAAGACCCCCAGAAACAACACATGGCCTTCCAACGCCATGTGCTGGGGCGCCAGAGGGAGACGGCTGAGCAGGTGTGGGTGGGCTTCAACCTCATGGCTACCAAACTGGATGCCATCCTTGGGTGTCTAGGACCGAACCATGGTCTCCAACAAGCCATGACTGACATCGCTGTAGTCATGACACAGAGGGAAGAACACCTGTCCGCTCAGAGTGGCTCCAGCAATGCCAGGCGTGAGCTGGCACACATACGGAGGCTCATGGAGGACATGGTGCGGATGGAGGTGGAACGGATGGCAGCCACTGCTGCACATCAGCGAAACGTAGCTTGGATCTATCATGCCCTGCAGGTCTACATCATGGCATCACCGCCAAAAGGCGTGGTGCTGATGAATGCTGCTGCCCCCACACCACGTTAGATAGAGGAGGGAGCGCGGTTCTGGTGTTACTCGACCTCTCCGCGGCCTTCGATACCATCCCCCACAAGCGACTTTTGCAAAGACTTGAGGGGGGCAGGTTTGGAGGCACAGTATTGAAATGGTTGACATCCGTTCTCAGCAATCGCTCTCAAACAGTCTGGGAACCACCTTTCTCAGCAGAAAGCCCGTCCTTGAATGTGGGGGTCCCGCAGAGATCGATTCAAAGTCCCACGCTGTTTAATTTGTACATGGCCCCTCTTGCCCTTCTCACCGAGAAGCATGGGGCTATAATAGTGTCATACGAGGACGACAGTCAACTGTTGTTCACATGCGAGAAGGCCTCTGACTTCGATGGGACCAGTATAAAGAACTGCCTCTCTGAAATGTTTTCGTGGTTTAGCTGTAATCAACTAAAATGCAACTCTGATAAATCAGAGATTATTTTCTTTGGCTCTCGCCCACATGAAGCTTGGCACTCTTGGTGGCCACAAGACATGTCTCCCCCATTGTCTGAGGTCTCTACTGTGAAAAATCTGGGGGTCAAATTGGATTCTGCTCTCTCTATGAAGGTGCAAGTCCAATCTGTGGCAGGTACCTGTTTTGGGACATTGAAGATGTCAAAAAACTTTCTCCCACTTCTATCAGTCTCTCATCATAAAATAGTTATCCAGACCTTAGTGATATCAAGACTGGATTATGTCAATTATTTGTATCTGGGACTTCCAGAGTGCCTACTGGGTCGTCTGCAGATCATTCAGAACATGGCAGCCAGGGCCATCTTCCTAACTAGGCCCAGGAACACATACCTCTCATCTCTTGTCCTCACTTCACTGGCTTCCAGTGCAAAAAAGAATTCACTTCAAAGCCTTAGTCCTGGTCTTCAAAGCTTTCCATGGTATCGGGGCCCCATATCTAAGGGAAAGATTTCAGCCTTACATGCCTCAGCGCTCCTTAAGATCTTCTACCCAGTGCTTGATCTTGACTCCGAAGGTCAGGCTCTCACGGGTAGGGGGAAGATCTTTCCAAGTAGTAGCATCCCGACTCTGGAATCGCCTCCCCCCCCCCGCTGCGACAGATCCCGGTCCTTCTGACTTTTAGGCGGAATCTGAAGACGTGGCTTTTCCAGCTTTAGGCTTTTCTGGTACTGTGGTTGGGGGTGTTTGTCTGTCAGTGGTTATGGTGGTCTTTTCACAGTGCTGGAACACTCTACGGAGTAGCCGCGCGCTCTATAAATTCCAGATAACATAACATAACACCATCCACATCTCAGCCCCCTGGTGTGTCAGTGCCTCCCAGTGCGGCAGGCCTATCCACCCAGGCACCTGATGTGTCAGTGGCACACAGTGCCACAGCCAGAACAGCAACTCCCACAGGTGGGGCATGCAACACATCTGGGTACGAGGACGTGGATGGGTTTGTGATCAGAAGGAGGCAATAGCATTCATTCCCGCCAACGGGCCTGTTGCTGCTTGGTCCAGCACATCACCTCATGACCTTCCACTGTCCCCCAATACACTCAAATGCACTCACCTTGGACAGCGACATGGACTGACACATCCTGTCCGACGAACAATGACACAGCGGACAGACTGCAGACTGTACCCTTCCTCTACTGCAGTACATGTGATGTCATCCCCAGATGGACTCTGGCTGGCCCTCCACAGGCCCATATTGAGTGGTGTGCTCAGCTTTGCCCTGTACCGCTCCAGCTGCAGAACTGCACTGGAAGTGCCAATAAACATCTAGTGACGCACTGCTTTGCCATGTCTTACATCATTCATGTATGGATGTGTGGATGGATGTGTGGACTGTGCCTTCCCTTGCGTCATTGATGGTCAACCTGCGGGATGCGAGTCAGAGGGTATGACATTGCGTTTTGTGTACATGGTCCCGTGGACGCTACAACAGAGACACACGCATCAGTCACTTCCTTGTCCGGACATGGACTGAACCACGCCCAGAGCCCACAAGTCATTGTTGCAAGCCCTGCGTGGGTCCGGCGTACGGCAGGCCAGACCACTCCGCTTACGCTCAGAGTGGGGGTCCTCATTGCTATCCATCGCAAGCGTTCTTGCTGGTGGTGTGCAGGTCACTGGTCTAGTTGTCAGCATCCACTACAAACAGGGGAACCCCTAAATGGATAAAGGTAGAGCAGCAGGGGATAATTCAAAAGTAAACAAGGAGGAATATGCTGTACCTATGTGCTTTTATAAAAATGCAATAAAGTCAATTTATAATAAAGACCACTCTTGCTAGACCATGCATATAAATTGTACTACGAAACAGGTTATCATGTTTTTACTTTTTTATTTTCAAAGTGATTGAAAATAACTAATAAGGTTAAATAACAGATCAAATCAGATTTGATCTGTTATTTACCCTTATTAGTTATTTAGAATCATTGAGACTTTATATGTTCAAAAGGATAATTTCTTGTTCTTCTGTTTCACGATTGAATCCGCATGACCACAAACTCTTACCAACAATATATTAATTCTTGTTTTCTCCTGAAAGAAATGATATGCCAACCACGTTGGGCCTCTGAATTGTTACTTTCCAGATTTTAGGATGTCTGTGAATTATGTTTTCATGGTTTGGATGGATTTAAGTATGAATGAGAATGTTTGAATAATTTGTGTTTCTGATTTTCCATGGGCATTGTTGTTTGTATTAGTGTGATGCCATCTGTTAGTTGAATTGTTTTTTCCAATTTATGATTCATTCATTTAAGGAAACTTTTTCAATCACTTTGAAAATAAAAAAGTAAAAACATGATAACCTGTTTCGTAGTACAATTCATATGCATGGTCTAGCAAGAGTGGTCTTTATTATAAATTGACTTTATTGCATTTTTATAAAAGAACATAGGTACAGCAGATTCCTCCTTGTTTACTAGTTGTCAGCATGTCACAGCCACTCCCTGAGGGCAGGTTTTCACACACACCACACCCATCCAGCACAGGCATTACTGGCCATGTGACTGCGCCAACATAAGGGGCCGACAGCGTCATATCCCCCTCTTCCAGTGCTGACTCAATGATGGACGCTGCACCCTTCTCATCCATAATGGGCACATTAGTTGTTGCGCACAGGGTTGGTGACATCCGAGGCCTGGCGGACGGCACTGGCCTAACACCACGTGGCGCTGACTGGGGGTGTACTGGGTTAGTGGGACCCGAGGCCTTGCGGCCATAATGGGCCTGCCACCAAATGGCGCTGATTGGGGTTGCACAGGGTTGGTGGCAATCGAGGCCATACGGATGGCACAGGCACCCCATGATGGGACGGTGGCTTTGGGTGCACTGAGTCAGTGGCACCTTAAGCTGCGAACGGGTGTGCAGCCTGTGATGATGCCCCGTCTCAGCGGTCCATCCAGCTCAGGTAATGTGTGGCCAGCTGGACCGCAGTGTGGGTCAGAGCCAGCAGCCGTCGCGGGCCTACCGTCACGTGGCGTCGCCTCCTGAATCACAGAGTTAATGGCACCAATAGGGCTGAGTGGGTGTACAGCCTGCGATGGTGCCGGGTGCACTGGTATGTCACATGCCATGGAGTAATCAGGACCCAGCACCACACGTGCGACCTGGTGGCCTGCGGAGCGTGGCTGCCTGGTGTGGAGGGTGCCATGTCCGTGGGCCCCAGGCTTGTGGCTTGCAGCAGCACGTGGTGGGACCTCACGTCTACATACCTGTGACGGAAGGTGAGCATTGAGGCCTGGGTGTGCATGGGTGGCCAAGCTCCGATGGGCTGCAGAAGGGGCTGGTGTGCCTCTGCCTGGGTGTGCATGGGCGGGCAGCGATGTTGTCTTGTGCAATTGTGTGTACTGTGCCAATCGTGTATCTGGACTCTGTTTCAGATGACGGCTCTGTGTCAGATGTGTGACCTGGGGTACTGCTATGCATTCCGGCAAGTGGTTGGAGACACACCAGTGGCAGCAGGTGAGCAGTGTGCCCTTGGTATGCAGGGGAGGCTCTCCCTCTCTTCTTCTCCCTCTCGTCTTCTCTCTCCCTCACTCTCTCTCCCTCTCCCTCTCTTCTTCTCTCTCCCTCACTCACTCTCTCTCCCTCTCTTCTTCTCCCTTTCTCCTTCTCTCTACCTCCCTCTCTCTCCCTCTCCCTCTCTTCTTCTCTCGCTCTCCTTCTCTCTCTCTCTCCCTCTCTTCCTCTCTCTCTCCTTCACTCTGTCTGTCCTTTGATGTGTGCAGGACACACCTTTTCATCATTTTTTTTGTCTTGCAGGCTGGGACCTGTGGATTGTCCAGAGGAGAGCGGCCATTTGTCATCATTTCATTTCTGTGATATTTTTAATAAAGTTAGATTTGTTCGGAAGTGGATGTGTGCTGCTCATTTCTGTTTCAACACATGCATGTCACAAGTTGTGATTGTGCGACGGCAGGCTGATTATTTTGGACATGTGTGGGTGTAGCTGATGTGGCATGTCTTTGGTCGGGGGGTGCTAGGGAGGGGTGGTCCGGGGTGTGTTGTCGGTGGGTGTTGTGGCCCTCTTGGGTGTCCAGGCCGCATGATGTGTGGCTCCATGGCATTTGTTGCCCTTCCGATGTGGCCCTGGGCTGGTCTCCCTTTTGTGGTGCTGGCTGCCATCCGGCTTAACATCAGGTCAGAGGAGGTGTAGATTTCCTTGTGCTAACACTCCTTATTGCCTGTTTTGTGTTCTTATCGCCAATGTGGTTGTTCATTGTGAATGTTGAGGAGTGGTGTTGTCGTGGCTTTTGGCACGGGAACGCCTACTTTGCATTTCATTAGCGATATTTTCGGGGGTCCTCTGTGGCGATGTTTTTTGCGGCTGCTATTGCATGTAAACTGTTGATAATGGCTGTTAGCACCAGCTTGTCAATGGGGTGGTACATTTATCATGATTTTGGCGGCGATAAAGTGCCGTTAATTCAGCGATAGCTCTTTGTGAATATGGCCCTTCATTTTTTAAATTTGTAAAAATATCTAGGAGGGGGGACACATATAAGAGCAGCATAAAATTGATATGAGTATCATCGGACTGTATATTCCAGTGACACAAGAATTACCAACATCCATGACTTACAGTTTATATATTCGTAGACTTACAGAATGAATAGTCTCGAAAGAGGCGTGTACTCTGCTATATTATGATTTGGTCCGGTCCTCACCAATTTTCTCGCTATCAATAGTGTTAGATTCTCTCTGCACGTCTACGTTTACCACTGGGTTGAGTAGCTCCCTGCATAGTTCTCTCCAGCTACTAATATCTTCGGGCCCGATTCACAGACCTAACTTAAGATAAAATCCTAAACGTACTACTTTTGGTGTTCACAGAATACACTTACTACTTTTGGTATTCACAGAATGGATTTACGACTACTAACTTTATGTCTGCACTCGGGCCGGAGAGTCCGGCCTGGAGATTCGGGCCCGAGGTGGGACTTCCGGCCCGGAGGTGGGGATTCCGGCCCGGAGGTGGGGATTCCGTCCGGTGGCGAAGATTTAGCCATGGCCGAAATCTCCACCTCTGGGCCGGAATCCCCACCTCCGGGCCGGAAGTCCCACTTCCGGGCCGGAATCTCCAGGCCGGACTCTCCGGCCCGAGTGCGGACATTCCGGGCCTGAATCTTTGCCTCTGTGAATACCAAAAGTAGTAAGTTTAGGATTTTGTCTTAAGTTAATTCTGTGAATTGGGCCCTTCCTCTAGCTTCTCGTCTTTTCTATATGCTTTCATATGAGGCCACTCTTACACATCTCTCTACTAGCTCTCTATTGTTGGGGCGCGGTTACTCATCCAGTCTATAGCTACCCTCTGTTGTACCAATACCATGGTCAGCTGTAGCAATTTATATGCCATTTTATACTTCTTAGGCCTTGATACCTGGCCTAATAGACAGTGAGTGGGGCTAGCCTTAACACTTATACCAATACCCACACTCAATCTCTCTCAACCACACGGACCCAATACAGATACACCTTCGCTTATTCCCATGCTAGATGCATAAAACCTACCCGTGCCCCATTATATCTTGGGCACTCATGAGAGCGACTAGGGTCAATATGATGTAGTCTCACTGGGGACATATACACCCGCTGCAAGAAATTGAAATGTATTAGTTTTAGATGGGCGTGTTAAGGAGCATACCCCTATCCAAGTCCTTTCCGCCATGGGTGTCTGCAAATCCTTGTCCCATACTGCACACGCCTTAAGAGGAGGGGCCCCTGTATCCACCCTCATGGCCCTGTACAACAATGACACCAAACATCGCCCACTCCCCACAAGTGAGCAACACTTTCAGTTTTTCAGTCATTTGCAGGGCATTTGGATACGCAGGCCATGATGCTCTGTACAGTTCCGTAAGTCCTGAATATTACAGATATTGCCCTTGCCCCAGCCCAAAACCCTTGCAAGCTTGTTCAAAGGTGATATAGGTGTAGTTTATATACAGATCCGCCAGTACCTGGCAGCCACCCTCTCTCGAAGCCTGAAATTACATATTTACTACCATTTTCGATATAGAAAACTGAGTTCTTTTATGATGTATTTGCCTCAGATCTTACTTAGGAGTGTCCAAAATGTAAATAATTTCGCTTTAGTTAAATACGCATAATGTTTGTGAAATATTGCATAGAACGGGAAACATATTTAAATGATATATCAAGAAACTTTCCTACAAAAGAATATTCTTTTAAAAAGTCAAGTGAAGTGCTCTCAGGAGACTTGTTTAAGAAGAAAATGTTTTGTTGCAGCAAAGAATATCCCTCTGCAAGACATTGTCTTCTTAGCCCAGTTTCTAGAGCTGCACAATTGCATAAAATATCATATAATGTGAAATGTTGAATATTTTGGGCATTTCGCATAGCTAGAAATTCAGGAATCATGCAAGATTACACTGATCTATCACACATTTCTCACAGGCCTAGTTTTAAAATAACTGATCCATTTAGAATACAGGCACCTAAAGTTACTGATTAGCAAGGCCATGGGCCACGGGCCACAACTTTAAAGCCTGAAGCTTATTTCCAGGTTTGTACTTCAACACATTTTTTCATGTATTGGAGCATATGAGGCATGCCCTAGCAAACAGCCCACAGTGTTACAGGATTTGCCATCATTTCCTACTATACTTCTTTCACAAGATGTAGGGTTGTTCCATACAGAGTACCCAAGCAATCTCAGAGGTAATAAAGCCAATCATTTTACCTCCAACTCTAGCTAGAAGTATATCCAACTTCCTCCTTCCCCCTTCCTTAGGATATCACCCAGTAACCTGTATTTCATGGTATTACTGACTGTTTAAACAAAACTGTTAACCCTGGGGTGATAATGCGTGGAACAAATTATCAATTGACTCTGGCACAATGTAAGAAACAGTTTCCTTGAGTAGACCCTCTGTATTGATACTATGAACATGACACTTGCTGAAATTGGCCAGTCATACTTCTGAGCAGCACAAACATTTGCCACTTTGAACCAAAGCCTTGGACTAACAAAGGCTGCAGAGGTTGCTTTAAACGCAAGTGATAATGAAATCTTTTGTGAGGTGACCCTTTGGTATCAGGGGACATGTTAATTATTCTGATACTTCATATTAGCTTGTCAACTCAAGCAAGATATGTCTTTAACCTGGCAAATTACTTTCCAGAATGCCATATGCCTTAGTGATGCTAACTTGTCAGGTTATTATAGAATGTCATTGGTCAAATCTAATATCTTCTTGTAATGTTGTGTCTCCTTTAACCATCTAGTAATCATAAGTACAGATCTGTTAAACCTACTAAACACAGGGCAGAATTGGTCAGCTTGTTTTTGAAGAATAGGCTCTTCGAAGGCTTTCAAACAGTAAACATTCCTTCAGAGTCATACAATAGAGTGTCTGGATTTGGTCTGATTTTGAATGCGGAATGCAGGGTTTGGCTACTTCCCAGGTATCTGCACTGCAGTGTAAGCTTATTTTTAGGCAGTTATCTTCTTCCTTTAGCATTCTGTAGAGAAAATCCACCAGTCATTTTTATGTATGATGCCATAAACTGTGCTACACGTAACACTTTATAGTGCTTTCTCATGCACCTCTGCCTGATCTTCCCTGTGTGTTTCAAAGTTTCATACCAAATTTCAGTGCTTTGGCTATTGATAACATACTTCTCTCTGTTACCTAGCATGCTATTTTCATTCCTCAATCTTATTTAAATCACAGATTTTACTTTCAAGACTACATTTCTATGTCCATATAATTTATAGTGCATTTATGCTAAAATGTGATATTATGTTCTATGCATTTTGAGTCAACGGATCCTTCATTAGAATAATTGTATAATTTTAAGACCTGTAGTCACATTCCTACATGGGCTGAATGAACAATAATATTGTGACTATCTTACCTTGAAATGGCATAATACCATGACATTTAGAACAAATTAAGTTCAGTTAATTGTTTCTAGACTATGCTCTCCATTTCTAACAGTTTTAATACGTTAGTCTCTAATTCGAAAGATTGTAGTGTCCAAACATAAATTGTTCATAACATCCTTTTTTCATCAAGTTCTTTCATTGTATCCTAGGTCTCCCTCTGGTCTATTTCTTACCTGATGCGACTTCAACAGTTGATTACTTGTCACCTCAGTCTGGTATATTAGGTACATTACCCAGGGTCTGTGTCTCTGACAAATGCTGATCCAGCGAGTCAAAATCCAATGAAGTATAGTTGTGCTGGCTCCAATATAAAATTGTTTTTCATGTGTTTATTTTATGTTGATCATAAACTGTAGTAAACTACTTCTGGTTTACTCAAATGGTTAGAAAACAAAAATTCCTCTTAATATCTGTTCAACAATTATAGATTACTTTTTTAATGCTAGATATCCAAAGATTGTAAAAATATATTGTAATTTCAAACAATAAAAATATATTCCTCTGTTTACTGTTTTTGTATAGCAGTCAATTTAGTTTTCTTTCAATTGTTATAATTGTTCTGCGTATAGACACTTGAGGAAATATCGTACCTCTTCAATAGTGTGTTCATGAACTTAAAACCATAGCTGGAATTTTTATTAGTTTGCTTTATGGGATATTTTTAAATGTCAGCTGTTGTCAGTATATATTTTAAGCCTGAAAAGGATTCTCTTATTTTCAATATTAACACCTACAGCTAAAAAGTAATCGCTCATATGTCATTGAGATCATGTAAACTTAAATAGTCAATTTCTTGATGCAAGGTATTTCCTAGCAGATATATCCTGTGTTGATGGTATGGTCCATTGCTGATAACCTCTAAGAAATCAAAGTTAATTGACATGACTTCTTCATACCTTTTTAGTTTCCATTCTGGCATTGCATTTGTTTTCGTTCAACCATGTTTTCATCCTTCTATTTGATTTTCAAACATAAGTCCACTAGAATATTTTGAAAAGTGTACGCAATTAACAATACCATATGTGGTCTGATGGAATGGTTTATTCTTTTTTTTTCAGTATGTAGAACGAGTGTGCTTCTTCCCTGAATTACTGCATTCAAAGACACAATTATGATTTAATGTTTCCTCTTTGGATATTAAATCATTAAATTCATTATTGAGTTGGTTCTTTTTGGTGCATTGATTTCTTTGACTGTTTACCTCCTTAATGACTTCTCTGTGATAATGTGCAAACATGTTTATTCTTAAGAATGCCTTTGAAGTCAGGTTTTGTCTGTGAAAGGGTCCAATGCATGAATATGTTTTTTTGGCTCTCTCTGGACTATTTTGAAATAACAATGGTTTGCCAGTTGTTTTTCTTAGGTTTTATTTATTAATAGATTTTCTCTTGGTGTTTAGATCACGTTTTGACATGCTTGCTATAAGTATCTCTGGATGGCCTCGTTCTTAAAAGCTATTTCTAAAGACAATGGTCCCTAGACAGTAATCTGGTAAAAAACAAATAATATAGACTCAATCAGCACTAAATCTCTCTGCCCAACCGGACAGGCATTTAATATGCAATTTAAAGTATAACAAGTAGTGAGAGAAAAACATTATAAGTGGGACACAGCCTGCATCCAACTAACACGAATGGACAAACAACATAAAGTAAAAAGGGTTCAGGCAAAGAAAGCTTGTCTGTTTAGGGGCACATTACAAATGGAACAGACAGGATATAGTTGAGACACAATTACGTGTTTGACATAACAATCTAGAAAACGTATATGGTGTACATTGTGTCGACGGCGTTTCGATCCCTTAAATAATGAAGGGATCATCATCCGGACATTAGGGTAGCATGCCTGTATACAATAAACTAGTTGGTGGTGAAGGATATATTCCATATGCCAGTATGCCATCATCGTGGAGTATTGACATGTATAATTAATTGATGTCCGTTGTGCAAAATTCAGTCTGTCTGCCCTGGCACATATGATTAATTTTCTGTAGAAAACTTTTAGTTTCCTTTATGTTTGACAGTTTTATTACACTATTCTATGTGAGAAGTGATCTATAAATTTGCCAATAGGTTGTTGTATACAGTCAGAACCAGAGGCTGCCGCTCTGAAAGGGGAGTTGTGTTCTCTAGGTAACATAGAATTTTGGTGTTCTGTGGTGTGTCTACGACAGATATTTATAGTCCTTTTTTAACCCTCATTGGCCAATGCCTTTTCAATTATATTTTTCCATTTGCCCTTTAACTTGTTGTTTGAATCATTTCCAAGTTTCAAAAACATGGTTTTGTCCATTAGATGTTAATTGAAATGTCTTACATAAAAACATAATCGTTATGAACAAAACTCCTGCTTGTCTCCTGACTTCTTAGTTATGTCCAGATCATTACATAACTTGTATAATGGTGCTTTTTTTTAGAGGCTAGATTAAGATTATTCTTGCTTGATTTGGTTAAATAGCTCAAATCATTGTTCACCAGTCTCAAAAATGTCTGATGTTTGCTGAGTAAATCGATCCACAATGGTGAAGGTCATGTATAGATTCCTAGAAGATTGGGGGTTCTTTAGTATACTTTTCCTCTTTGGGAAGAAAAACCTCAAAGAACTATCTCAGTCCTGGTGTCTGCATAAACGAAAACATTGTTATGGCAGATTCAAGTGCATTGGAGTGACATGCTGCCACGTAAAATTGTCCTTTCTGGAGTACCCTTTGTCCCAATCAAGCCACTCTTCTCTTGGATATACTTAGGCACTTTCACTCCCCAGCATTATTATTTTGTTCCCCTGTCTTGTTTCTCATTAGCTGCTGTGCTCGCATGCAGAACATTGGGGTCTTGGGAAATTTATAACTCTGTGTCAAATGTGTCCAGAACAATTTCTGATGTTTCTATGTTGACTTGTTTATATGTTTGGGATGATATTGATTGCAGTGGAAAATTATTGATAGGTCACTGGCACCTCAAAGGAGGTAGTAACACATTTGCAAACAGGATCGGGCTACCTTAGGGACCCCTTACACTTTGTCAAGATTTTAAAAAGCAGTCCTTTGGAGTAAACAGTGCTCCCTGGGACCAAAGTTTACTCGTAAACAAAAGTTTTAGAAACTTTTTTTTTAAATGCACCTGTTATCCTTTAAGAAAAACAGGGTGTGTTTCATAAAAAAGACTGCTGTATTGAAAAGCAGTAACACATGGTGGTCTGCTGACAACAATGCAGTCTGTAAAAGACAGTGTGCAAATTGCAGCCACTTTTAATAACTGAATTGTACGAATATATGGCATTGGTTCCTAAAAATCTTTTCTAAACGAAACTACTGGCCACAAATTGCGACCAGTATTTTAAAACCAATAAATAGTACATATGGCCTATAATTTAATTATTCCACTAGATGGAAAGTCTACTAGGACTAAATTGTAAAATTGTCCATTTGTAAATTAAATGTTTATCCTCCACAGGGAGAACTCTTTCTTTTTTGAGTGCTTGTTTCTACTATACCCCCATTAAAGATGTCAGTGTACCCGTTTTTGTTTTTGCGCAATGGAAGGCGGCTGCTTCTGCCTTTCAAAGATGTAAATTTGAATGTGCTTCCAGGGTAATAGTCTAACCACAAATGTGTGAGTTTGTGACTTTACCTCTACTTCTGCAGATGCCCAGTCTGAAATACAGCCCAACATAAAATTTATGATGGTGAAAAAATGTACTGCACTGCAGATTTTCCATAAATAGTTTGCAAATATAAACTTCCACAAACTCTGCTTCTGTAAATCAGGAAAAGTAAGATGTATTTTATTTAACATAGTATAGTCACATAGTGCACAGTTTGTGAATTGTGCCAATTTGGGCATTCTACTCCTTTTGCGCTACTGCTACTCACAGTTTACCCAGATCATATTAAAAATGGAATAACCATTACACCTACACATCTTGTCTTCGAACTTTCTCCTAGCAGAATCCCAACAGATGCTAATTATTCACAATAAACTTAACTCTCTAAAATCCAAAATTCACACATGTGAAACATGGCAGGACCCCAATCACCTATAAGCCTGGCACCTACAACTACACCTGCAACCAATGACAGCAGCTAAGCAAAAAACCTTAAAGGGATCATAGACTCCAACCTGGTTCTCGAAACCCAAGTCACTGATGTGACCAGAGATGCTTCATTCATGTTAATGCGGCAAAAAAACAATGGTTCGGGTGTGGCCAAAAGGTCCAATAATAATGTGATCTTAAGGAGAGTACTTATGGTTAGAGAGTTGAAGATTAATTATTTTAAAGGAGCAAAAAAATTAATAATGTACATAGGGACATAAGTCAGTTCATGTGAAACATTTATTTCCACAACAATAGAATTCAGGTGCTCACACAAGAAGTGAAAGAGGCGTGACGTGCAAAGTGATGGTGAAGTTTAAAATAACGGCATTGCATTGACAACAATAGTGTAAAACTCCTCAAGCAACTTTATAGAATAGGAAGCTCTCTCACTAAACGTGAATAGCCCAAGCAGTATGACGCGCTGAGCTCCTCTCCCAAGACTTTCCAAATATGAACTGGGAGTGACTTCAACTAAACTTATTGGCAGCAAATCATTAAGAGCAATTTATACAGCTGACCCTGCCTTTCAAGTTTACACACACGTGATATTCTCACGCTCGTACCTTCAGCGAATGAATCTGGGTGAACTCGTCTACCCTCAGCTGTTTTCTGAAGCCCTCAATTGCTCCTCCTTGCGCTACGAATAATTGCATCAATTCAGCTTGCTCACCCGTTATATGTCCTGATGATGATCTCGAACAGTTGAGATCGAAACGCCGTTGGCCCTTTACAACAAAACTCTTCCTATTCCATAAAGTTGCTTGAGGAGTTTTACACTATTGTTGTCAATGCAATGCCGTTATTTTACACTTCACCATCAGGATGTTAGCACGGACCTTTCCAGGGTCAAATCAGGCTCCACAGTCGACCCAGTCTCACCTCATATTTAGTCCATCATTGGACCAGCTCTTCTGGAAAGCCTCACTAACCTGTTCAATCTATCCTTAAGTCACACAATGGTTCCCACAAAATGGAAAGCAGCTATGGTTAAGCCTATTAAAAGTAAAAAATACTGCAGACCCTAAGGAACCCAATAACTATCGGCCTATCTCTTTTCCCCCTTTTCCTTTTTTCGGGAAAGTCCTCGAGTCTCTAATAAATAAGCAACTCTCAACCTTTATAGAGAGGGACAAATGGTTAGACCCCTCCCAATCGGATTTGCAGGCGTCTCACAGCACGGAAACCTCGCTGATAGAGGTAGTAGATAACATTGGACTCACCCTGGATATTGGACAGTCAGCAATGCTGGTCCTACTCGATCTATCTGCTGCTTTTGACACCATCTCCCTCAGGACTCTAGTGAATCGACTGTGGGAGATGTGAGTCAGGGGAACTGCCTTAAACTGGCTCAGGAGTTACTTAACTGACCGTTCATCGACGGTTCATATTGGTACCTTCGTCTCTCGTAGCCAACTGATTGATAAGGTGTCCTCCAGGGTTCCAGTCTAAGTCCTACGCTTTTCAACCTATAAGTGGCACCCCTAGCAAGAGTGGTTACATCTCACAGATTTGACACACGCAACTACTGATCACTCTTGGCCCAGATTTAATTGACACCAAACTCCGATTCATAAAGTGCATGACCGACATCAATGCCTGGATGTTAACTAATCATTTGCAGGTCAATGCTAGCACGATAGAGATTATCCTTTTTTTCTGAAAGCCCAAGCTTTATGGTCCAGGGACTGGTGGCCTTCAAATCTCGGCCCCTGTTTGTTTTCCAAACTGGTGGTCTGTAACCTTGGTGTGCAGATTGACAGCAACCTGTCTATGAAAGACCATGTTAATCATGTGACGGGTATCTGCTATGGTCTAATGCTTAGTCTTTGTAAGATCTTTTAATGGATCCCAGTTGCATCTAGGATGATAGCTTCCATTAATGAAAAACTTCTTACCAAACTGCAAGTGTTATAGAATACTGCCGCCAGACTTGTATTAAATCTACCTTCACGGTCTCCATCAGCTCCAAGTCTGAGAGCTCTCCACTGGCTTCCCATCAAAAAACGTATCAGTTTTAAGATCAACTGTCTTGTTCACAAAACCATTCATGGGAACGGGCCTTGCTATCTTGCCAAAAAGCTTATCTGGTACCAACCCACCAGAACCCTTTGGTCCTCAACCAAACACCTCTTTGACCCCTTCAAGATTCTCACCACCAGGAATGGCGGAAGATCATTTTCTTACCTTGCCCCCACTTGGTGGAATTTGCTCCCACTGCACCTACGTATGGAAACCGATCACAGACAGTTTCTGAGAAATCTAAAAACCTGGCTGTTCTGATCTCTATTCTTCAGGCCGACGTCGTTCCCTCATTTCGTCTCAAGGGTTTTTGGCCAGCGCTCCGAGATCCATGGGTGATATGTGCGCTTTAATAAAATCCTATGACTATGACTATACCTCACATCCTATATGAGTCCACTCCTGATCATCCCTCATTTAAAAATTCAAGAACTGAAGGCAGCCCTTTCACTCCCTAAAAGTAAATGGATGTTCAGCAGCAGTTTAAAAACCAGAAATGATACATTGTCCTAGCTGTTTCCAACGTAATGATTCAAAGCCCACGTAATGATGCTGCTACATGCTGCTGCGTTAAGTCTGGAATACACCTGGGAATCATGCAAACATCAAATCACACTCCACATCAAACACTTCATCTGAACCACACACAGCAAACATAGTAGCTATGTGCTCAACCTAAAAAAGAGCACGTTTAGTCCCTCTCAAGGAGAATGGAGTGCTATGGAAATGCTTAAATAGAAAAGAATACAATGCAATACAATTAAAATGGTCGACAAAATGTGATCGTTCTTAGGATCACTGGAACATTTTAAACACCAAAACCTTCTTTGCATGTACAGCTGGGATTGGACTCTTGATGCCCATTAGAAATGGGGCCTCTAGTTGGCAGTGGTTTGCACCCTGTCCAGGTAGGCACCCTTACTCTAGTCAGGGTAAGAGTGTCAGTCACACACCTAAGATAACCCCTGCTCATCCCCCCTCGTAGCTTGTTACAAGCAGTCAAGCTTATCCCCGAGGCAATGTGTCAAGTATTTGTACACACACACACTCACACAGCAATACAGTGAAAAAACTAAAAAAGGAATCCACACCAGTTTATAAAACTAACCAGTATTTATCGGAATAAAACAAGACCAATATGACAAAAATCCAACACCCACAAGACAAAATATAACTTTAAAAGATTAAGCAAGTTTAGTCATTAGAAATCAATGGATGCATTTGTTTTAGCACAAAGTTCCTTAGATGCGTCAAAAGTCAAAGACATTGTAAGCCGCAGGAGGGGTGAGGTGCCAGAAGAACAAAGCGATGTGTTGGTTCCTTACTACACAGGGGAGGTGATGCTTTGGTTCATTGCTGCCAAATGAGGTGATGCGTCGGTCCCTTACTGCTAGGCAGGGGAGGTGGTGCATTGGTTCCTTACTAGAAGGGGAGGTGCTGCATCGGTTCCTTACTGGCAAGGGAGGTGAAGCGTCGGTTTCCAGACACACTGCCTTGGTTCCTTAATGCTGTGCTGTGTCGATGAAAAATCGGCATTGAGGAATGATGCATCGAGGATCCAGACACTCTGCAGCGATGCAACAGGGCTGAAGAAGGCGCTGTGTCGATTTCACAGGTGTGAAGCAGGTGCTGCGTTTGAGCAGGTGCCACTATCGGCGGTGCTCAGGAGTCATGCTGCGGAATTTTTTATAACACGCCGTGATGGCACGCTGGTGCCTGCTGTGAAAGACATGGTCGGTGTGTCATGCGGGAACCACCCTTCGGTGCAGGCAGCGGTGATGTGTTGATCTTTTGCAGTGGTGCATCAAGAAAACAGGTGATGGGAGTCAATGCGTGGTTTTTCTCCTAAAGATCACCAGGTTACACTATCAAAGGGCCTAGGAATTGGATTTGTCACCACTTGGCAAGTCAGGACTCTCAGCAGTAGAGCCAGGTAAAAGTATTTTATGGCCCTGAGACTTCTTAACAAGAGACAAGCACACATAAGCCCTTGTAGAACCTTGGAAGCAGGATACAGAAAGCAAAATCCAGTCCTTTCACTCCTAGGACAGAAACAAAAAGCAGCAGGCTAGCACTACAAAGAAACAGGAAGAGTGGCAGTCCCTCCAATAGCATCCAGCTCTTTCTCCTGGCAGAATGTCCTCAGCCCGGAAGTGTTTTGGTTTTGGGGTATCAGAGGTCCAATTCTTATACATCTTTCTTCCTTTGAAGTGGGCAAACATCAAAGAAAAGTCTTTGTATAGCAGAGTACCTCGCCTTTCCCTGACATGACTACAGACACACCACAGGGGTAGAGACAGATTTGTGTGAGGACAAGTACTGCCTTATTCAGGTGTCAATAAAATCTCTTCCCACCACTCTAGCTCAGAAAGGCCCATCAGCCTGGTGATGAGCCATCAGGATATATACAAGGCACACCTCAGCTACCTTTGTGTAACTGTCTAGACTGAATGCACGAGAGTCCAACTGTCATTCAACCCAGATGTGTATTCTACAGACAGGCAGAGGTACATAATATATAAACAAGAAAATGCCCACTTTCTAAAAGTCAAAACTGTCTGGTACGTCATCACGCACCAGCTTCTAGCTGGACTGCAATTCGACTTGAGTATAAAAAGGTCAAGAAACAAGAATCCTGTGTTCATCTAGGTAATCCATATGTATTCAGTATTTTTCAATCATTTTCAAAACAGCGGCGACGTAATTCTGAGCTTCAAATGCCAGAGAAATGCCCATCCAGGCCTTTATCCCAAAGCACACCAGAATTTGCTTTACATCCTGGGTGCCCATGCTGTTATATAACCCAGTGCATTTTGGGCCTGAGGCCCTTCCTCAGGGGTAACTGTAACATAAAGAAAGCCCATCGGAGTCGTGGAGCATCTTATGCATCATAAATGAGCCAGCCTACAACAACCATCATGCACTATACCCAATTGCACCAACGTGCTACATGCTTAATATATAAAGTTCCATGCTTACAGGAACGTTGTAGTATTTTTTCTTATTTAGAAGTGTGTTGTTATTTGTAAGGTTGTATAGGGTAGGAAATACAATAAATAAATGTAGGCAATAATTAATGTTTTTGTTTGTAAATATTTTCTATTCAAAAATATTTATTTATTTGAAGTTTATTTATTATTTTATTTTATGTAATATTTGTAGGTATTTGTCATATGTAATTAACATTATAATATGGTTTTGTTTTTTAACTTGTAATATTAAATATATTTGTGTTTACATTTTTAACATATTTATGTATTTATGTATTTGTTAGATATTTTTTTAAGTATAGATATATATATATATTTTTTAATTAACTGGAGTGTGCATAGTAAATTTCATCCCTTCGCTATCCAACACTTTCCCTACTGTTGAACTCACTGGAGTGGGAAAAGTAATTTTTAACCCTCCACTATCCAGCACTTTATCTACTGTTGCACTCACTGGAGTGGGAATAGTAATTTTTATCCCTCCACTATCCAACACTATCCCTACTGTTGAACTCAATGGAACGGGAATAGTAATTTTTACCCCTTCGCTATCAAACACTTTCCCTACCGTTGCACCTACTGGAGTTGGAATAGTAATTTTTAGCCCTCTGTTATCCAACACTTTCCCTACTGTTGCACTCATTGGAGTGGGAATAGTATTTTTTACCCTATGCTAACCAACACTTTGCCTACTGTTGCAGTCACTGCAGTGGGAATAGTCATTATTACCCCTCTGCTATCCAACACTTTCTCTACTGTTGCACTCACAGGAGTGGGAATACTAACTTTTACCCCTCCGCTATCAAACACTTTCTCTACTGTTGCACTGACTGGAGTTGGAATAGTAAATGTAATCCCTCCACTTTCCAACACTTTTCCTACTGTTGCACTCATTGGAGTGGGAAATGTAAGTTTAAACATTTTTAAATAGTTTTATGTTTTAATTTATAATAGAATCTTTTTTTATTATATTTTCAATTATTTATATATATTTGTACATTTTTATATGATTTTAAACGTTAAAAATAAATTCAAATTAATAGTTTATTAACTGTTTTAAAGTTAAAATATATATTTATATATTATGTATAAGTCATTATGTTTGTGTGTTTAACCTTTTTTAATTAAGTTTATTTTTTAAATTTTGTTAAAATGTATTTTACATGTGTTTTATTTTGTTTAAAGTAGTTTTATTATTTAATAAATTTAATTTTTATTGTTTTATTTTTTAAATATATACAAATCGATATTTTGTACGACTACACTTTTTACATCAATATTTTTTAGTCAATATTTTTGTTCTTACCTGTTCAGGTATAGGGAGCCGATATTTTTGTAGTCTATATTGTATCATCGATATTTTTTACATCGATATTTGTGACATCGATGTTGAGTCAGTGAACCATTTGGAAGAATGTGGGTTCTCAGTCTTTTTAGAACATGGGATATTCATGTCCCTACAATGAACAAGGGTATCAGAAATGTAAGGGTCAAAAGTGCAGTGCACCCAGAGAGGGCTAATGTGGCCTAACTTGAGAGGGAAGGAGGTGCATAAGAATGATGTGACAAAAGTACTCAGTGAAATGCACATAAGAGGCGCTGCAGTTCTATGGAACATGAGTGGAGTGTACGTGAATGTGAATAATCAAATGGAGAACATTTCAGAACCAATGATGATCAAAACAGTAGATTAAAAATGTCACCACACCAAACAAAAATAAAAAAACTGTTGTTTGTGTTAATGGGAGCTCAACAGGTGAACCCACCCATCATTCTTCATCAGCACAGTGGATAAACACAACGGTACAACCAGTGCCTAATTTGAGCCTGTGCTCGACACAGGCACTTAATCGTTAACACCGGCGCTTGTGACAGCCTGCCATACGGTGCCGCTGTTCTGGTAATTCAAAAATGGCCCCAACAATAGTTAATTATTAATAAAATATACATTAAAAATCCCTATTACCTGCCGCCCAATCCATTCTTATAGCTTTGAGGTTCTGAAATAGTCAGCATGGCAGAGAGAATGTGTGATGCAAATTGCCTCCTGACAAGAGCCCTGGCACTTATTTGTTTACAAATTATGTGCTTGGTAAGTCCAAGCATAAGGTTTAAAGCATAAACCTTTTGGTGGTATAATAACCATGTTGAGACCCGGATGACAGGAACAGCATCCATCCACACCATGCCCCATACATCTCATGGGGCCTAGGACACCCCCCTTGGAGTATCAACATTTGAATGAGACATCCATGAATTCAGACAATTTTCCAGTGAGTTAGGATCTGCATATTATGTGTTTTTTTCTCAGATCATTACCAATATATTTTACAGTTGAAGAAATCAAAAATGAATGCCCCATTTTTTCAATGGGGAATAAGAGCTAGGATCTAACTTACTCAGCCAAAAAATTATTAGTTGATATTCATTTTATTACACTTGGTCATATATAAAAAGTCACCAATATGTGACACAGATTTTTATTAAATTTTTTTTTTCATAAAAACAAAACATCAAAACTATATATAAAACAAAATTATTATACAACACAATATCAATAAAAAGAGAGATATGATCTAGACACTGCAATTTGTCATTAGTTCAACAGATCACAAGGAATTTTTTTTCACTAGGCCTCGATGAACTCTATTATGCCATCTACAGGACAGAGTGTTTCCACAGATTCTGCTACAAAAAAGGTGCTGACGCGTTTCGATGGTAGTTTCTTATTATTCCATCTTTTTCAAGACTAGTGATTCAAGTCTCTCTGTTGTTCACCCCCGGTGAACCACTACAACTATCCTGTGTTGCAAACAAATGTAAAAGAATTTCAAATTACAACAAAACCAAATACAGTGTGTCGTACTTTAATCTCTGTGACCGCGTAGGGGACAGGGCCCTACCCCTGTCTATCTTGGTATTAGCAAACCGCAAATGGTAAATGCGGCATGTACGAGTGCTTTATATATCGTTCTAGCTATGAATGCACTGTGTACACGTTACTCTGCTTCAACTACGCGGGTTCCATTTTGGAAGCAGTGGCCATCTTGTCATTGCCCTCACATAGGCTATAATAGAGTAAATACGGGCCTCACAGTACATGGGCTTCTCCTCTGACTTCTCTGTGACCTGGGCAGCTGGCTCTGCTGCCCCAGGTCAAACTGGTCTCACGAGCTCCCCTTCCTCCGTCCACCTGTGATTAGCATCAGGGCTTGACCCATCATAAAACCCTTTCATTCTACACAATCCTCCGGCTAATCTCTTTCACACCTGCTTGTTCCTGCTTTATGACTTGTTTCCCAAAACAGGAGATGCTCATGTTTATTGGGGGGTCTATTGACATCCGATGTGGGATCTGAACCTTACTGTGTAAATCATTGTGGGCTGGCCGAACTGGAATGTGGGATGGTCATCTTGACTCTGCTTTTTCGTTTGTAATGTATACTTGTAATGGCCATATCATAAACCTAGGAATGTATGCTTGAGGCAAGAAAAAGGGTATTTAAGATGAAGTCCATTCCTATGATTTTCAGCAGTCTCCTGAGAACATACACGCTGTTGTACTTCTAGGATACCTGTAATTGGTCTGCAGCCAATAAACGATTCTTTGACTTCACCCAGAAGACTCTGTGTTTCTGTAGGTCTGGAACAGGGTGAACCCAGAAGTCATAGGGTGTGTGCCCCTGCACCGCTGGGTCTAAAATACCCAGTACTTCAGTTTGGCGCCCAACTCGGGACGATTTCAGCGGTACCAGTCCAAGCCAGAGGTTCGTGAGGAGCTTCGTGTGGAAATTCCGGAGGAAGGCCGCCACTTCATCGACCCCTGCATGTCGACGTGGTCCGAAAGTCTTTTCTGCGAGGTTCTCCGCGTCCCGACGGCTACGAAGGACTGCTGCCCTGATTAATCGACCTGTTTTGGACCCTTGACGAGTTTTGAGAGAGCGAAACAATCGAGAGAGTCTTCTGGTGACGCCACCGATCAGCAATATTCAGTTAAGTATAAGTGGAGCGTCTCCCATTTGTTTTGGTATCCTTCGGGATCGTTTGATTTGGTAATTTGGTAATTTGGAGTTTGCAAACGCCAAAGCCAGAGGACTCGTGTATTCACGAGAATATCGTAATCGATAATCCTTTGACGTTTGGATCTAGACTAGTGAGCGAAGATGCCTGGTTCTGGAATATTTGGTAGATTATTCTGTTTGGGTTGTGGAAAAGATTTCCAGCTAGAGGAATCATGCCCGGTTCCTCCGGTTGGAACTCCAACTTATGAGCTCTATGTAAAACATGGCGTAGGCCCCATTGCATATAACGAAGTATGGATCCACTACACCAGAAAAGACGGTGTTTTAAAATGGCCCCAAAATGGTAGTTTCGATACCGATATTTTAGATAATTTAGAAATTAAATTGTTCAAAAAGAAAGCCCGGCCGGCGATGTTTGACTCTTTCCGCTTATGGCGAAAGGAAGCCAAACAAAAGGAAATTAAGCTAGCGAAAAAGAATAAAAGAGAGAGAGGTATGACAGTAATGCAAGCAGCTGTACAATTTAAAGACAATGAGGAGGAGCAGATGAGTGAGCAATTGCACAGGCAGCGCAAGTTAGGGATTGACAAATGTTACCCAGCTTTACCACATTCTAAGCAGAATGAGTTAGAAGAAAAGGAGAAAGATCCCCTGATGTCACATTTGTTGAGTTCGCCACCCCCGTATGCTCAAAATGCCACGGCACCTCCCCAGCTTGTGAATATGCCACCTCCAGTTAATATACTGCAAGCCTTGCCGCAACCGCCAGCTGCTTTGCAGCCGGCTCTTATCCATGTAGCGCAGCCCTCTCAAGGGCCGCCAGTTGTGATTCCAACTGCCCCCGCACTTCCTGCGACTTTGTCCAATTCAGCAGCTGCCTCCCCTGACACTCTTCCTTGCACCACTCCAGTACCTGTTTCTACATCCTCTTTTCTTCCCTCTGTTTTTCCCCCTGTTTTCGCCTCAGCTTCTCCCTCAGCGCGACAGCGCTTAGCTAATGTGGTTACTACATTAATGTCGCCTCTCTTCGAGTCATCTGGTGCGACTCCTGGTTTACAGCGTAAGCAATTGCGTAGTCAATTGCCTAACCCTGATGAGAAAAAGGTAATAGATAGCATGGCGCGTAGATGGATTGTTTTCCCTTCACTGTATGATGTGGAATCAGTTGTCAACGTTTTCCATCAGTGGGATGCCCCAAAACAGAGATATGTGTTTGAGAAAATGTGCGAAATTCTCTGTGAAGAATTGGAGGATAGTGGTAAAGACCCGAGCCCGCAGGAGTTGTGTAGAGTAAGGTTTGACTTTGGAACTGGTATAATTGTGGACCGCGAGGTAGATAAAGCAGTTGCGGTTGTATTGTCCTTCAGGAATGATGATTGTCAACAGTCATTGTTTGAACAAGATGTCCTTGTGGGGAAAAAGGTAAAAGCGCGACAATACCCCATGAGAGAAGTTCCCCCGGTATGGAAGGAAGCAGTTGCAGCTGGTGCCGGTATCGCCGCTGTGCCAGCGCATTTCCAGCGTGTTTGGGTGCATGTTCCATGGAAGCGCTCTGAGGTGTTAGCGCTTAAGCAGTCCTTACCTGATCCCCGTAAAAACCCAGCAGGTTATTATAAAGAGTTGTCACAGACGGCAGGGTCATGCGTTATGAATCGGGCCGACATAGACATGTTGTTTGGTAATGTTGTTCCACAGCCTCTATGGGGGTCAATTCGTAATGTAGATCACGATGCAGAACTAGGGGATACATGGGCTAACATTATTGCTGCTGATGCTAGACAAACTGGTGGCGCGAAACCAGAACCTTTAGTAGCTGAACTGCCTGGTAGAATCATCACGTATATGAAGACAATAATGCCTGCGATGCGCGTAAATTGGGATAAGTTATCTGCATGCAAGCAGAAGAAAGATGAGACAGTGTCAGACTTCTTCACTAGGTTTGAAGAAACGTTTATTGATCACAGTGGGCAGGATATGAGTACTGAGGGTGGCCAACGGTTATTTGTGGATAAATTTGTGCAGAATTTACTTCCTGACCTGTGTAAAAAGTTGAAAGACTCAGAGAGTTCTTGGGCCGTTTCTTCTTCAGCGCAAATACTGGCTACTGCACAGTATTATGAAAATAGAGATAAAGACGAGAAAGATAGAACAGAAAAGAAAACGAAGGAATTAAAGACAAAGGTCCTTTTACAGCAGGCTTACCCACCACGTGGAGGTCAGAATAATTATAGGCAACCCCAAGGTGTCTATCACCAACCCCAACAATTTCAGAACAATCAGCAAATGAATGGGTATTATCAACCACGTGTCCCTGTAGGTCCCAACCAATGTTCATACTGTAAAGAGGAAGGTCATTTTAAATATAGTTGCCCTAAATTAATGCAGCGGAACGGTAATGCGTATGGCGCAAGAGGTAGGGGTGGTCAGCAAGCTCCTAGAGGCCGAGGGCGTGGAAATGCTGCCCAGAACGCGCGCCCTCTGCCGCCTCAAAATACCATTAATAGCTTTGATCAGCAAGCTAACGCGACTAGTAATACAGCACAGTATTATAATAATGATTATTATGCAGAGGATGGCGATGTAGAAAATAATGACTACTAGGATAGCCATAGACAGAGAGAGGGAGTTGTTTCAGTGCCAGTGGATCAAAGTGGACCGCATGTTAAGGTGACTACAGCAAATGTAACGGAGCCTTTTCTGCTAGACACTGGTGCTGCAAAGAGTTCAATCATGCATTCAAAACTCCCTGGCGCACCTTTGTCTGGCGATATAAATGTTTCAGTAGGTTTTTCTGGCGCCCCAGTTAGGAACCCGATTTCTAGTCCCATGTCACTTTCTGTTGGGCCTTGCGAGCTGAAAGCACCCCTGATCCTAACAACAGGTTGTGGTGAGAATTTGCTAGGATTAGATTTGTTGAAAAGATTGCACGCTACACTGTATTGTTCTCCTTCAGGAGTACAGCTTACATTAGGCAAGAAAGTGATTTCCCCAATGTACTTGTCTAAAAATACAATGCCACCTGAATTGTCGTCCCTTCCGGATGCCCTTTGGGCTACTGGTCCCAATGATGTGGGCCTCTTGGAGATACCGCCATACGTGGTGACTTTAAAGGCTAATGTCAGACTGCCACGTATTCCCCAGTACAAGATCTCTAATGAAGGCCAGAAAGCATTGTTAGACATTGTCGGCGACTTGATTAATAAGGGTGTGTTGAAGAGACAAGAGGCAATGTTTGCAATAGTCCGATTTTACCTGTCTTAAAACGAACGGACCCTTCACAGCCACCTGTTTACAGATTTGTGATTGATCTTAGAGAGGTTAATAAGATTGTTGTGCCACAGTTTCCAGTTGTACCTGATATAACTGCCTTGTTAACGATGATTCCAGCCTCTACTGCATGGTTTTCAGTGATTGATTTAAAGAATGCTTTCTTTAGCATCCCAATTGCAAAGGAGAGCAGAGATATTTTTGGCTTTAGTCTGGGAGGCCGAAGCTTCCGCTTCAAACGCGCTCCCCAGGGCTACTGTGAGAGTCCATCCATATACAGTCAAGCTTTGAAAGCGCAGCTTGATGCACTTGTTTTACCTAGTGGCGCTATTCTGATTCAATACGTGGACGATTTACTAATCGCCACGGATACTGAACAGATCTGTAAAGAAGCCACATTGTCATTGTTGCGCCATTTATCCGCTTTCCATCACAAGGTGTCTCTCTCTAAGCTGCAATATTGTCGACAAGAGGTGACCTACTTAGGTCATCTCTTATCGAAGGAGGGAAGGAAACTGACCCCAGAAAGAATTCAAGCCATTGCACAGTTGAGTGTGCCAAAAACACAGAGAGAAGTGCGTGCTTTCTTGGGCATCACTTCATACTGTAGGCATTGGATACCAAGTTTTTCCTTGCTGGCAAAACCTTTGTTAGCATTAACATGCAAAGACACACCGAATCCTATCCCATGGTCTGAAGAGTGCCAGAAAAGTTTTGTGGAATTGCGCAATGCATTGTGTTCAGCACCTGTGTTGGGCACTCCTGACTATAGCAAGCCTTTTACATTGTATGTTCACGAGAAAGATGGATGTGCGTTGTCAGTGTTAACACAGCCTTTTGGCGACAGACCGCGCCCATGCGCATATTTTTCATCAACCTTGGACCCTGTAGCGAGGGCATTGCCAAGCTGTCTGAGAGCGACAGCTGCTGCAGCAATGTCTATCCGACAATCTGCTGGTTTGGTAATGGACAACACATTGATCGTTATGGTTCCACATGCTGTAGACACATTATTAAATAGGACCAAGACACAACACTTGACTAGTGCGCGATTATCGGGCTATGAGCTCACACTGTTAGCAAATCACATACACATAAAGAGATGCAACACGCTGAATCCAGCTACGTTATTGCCAATTCCAGCAGACTCAGATGAGATTGAGCAACATGACTGTCTGTTCAGAACAGAAGAAGAGACGAAAGGGAGAGTAGATCTAAAAGATACTCCCCTGACTGAGTGTGATGGCACTTTATGGGTGGATGGTTCGTGTTTCAAGCTCCCTAATGGTGACACGACTGCTGCATATGCTATCACGACCTTACACACGGTTGTGGAAACTGCACGAGTGCCACATAATTCGG
The DNA here is from genome assembly GCF_964204655.1 of Triturus cristatus. Lineage (NCBI taxonomy): Eukaryota > Metazoa > Chordata > Amphibia > Caudata > Salamandridae > Triturus > Triturus cristatus. The sequence goes on along the minus strand of NC_140592.1, from coordinate 1,072,364,094 downwards.
CCCAAGCAGCAGAATTAATCGCCCTCACGAGAGCGTGCGTGTTGTCTGAAGGAATGAGAGTGAATATTTACACAGATAGCCAGTACGCCTTTGGCGTGGCTCATAATTTTGGGCGACTGTGGAAAGAGCGTGGGTTCCTGACGTCGCATGGAGCTAAAATCCAGAATGGCAAGTTGGTGAATGATCTCCTTGAGTCACTGACCCTACCGTTGCAAGTTGCGATCATGAAATGCAGTGCGCACAGGAAGGTCACAGATGACGTTGGACGTGGGAATGCGTTTGCTGATGAGACCGCGAAAGAAACAGCACAGAATGTGAAGACTAGAATGTATGTTGCAGGCCCCGCAAAATGGGTTGATGATGTTGGGATGTGTGAGAACACAATAGAGAGTGTGAAGTCGCTTCAAGCTGAAGCCACAGAGGAAGAGTTAAGCAAGTGGAGAGAAAGTATGGGTAAGTTGGATGAGAATGGTTGTTGGATTGATCTGACAGAACATAGGCGATGGTTGTTACCTGATGCATATGTGCTTCCAGTGGTTATTATGGCACACGGAATGGCACACGTCAGTACGAAAGGTATATGCAAGTTGTTGGCTCCAGTATGGCAGAATGCTGGGATTCCCAAGTGTGCAGAGAATGTGGTCAAGAATTGCATGGTATGCTTGAAATACAACCCTGGTAGGGGAACCCCAACTCCAGCTGGTCACTTTGCACCCCCATCATGTCCATTCGAAGTTTTGCAGCTGGACTTTATTCACATGGAAAGATGCAACAACCTGAAATATGTACTGGTGGTTGTTTGTGCTTTCTCAAAATGGATAGAGGCTTATCCTCTGAAAGACAACACTGCCCTATCCACAGCCAAAGCCCTTGTAAAGGAATTTTTCCCTAGGTTTGGAATGCCAAGAATGGTATGGTGTGATAATGGAAGTGAGTTTGTGGGTAAAGTGATAAAGAATGTATGTGAAGCGCTAGGGATAAAGCAGAAGTTCCACGCTGCAAATCACCCCCAATCAGCTGGACTAGTAGAGCGCTACAACGGAGCCTTAAAGCTCAAGCTGGCCAAAATCCAGGCGAGCACCGGTCTTAAATGGCCTGACGCTCTGCCTTTAGCACTCCTGTCCACCAGAATGACCATACACTCACGAGTGGGACTTAGTCCTTACGAGGTCGTTTTTGGCCGCCCGGCCAACGTATGGGGTGTACCGAGGCCTACGAAGTTTAGTGAGATTGAGCATCCAGTACTACTCGATTACCTGTATGATTTGACTGTTAAACTGCGTGTTTTGCACCAACAGGTACATGATACTCTTCCCCAAGCTTCTGAACCTCCTGGACACCCTATCAACCCTGGCTCGTGGGTCCTGATCCGAAATTTCCAGCGTAAGAGCAACGACGAGCCTCGCTGGATCGGCCCTCACCTTGTGCTTCTGTCGACTAGATCAGCGGTACGAGTAAAAGGGAAGAAACACTGGATCCATGGTACCCACTGCAAAGTAGTCCCCTTGCCTCTGCCATATGACCAGTGGGTCAAGGAGGGTATCGCCGACTCTGAGGCAGACACTGTACCTCGTTTTGTACCATTCAGTAACGCACGCATAAGAGACACAGCTTCAGACCAAGAGAGTAACAATATTCTGCAGGAAGCTGTGCCACCATCAAATCGACTGGACACCACTGAGCCTGAACTTTTGTTCCAAGACCAAACAGCACCTGGCCGTCTCCGCTATAATTTGAGACCAAGGCCCATGGACAAATAAAGATTTCCTTACTACTTCCTTTTTGACATTTTTGCTCTCCCATCCGAAAGACTTTCTTGATTTTTGTTTTTCGAACCACCATCCGGGTTCTGCCGCAGGGTCGCGGTGCCAAGACTTTGGGGTACAGGCCGAAGACGTTAGGTCAACGGTTCTGGTTGTTCTAGGGCGTTTCCCTGGACTGACAGGCGTGCCCCTTAGCAGAAGAAACTCATCCGCCGCGAGCGGCCCGATTAGAGGATGGAGTTTTTCAAGATGGAGAGACCGATTGAGGAAATGAACTTTAAAGCAAGGATGTGTAGAATAGTAAGAAGTAAATGTTTTGTATTTCTGTGCCTATTTACACTGTGTAGTATCACAATGTTTATTGTAGGATTTGTGTTTTTCTCCTCTCAAAAGCCCATTGAACCCACTGAACAGCCTATACCTCTTTCTACTGCCTCCTCTCACTCCTTTCACCCTTTGCCTGAACACGAACAGACCAGACGATCGGAGTTCGTAAATAACTCGTTTATCCAGCTCTTGCACCAGCACCAACTAGTAATGAATACGACCAATTGCTGGGTGTGTGGGTTAATGCCACATACCATTAACAAGGGTATTCCTTATTTGGTGCTGCCGTATAGTTACAATGGATCGTCATGGGCATTCCAGACCATGTTTCTCTATGCTCTAGATACGTACTCCCCTCGCCAACCGCGTTCCATCAGACCTATCACCAATAATAAGGCTTTGATGAAAGGAGTTGCCGATATGAGTAGAGATATTGATGCATACTCATCCATTCCCAAAGAAGAATTGAGACCTTATGTAGGATGGAACGCGACGGGGTATAGTATTAGTTTGGGTGAAAGACAGCGAAAAATCTCATCTCCAATCTGGGTCGTACCCCACATGGGTCGGTTCTGCTTACAGGGTAATGGTCAGAATCCTAGAGCTCAACTGGGAAGAAGTGACTGTACTGAAACGTACACTTTCCCGTCACAGTTTTCCCCTGCGTTTTTGGCTGCCAAGGGCACATATTTCATCTGTAATGACCGAGCATATACATGGTTGCCCCCTGATTTCTCGGGCACATGTTATATTGCGAACTTGCTACCGCCTACATTTACTGCTGCCTCTGATTATCACAAGACCAGAGTTGTGAGAGGTGTGATTAGTAAGGAGGATACTGCCGGTCAGGAAGCAGGAGACTTCTTTTTGGGTTTCCTGCCGTTTTGGGGACCTATGGTCAATAGTAGGAACCTGAGACAACTGACACGTGTGGTTGAATCCACTATAAATGTAACGGCTGGTGCCCTTGGTAATCTGACGGCTGAGCTCCAAGCGGATCGCCTTATGACTTTGCAGAACCGCATGGTTCTAGACGTTATTCTTGCAGACTGCGGTGGGGTATGTAAGGTTATCCAATCTAGTTGCTGCATTTTCATACCAGATAACGCTCCAACAGTGTATCAAGCCATCTCCAAACTCCATAAAATATCTGAATCCATACACGTGGATAAGGGAGACTGGTCACTGGTGGGGTGGTTCTGGGAATTGATATCTGCCTGGGGTTGGAAAGTTCTGATGGTCATTGGAATGATCTTAGCCATTCTTTTCCTGTTCTGTCTGTGCATACAGTGTGCTCCTGCGATATGTGGCCTCTGTGCTACCTTATGTGTAAGGAAACCTGTATCGAGGGATGAGCTAAGTAATAGGATGATGCTACAGCAACATCTCCATGACTTTGTGAACATTGACCTGGACTCGGATTAAGATGAGTATAGTGATTGCCTATGTAAGGGCAAAAGGAGGGTCTGTCGTACTTTAATCTCTGTGACCGCGTAGGGGACAGGGCCCTACCCCTGTCTATCTTGGTATTAGCAAACCGCAAATGGTAAATGCGGCATGTACGAGTGCTTTATATATCGTTCTAGCTATGAATGCACTGTGTACACGTTACTCTGCTTCAACTACGCGGGTTCCATTTTGGAAGCAGTGGCCATCTTGTCATTGCCCTCACATAGGCTATAATAGAGTAAATACGGGCCTCACAGTACATGGGCTTCTCCTCTGACTTCTCTGTGACCTGGGCAGCTGGCTCTGCTGCCCCAGGTCAAACTGGTCTCACGAGCTCCCCTTCCTCCGTCCACCTGTGATTAGCATCAGGGCTTGACCCATCATAAAACCCTTTCATTCTACACAATCCTCCGGCTCATCTCTTTCACACCTGCTTGTTCCTGCTTTATGACTTGTTTCCCAAAACAGGAGATGCTCATGTTTATTGGGGGGTCTATTGACATCCGATGTGGGATCTGAACCTTACTGTGTAAATCATTGTGGGCTGGCCGAACTGGAATGTGGGATGGTCATCATGACTCTGCTTTTTCGTTTGTAATGTATACTTGTAATGGCCATATCATAAACCTAGGAATGTATGCTTGAGGCAAGAAAAAGGGTATTTAAGATGAAGTCCATTCCTATGATTTTCAGCAGTCTCCTGAGAACATACACGCTGTTGTACTTCTAGGATACCTGTAATTGGTCTGCAGCCAATAAACGATTCTTTGACTTCACCCAGAAGACTCTGTGTTTCTGTAGGTCTGGAACAGGGTGAACCCAGAAGTCATAGGGTGTGTGCCCCTGCACCGCTGGGTCTAAAATACCCAGTACTTCACGTGTCCATACATTGTATTCAGTACTGTACATTCATATATTAACATGTGCAATATTTCCTTATAATACACAATCCTTCACTCTACATCATGTAACATATGGATTTCATTCTGTTGATCATGGTTCTCATTAGCTAATAACACTCAACCGACGTCATCCCGCACGGTGAATATTTTCCGGCAGCCAAAAACTGCCGGGAAATCAGGACGACGCGAACAAGGACTACCAGTACGCGACGGACAGACAGGACGACGCGAACAAGGAGGACCAGTACGCGACAGGACGACGTGAACAAGGAGTACCAGTACGCGACAGGACGACGCGAACAAGGAGGACCAGTACGCGACAGGACGACGCGAACAAGGAGGACCAGTACGCGACGGACAGACATGGACCCGAACTTACGAGTCATCCCGGCCCTCATAGCAGTCGACCTCCTCTACAGGTTCGGACGCAGACGCCGCAGAAGGTCAGAACAACTAAGGGAGGGGGGAAAGTGGGGTGGGGTGAGGGTGGCAGGACCAGGGCAGGCCACAAACCCCCCACCAAAGTCACACAGCACACATGCCCTGGACATACCTGACTCCCATGCCCTGGTCACTACGAGGGGGTGGGGGCGTGTCCAGATATGCCAGCGACCGCCACAACGGAAGTCCGTCACGACGTGAACAGGCAACACAACCAGACAGGTACGTCCCGTACCCACGCCTGAAGAGCGTGGGTACAAGTCGAACCACGCCCACACCCACGTCACCCCAACAATGGCGGGACGGCTCGTACCCACGTGGCAAAGGCCTGGGTACGGCCCGCACAAGCATCACATAGCGTGGGGACGGATATGCACGCACCCTACCCCCACCCCGTATGCATGGAGCGTACCCCCACACCAACAGTGTAAGTACGACTCGTACCCCCACCCGCGTACGTATGGAGCCTAGCCCCACCCCAACAGTGTAAGTACGACCCGTACCCACCCACGTACGTATGGAGCGTACCCCCACCCCAACAGTGTAAGTACGACTCGTACCCCCACCCGCGTAAGTATGGAGCGTAGCCCCACCCCAACAGTGTAAGTACGACCCGTACCCACCCGCGTACGTATGGAGCGTACCCCCACCCCAACAGTGTAAGTACAACTCGTACCCCCACCCGCGTACGTATGGAGCGTACCCCCACCCCAACAGTGTAAGTATGACCCGTACCCACCCGCGTACGTATGGAGCGTAGCCCCACCCCAACAGTGTAAGTACGACCCCTACCCACCCGCGTACGTATGGAGCGTACCCCCACCCCAACAGTGTAAGTACGACTCGCACCCCCACCCGCGTACATATGGAGCGTAGCCCCACCCCAACAGTGTAAGTACGACCCGTACCCACCCGCGTACGTATGGAGCGTACCCCCACCCCAACAGTGTAAGTAAGACACGTACCCTCACCTCGAATGCATGGAGCGTAGCCCCACCCCAACAGTGTAAGTACGATATGTACCCCCACCTCGAATGCATGGAGCGTACCCACATCCGTGTATGTCATGAGCGTACATATTGTGAAATTGGAGAGGTGGGTGCTGAGTCCTCCCAGCAGTGCCCTGAGACAGGAGGGGTGTGTGCAGAGTCCTCCCAGCAGTGCCCAGACACAGGAGGGGTGGGTGCCCATCACTCCCAGCAGTGCCCAGAGTCAGGAGGGGTGTGTGCAGAGTCCTCCCAGCAGTGCCCTGAGACAGGAGGGGTGTGTGCAGAGTCCTCCCAGCAGTGCCCAGACACAGGAGGGGTGGGTGCCTATCACTCCCAGCAGTGCCCAGAGTCAGGAGGGGTGTGTGCAGAGTCCTCCCAGCAGTGCCCAGACACAGGAGGGGTGTGTGCAGAGTCCTCCCAGCAGTGCCCTGAGACAGGAGGGGTGGGTGCCTATCACTCCCAGCAGTGCCCAGAGTCAGGAGGGGTGTGTGCAGAGTCCTCCCAGCAGTGCCCAGACACAGGAGGGGTGGGTGCCTATCACTCCCAGCAGTGCCCTGAGACAGGAGGGGTGGGTGCCTATCACTCCCAGCAGTGCCCAGAGTCAGGAGGGGTGTGTGCAGAGTCCTCCCAGCAGTGCCCAGACACAGGAGGGGTGGGTGCCTATCACTCCCAGCAGTGCCCAGACACAGGAGGGGTGGGTGCCTATCACTCCCAGCAGTGCCCTGAGACAGGAGGGGTGGGTGCCTATCACTCCCAGCAGTGCCCAGAGACAAGAGGGGTGGGGGCCTATCACTCCAGCAGTGCCCTGAGACAGGAGGGGTGGGGGCCCATCACTCCCAGCAGTGCCCATGGAACGCAAAGGGTGGAGTAGTCACAGATACCATGCCCACAAATGTCAGTCAGGTGCACAAAGACCCTGCAGTACATGTACCACATGTGTTCGAGGCTGGGAGTATACGCATGCATAGCGCAGAAAAGAAAACATGTACACATGTCAATAGGCCACATACACAAGTACAATGACTACCAAGGATGCCACGAATGATGCAGGTGGAGACATCGCTCAGCATGCATGTGCAAAGGTGAAGGACTACGTCACACACCCAGCTAATGGACACACAGCTCTGTGCCAAAGTCAGGGGACACCCTGCAGGGAAGAAGTCAGTGTACACAGAGGAAGGAATACACCTTGGGACAATTGCAACATGCAGCAACTGCTTACATGAATGGACAAAGGTAGCTGACACCGTGTGATGGCACACAGATCCCAGGGTCCCCCCTATGAGCAGCACACTACTACATTTCCCACACACCCAACACCTGACCAACACCCACAACCATGTAGCAGCCCCACCAACAGCAATGCCAGCAATGCAGGAGTGTTCCAAGGGCAAAAATAAATAGCTTTATTCAGCATGAGAAAAAAACTAGTATGACGTGAGTCCAATGTCAACAAAGGCCATAGGGCAGTCCAGGAGTCCCAGCTGGATGGGGGACACAGTGGGATGCGTGTCCCCTAGCTTGCCTGCACATTTACAATCCGTTGTCTTCCACAGGGGTGAGGGCATCATGTGGGGGGGAAGAAACAGGCACCGGAGGGACAGGAGGGTGAAGGGTAGGCGTCGTGGGTGCAGGGATGGAGGACTCCACCACAGGGGGTGGGGCAGGGCCAAAGGCGGAGGCCAGGATCTCGCTGCACACCTTAGCAAGGTCCTCCAGGGACTCCCCTGCACCCGAAGGAACCACAGGCCCCAAGGAGGGGGGGGGTCAGAGGGATGGGTCGCAGCGCCACTGGGGGAGGGTGTGGACAGGGGGGGACTCAACCACCCTGACCGGGGACCTCCTTGACCGCTTGCGGGGTGGTGTCACTGTGGGGCTCAGGGACAGAGCGGCCATGAAGGAGTCTTTGGGGGAGATGTGGCCAGGAGAGCTGAGGGGAGGGGATTTGGAGGGAGTGGATTGGGTGGAATGCGGACTCCCACTCTGGCTGCGTGTCACACGTTTGCCCCCCGACCCAGTGGGTGTGCCTACTGCACCCTGTGTGTGCGTGTCAGGAGGTGTGCGGCGGACCTTCCCTGCTGGTGTGGTGCCTGTGTCTGTTGTGGTGGGTGCATGCTTACGTCTGGGTGTATGTGGGACAAGCATGGGAGTGGGAAGTGTGGAAGGAGCAGGGGTAGGGGGTGGGACATAGCGCTGCAGGAGACCCACTGCTGCAGTCAGTGTGGAGTCTATGGACCTCAGCAAGTTGCGTTGGTCAGCCTGCGATGAATGAATGCCCTCCAAGTATGCCTCCATGTTGTTGAGGACCTGGCTGTGGCCATGGAGGACATTAAGGATCGCAGTCTGACCAATCTGCAACTGCCGCTGGATGTCCACAGACTCAGCATTGGAGGCAGCAGTGGAGACAGGGGCAGGGGGTGCGGTGCCTGGCAGGAAGGAGACATGTGGTGACCGGGCACGTTGGGAAGGGACACGAGCAAGTGGGAGGCGGCTGATGCCAATGGAGGGGGCGGTGCCAGATGTAGGGCTGCTGTCAGATGGTGGTGCAGCCACCGCCCACTCGGAGTGATCATCCTCGGACCCGTCAGCTTCATAGTCTGTTGTGCCAGTCGACAGGTCCCCGGGGTCACTCTCCACCGCATCTGTCCCACTCGAAGTGCCAGCCCGGATGTCACCGCTGGCACTGGTGCTCGGTCCCTCCGCGCCGTCTGTGTCCATGTCTCCCTCCGTGTCCCCCGACGATGCTGTAGGCAGGGTGAAGAGACAGAAAGTTATCATACACCTGTATACATATGTCACATGAGTGAAATCTACGTAGGTTACAGTGCATAGCCTGAAACAAAGGAAGAGTTATATCTACATAACAAGGTACATATGTAGGGCATGCAAGACACAGTTTTTTGACCCACCATGCCATTGAAAATCCATGGAGAGCATGACACAATAGCAAATGAGATGATATGGAATTTTGACTGAGGAGCATGGCCCTGGGGACAATCCAGCACTGCATCTGCACCACACAGCGTGGCAGGAAATTGGGATGAGCAGGGACCAAATCCAGGAACTAGAGGCACATGCAGCATAGGTAATACTGAGAACATGCCCACCCTGACTGGCACACTGCACCTTGAGTGTATGTCCAGGCAAACATCACACACTGGCCAGTCCTAGCAAGGAGATATCAGGTCTTGACATGTCGGACATGCCCGCACCACCCACCCCCTACATGAGACAAATCAATGGAGACACAGGAAGCACGTACATCTCTTAGTCAGGGTGAAATACACATGGGATGCTAAACTTCTATATTGCACACAAACTACCCAAGGTGCAGCAGTGCAAATTATCATGTACAAATGGGCAGCATCAGATGATTGCAACAAGACACAAAGGCAATGGCCACCGTGAGTATGTAATAGGAAAATCAGGTCAGGCTGTACAGTGGACACTTGTAATACATCTCACGTCAATATACATGTTTGCAGGGGACAATGGCACAGAGCACAACCTATGCTGTAGACACAGAGATTGTTGACATTCTCGGATTACACACATGATACCTAGGAAAAAATGACCATGGGGACAGTAGTGGCCACACAACGCCATGCTCCTGAATGGGAATGACTGCGACACACGCTAACATCCCTGCACTATGCCTAACACACAATCATGCACATCATGTCACAGGCCACCACATGGGACATGCCTGCTGGAAGGCCTGGCACTCGAGAGATTAACTCCCATGTCTGGATTCAGCATTAGTGCCAACTGACATGGAACCCACAAGTCCAGAACTGGACAGGGCACAGGCAAGGTCACACAACCTGTTACACACCACCCCCACACATGATGCTGCAGGCATTGTACACTTGGAGAAGGTGTCAGGCTACATAACCTTGTGATGGAGTGACTACACACAGACCAGGGAACACATTGCAAGGAGGGGAAGGGAGGCAGAAGAACACTGCAATACTGTGGGGAACATGATCTGCACAGCACCATAAACCCTGGAAGTGTATCCATGGAACAGTGCACTTACAAATGCGGGTGAAACACAACAAACACACACAGGTACCTACCCCCTTCCGGCTGCTGCATCTCCTGTAGACGCCTGTCCAAGTCAGGAAAGACCACCGCCAGCACACGTTTCTGGATGTGGGAGAGACGGCGGCGCCCGCGGTTCTTGTGGCTCTCAGGTGAGTCCCCCAGCAGGACCCGTGCGATCCTCCGCGTCCAGCACCGGATATCCTGCCAGCGTTTCCTCACCTGGGACAGGTGCCGCCTCCGACCATCCGCACTCCTCACGGCGCTGACGGCGTCCAGCCATATCTGCTCCTTGGCAGAGGCGTCTACCTGTGAGGATGAACAAGTGACACTACATCAATACACCTTGCACATGTCACGGGGACACAGATTAGAACACATTTGCTGTTTACAACAAGGCATAGTGTGCATCCAACGCATTGCAACTTTGTCATAGGGACATGATCCTGTGGGGGAAGGCCAAAATCAGTACGTGCCATTGAAAGGACACAGGTGGAATGAGGGCAACTACACAATCAATGATCCAGGCTCACACTGTGCATCACACCCACCCCTCCTGTCTCAGGGCACTGCTGGGAGTGATAGGCCCCCACCCCTCCTGTCTCAGGGCACTGCTGGGAGTGATAGGCCCCCACCCCTCCTGTCTCAGGGCACTGCTGGGAGTGATAAGCCCCCACCCCTCCTGTCTCAGGGCACTGCTGGGAGTGATAGGCCCCCACCCCTCCTGTCTCAGGGCACTGCTGGGAGTGATAGGCCCCCACCCCTCCTGTCTCAGGGCACTGCTGGGAGACATCAGGCATTCCCCCCCCTTGGGACCCCCCCTACAGTCCATAGCATGTGTGTCACACCTGGACACAATGGCAGAAGTCACAGTCACAACAAAGGGACACAGTCTGTGGCAGTGGACACTGCACTCACCTGATAACCTGGTCGCCCATACAGCATGGGGTACCGTGGGAGGATCACATCCACCAAAGCCATGTTCTCCTCCAGGGTGAATGGCTGTGACCTCTCCACAGCCCTTGACATGGTTCCAGGGAATCAGTAGCAGCAGCTGGGTCATGGAATACAGAGATGTGCAGGCAAGTGCTCCCTCATGGGACCTGGCTGCCTTATATCTGCCTTGCTGGCCCATCTCATGCACAGGGGTACAGAGTGATTGGTCACTCACATTTGCATCCTATGTTTCCTCCAATCCCTTCAAACCTAGCAGTCTGTGGGTTCTCTATCGGTTTCATTCTCCTGCATGATGTCAGCCCCACAAACACATTGCAACAAAGTAGAAGAATACCAACTGACTTCTGCTGTGCACCTTCCAGAACAATTTCGAAATTTGAACTTGGTCTCCATGACAACCAGCATGCATGTAGGCCTTAATACTTGTCCCTCATGTGTCCCCAATGTAATTTGGAGCGTCACACACAGGTACGGTGCGTTTCGGGGCCCTAGGGCACCCCAAATGCATTGCAACGGCCCGTACACGCGTGCCTACGTTCACTATCACTATGGGTGGCCTGGCGTATGCGTACTCGTAGTGGTACGGGCCGTACACACGCATGTACGCTCACTATCATTCTGAGTACGCATACGCCAGGACACCCATAGTGATAGTGAGCGTACATGCGTGCGTACGGACCTACCACAATGGGTGTTCTTGCGTATGCGTACTCGTAGTGGTACAGGCCGTACACACGCATTTACGCTCACTATCACTACGAGTACGCATACGCGGGGAGACCCATAGTGATAGTGAGCGTACATGCGTGTGTACGGCCCGCACCACTATGAGTACGCATACGCCAGGACACCCATAGTGATAGTGAGCGTACATGCGTGCGTACGGACCTACCACTATGGGTGTTCTTGCGTATGCGTACTCGTAGTGGTACGGGCCGTACACACGCATGTACGCTCACTATCACTATGGGTGTCCTGGCGTATGCGTACTCGTAGTGGTACGGACCGTACAAATGCCTGTACGCTCGCCATCACGATGGGTACACATACGGCAGCACTCCCATAGTGATATGGGAACGTACACAGGCCCTCTTAGCTGCAGTACGGCGGTTTTCACACATCACAGTGGTGATAGGCGGCACACAGGTAGGAATAGGGCGGACATACTTGTCCATGGATGGACATACTTGTCCAGTAATGGACATCAAGGCATCGTCTGTGCATTACTACATGTGTGGGGCACAGGTGTGACAGGCTGTGATGTGGAACATTACTCCTGAGGGGAGAAGGCACCAGATGTATGATGAGATGTGTACAGGTGTACTGTGTGACGGTGCAATGTGTGCCAGGCATGCCCTTGACTCCTTTGACATGTGTGCATGTCGTACTGCACACTTGGGATGAGCGTCACTGGCATGCCACGGACACCAACACACGGAAGTGTCCCCTGATGCCCGGTACAGGGGTTACCACACCTGCCTTGACACTACTCACGGTGCACAATGTGACCATGTCATGTATGTGTGGGGGCTTCCCATCAGGTTGATGTTGGAGCACCCTCAAAAGCTGCAGCTGTTGCAGCAACCAACATGTGTCTGTGTGTGGAAGGACATTGCACACTGTTCCGCACACCATGCCACATGTGGTATGGGATGTGAGGTGCACATGTATGCATGGGACACGGAGTAGCGTGACAAGGACATGTCTGCATCCTCACAATGAGTGTGTGGTGAGTCATGACATGTGCACCTTCATGGCAAGGTGTGTGGGCTGTCCTAGTGTAATGTCATGTGACCTGTGGCTCTAGTGTTCCGCTACCAGTCTCTGCAATCGGCATCCTACTTCTGCAGATGTGTGGGCGTATGTCACTCCTGTCTTGCGTCTGGCTGTTCACTTGCACTGGGACACAGCTATTCCCATGCCATGTGGAGGTTCAGAATCTCCGTGTGTAGCTGGGTCTTGGTAGGAGTGTCACCTGGCAGCCATACGTGTCCTGGGCATGTAGCACATACCTGACTCCCTATGTAGCATATGTGTATTGACAGATTAACATGTGCCCAGTACATATGAATTGTTGTCGTCGTGCACTCACTCTTCCTTGTCACTTCCCAATTACTGCAGAGCGCCGCCTCTTGCCCGACCAATTCCGGACTTGGCTGTCATGCGGGAGAATGACTGTATCCGTTGCTACCGCTTCACCCAACCGTTGATTCTGGAGTTGACGGCGAGACTGGCACCACACCTGCAACCGCAGCACAGGTATCCTACGGCACTGACACCCCAGCTGAAGGTAATGGCTGCCCTACATTTTCTTGCCACGGGTACCTTTCAAAATACCATAGCTCATGTTGGTGGCATGTCCCAGAGCATGTTCTGCCGTGTGCTGCATGATTTCTTAGAGGCCATGTTGATTCACCTGGATGACTTCATCAAGTTCCCAACCCCTGAACAGTTGACTGCGGTCAAGCGTGGATTCTATGCCCTGGGAGGGATGCCCCATGTCATTGGGTCCATAGATGGGACACATGTAGCTTTGGTACCACCACACGCACGGGAGGTAGCGTACCGCAATCGGAAGCACTACCACTCCATCAATGCCCTTGTGGTGTGTCAGTCCAACATGTTGATTTCACATGTCTGTGCTCGTTTTCCAGGATCAGCACACGATGCCTACAACATGAGGTGTAGCAGGATGCATGAAATGATGATGCAGCTGCGCAACGAAAGAGCATGTGTTGTTGGTGGGTACAGTCTGTCTGTCCTGTATTTTGCATAGCCCACCAACACGACCGCTTCACCAGTTCTAACGATGTCCATGTGCTTCCCATGTAGGGGACGCTGGCTATCCCAACATGCCTTGGCTGCTCACACCTCTCCGCAACCCCATCACGCCGGCCCAGCTCCGCTACAACACCGCCCATGGCCGGACAAGGCGAGTGATAGAGAGGACGTTTGGCCTGCTGAAGAGCCGCTTTCGGTGCCTCCACAAGACCGGCGGCGCCCTCCCATATGCCCCTGCGAAGGTCTGCAAAATCTTCATGGTCTGCTGTATGCTGCACAACATGGCAGTTGAGAAAGCTGTGCCACTCATCCTGGATCAACATGACGAGGACCATCCACTCGTGGAGGACGAAGGGCTTGGCAATGGGGCTAGTGATGTGGAGGATATGGAGCCGCAGGAGGACATCCGGACTCGGCTCATACGCGACTTCTTTGCTTAGTGGTGAGTACCAGTGTCTGAGTGTGCACGCATTGGTCCCCGTGAGGCATGTGTTGTGATGTGTGTGTCCACCTGCATGTATGGCACGTGAGTCAGAGGTGTGTGTGGGTGTGTCACTGGAGTGATGGTGGCAGTGATGGTTGTATTTCCCCAGTCATAATTGTGACCTAGCATGTTGTCATCCAGACATGTGTCGAGTAAATGCACATGCAAGTGGCTGTGCTTTTTGTGGCTGACTTCTTGTGTGTCTCTCTTCCCCAGATACTTGCGCATGCCGTCTGCTGGTTGCATTGTTGTGGCACTGCTATTCCTCATGGACACGTCATCGTGGGCTGACTCAGCGTTACAGGCACGGACACGTTTGGAAGTCTCCATAGGGTAAGGGATGCATCAGGGGTGTATTGGGTGTGGCAGTTGTTCACGATGTATGCACACTGCCCCTGTCGATGTTTGGTTCCTCTGCAGCCAAGTAGCAGCACCATGGGACACGACATGCAGCTGTGTACACCTGAATAGATGGTCTGAATGGTTGACAGTAATCAGTGATGGGATAGTGGATTGTGATGATGGCATCAATGTGTGTGACACTGCCCTCGGACACATACGGTTAGCATTGGCTTGACATGGTGAGGGACTTCCACATCAGCGGATCTATGGTGTATGGCAGGCTCTCCGTGAGCAGCTGTGGGAGTTTAGCTGTTAGCCGACGCTTGTGTGCCAGTTCCATGGCGAACACGCATTTGTGCTGCAGAAGGGGGGTGCCAGTGTTGGACCCACATGTTACTCCACAAGATGTGTTCATGTGTACTTCAAGCTGCCTCTGCAATCCCGAAAACATGACTAATAAAGGTGTCCCTATGCCTCCAAGGTGCCTCTTCTCACTCAATGCTGGTGTGTTGCCACGGTGCATCCAGCATGTCTGGCATGGTATTCCCTGATTGTGGCTATGTGTCAATGTGTCGAGTAGCAAGATGCAAGCTGTGTGTGTGGGCTGAGACTGTGTAGTGGGCATGATGTCCATGACTGTGTGGGTATTGTGACATGTGCCATCCCCATGCATCCAACGTTGGCCAGGCCCCCATTCTCTGCATCCACCGGACTCAAGCTTGCAGGACATGGTTCTGCCACCGGTCTACACATACCTGGGTGCCCCCCAGGACACTCCACATGATCCCTGACCTCTGCGCATGACTGTTGCTGTACTCAATGTGTCTGTCAGCACGGTTGTGCGGCCACCCCCTCAGCTGGTTGGGTCCATCACGGGTGTGTATGGTGCTCATGTCTGTCTTGCCTGATACACTGTGACCCGTGTGTCCTGTGCCAGACTCAGGCCCCAGGGTGTGGATGGTTGAAGTCAAAAGAGAACTCAGGCATGTTTAGACTTTACAACACACATGTAAGGTAATAATGCAACCAGCAGGCATCTTCTCTTCATGGTGTGATATTTTATTTTTGGGGGGGGGGGATAAAGTGAGGGGCTTTCCGGGAGTTTGGAATCCAAAGTTCAGTAGGGGAGTTGGTGTCCTTGCCATTGGAAATCCTCATTGTCCATGCCACAGTCTTTGTCAACATTGCTCAGCCTGTCTGTCCTCCATCCTCCGTTGGTGTTGCAGTAGACAGGCATGTTGCTGGGCCTGCTGGGTCTTGATCCCCTCGAGGACAGACACAACCTGGGCCAGGCCCGTGGTGTCCTGCCGGTATGTGTCCAGGATGTTACGGACATGGGAAAATACCGGTTCCCCAGCCAACTGGTCAGGCTCGCGCCTCCGCCGTCCTCCACTCCCACCACCCCTGCCCACTTGCACCTGGCCTGCCCTTGTGGGTACATCGGGTCTCCGGGACCCCTGAGGGGTGGCATTGGCGTTGTCGCCTGCCTCCTCCTGGGTGCCCGGGACACCGTGTCCCTCCTGGCCAACCTGGCTGCATTGTGGTGGTGGGGCAGGGATCCTGGGTGTCTCCTGGGATATGGCAGGAGTGGGGGTGGTGGTTGGCACAGTTGTACCTGATGCAGGTGCTGCAGGTGGTTGGACACCAGAGGGGCCAGGTCGGTCGGGGTCGTCCACAGAGTGGTGAGAGTCGTCGCTGCCGGTGGGATCGGGCTCCCGCAGATCCGGGTCCTGTGAGTCTTCCCCCTCAGTGTTGGGGGGTGAACCACGACGTTGACCTGTGTGTGAGAGAGCCAATGTTAAATTTGGTCCATGCAACATCCATGTTTCATCAGTTTCAAAGTTGGCACTTTTCCTCTTGGAATTAGGATCTGTCTTGCATTCCACTCACAGTGCACTTGTGCATGGGTGTGTCCCTTGGGCACCACTTTGGCCCCTTTAACTATGTGTGGCACAGTCTCACTTGCTGCGTCAAGTGTGACTGCAGTCAGCAGTGGAGTGGGCAGGTGATGCGAGCCATGCATTGGCGCCTTCCGTGTAGCACTGTACATGTGCACATGGAGTGGATCCACACACTTATATATTGCAGGTAGCTGTCGTTGTGCTCGTGAACAGGTTGTGACATGGCCCTGTGTTTTGCCATGGAGAAGAGGGGGGGTTCTGGCACTGGCCACCCTTGGCTACATGCACGCAGTCTACCTGCTGACGAGCAGACATTCCCACACGCCACACGGCTGTTTGCATTCCCTGTGTCTCGCTCCCTCTCTGTCCCCCTCTCCCTCCCTCTCTGTCCCCCTCTCCCTCCCTCTCTGTCCCCCTCTCCCTCCCTCTCTGTCCCCCTCTCCCTCCCTCCGTGTGTCAGCCTCCTCCCTCTGTCCGTGTCCCTGTGTCTCCCTCCCTCTCTGTCCCCCTCTCCCTCCCTCTCTGTCCCCCTCTCCCTCCCTCCATGTGTCAGCCTCCTCCCTCTGTCCGTGTTCCTGTGTCTCCCACCCTCTCTGTCCCCCTCTCCCTCCCTCTCTGTCCCCCTCTCCCTCCCTCCGTGTGTCAGCCTCCTCCCTCTGTCCGTGTCCCTGTGTCTCCCACCCTCTCTGTCCCCCTCTCCCTCCCTCTCTGTCCCCCTCTCCCTCCCTCCGTGTGTCAGCCTCCTCCCTCTGTCCGTGTCCCTGTGTCTCCCTCCCTCTCTGTCCCCCTCTCCCTCCCTCTCTGTCCCCCTCTCCCTCCCTCCGTGTGTCAGCCTCCTCCCTCTGTCCGTGTCCCTGTGTCTCCCACCCTCTCTGTCCCCCTCTCCCTCCCTCTCTGTCCCCCTCTCCCTCCCTCCGTGTGTCAGCCTCCTCCCTCTGTCCGTGTCCCTGTGTCTCCCTCCCTCTCTGTCCCCCTCTCCCTCCCTCTCTGTCTCCCTCTCCCTCCCTCTCTGTCCCCCTCTCCCTCCCTCTCTGTCCCCCTCTCCCTCCCTCTGTGTGTCACCCTCTGTCACCTCAGCCCAGCTTCCTGGGCACACACTGTTAGCAGATCTTTGAATGGCCCTTGGCTTGTTGAAGTGAGTTTGTTTCTGATCTCCAGGCACCCATTGGGTGTAGTGTCTGTGTGTGCGCTGCTGCTGTGGTGGTGTGTGCTGACACTCTTTCACAATGTTGGCTGTTCATTAGCTGCTGTCATGTGCAAAACAGTGCCTTCACCCCCATGTGTTGATGCAAGGCGTCCGCCATTTGCTGGCGAGTATTTCCTGTGTGGGGACACAGTGTTTGTCTGGCTGTGACCTAGGCCATATGGGCAGAGGGCATTGTTGTCTGCTTCTGAGTTGCACTATGTGATTTTTTGGGGCCCACCCTCCCGCCATCCGGGTTACCGTGTCATGTGTTGGTGTCCTCTGTGGCCTGTGACTTGACATTGTCCAGCTGGGTGCATGGGGCATGGTGGCAGCAGTGGCATGTGCGTGTTCATGGAGTGTGGTTGAGTCATGCGATAGGTTGGGGTGGTTGCGTGCCTGTTAGTGATTTTGGTTGTGGATGACGTTCCCCCCATGTGAGGTGCGTTGTTTGTGTACTCACCCGGGTCTCGGAGTCCTTCTAATCCGTCCACTGCCTCCACCGGCAGTATGGCCATCACCCTCTCCTCCCAGGGCTGGTAGTGTACGGGTCTGCGGGAGGGCCCTCCTCCAGTGGCGTTGGCCTGGTTGTGTTCCTCCTGCATCTTGGCTCGGACCCTCCGCCGCAGATCGTACCACCTGGATTGGCATTCCTGCCTGGTCCTTCTGGTGTCCCCAACAGCATTCACAGCATCGATGATGGTCTGCCACATGGCTGTTTTAGCTGCCATGCTGGTGTTTCTGACCAATGTTCCAAAGAGCTGTGGCTCGACTCTGAGGATTTCATCCACAAGTACCTCCAACTCTCGGTTACTGAACTTTGGATTCTTGGTAGTGGGCATAGTGAGGGGTGTGGGTGTGGATGGTCGGGGGTGTGTGTGGATGGTGGGGGGGGTGTGGATGGTTGTGGGTGTGTGGGTGTGATGAGGGGGTGTTTGTGAAGGTGGTTGTGTGAAGGTGTGCAAGTGTAAGGTGTGGTGAAGCTTGTAGTATGGTGCTGTAGGTTGTCTGTGGTGTCTGGCAGCAGTGAGTCTGTTGCAAAGGCTCATGGTTTGTGTGTGTGGGCCCTTTTTATTGGTCCATTGGTGGGTGTGGCTGTGTTTGAAGTTTGGGTGGGTGTGTTGTAAGGAGTGGTGGGTTTAGGGCCTCTGTTTGTTTTTGGCAGTTGCAGGTCAGTGAATGTGTGTTTTTTAGTGTTTGTTGGCCATGTTTAGTGGCTTTGTGCCATTCGAATAGTGTATTCTTGTGTTGTTTTGTTTTGTCCTGGTTGTGTCCGTGCGTTTTGAGCGTGTCTACGGTGTGTACATGGGCCATTTGGTTGTACGGTGCTGTCCTTGTATGTGGCTTGGTACGACTCGTACATGCGGTTGTGATGTTGGGGCATGGGGTGCGCTCCGTACTTAGGAGGTTGTGGTGGGGGTGCGACTGGAACGTACTGGGGTGTACATAGACGGTGGTACGACTCGTACAGGGGTGGGGGGTGTACATAGACGGTGGTACGACTCGTACAGGGGTTGGGGTACGACTTGAACGTACTGGGGTGTACATGGACGGTGGTACGACTCGTACAGGGGTGGGGGTACGACTCGAACGTACTGGGGTGTACATAGACGGTGGTACGACTCGTACAGGGGTGGGGGTACGACTCGAACGTACTGGGGTGTACATAGACGGTGGTACGACTCGGACAGGGGTGGGGGTACGACTCGAACGTACTGGGGTGTACATAGACGGTGGTACGACTCGTACAGGGGTGGGGGTAGGACTCGAACGTACTGGGGTGTACATAGACGGTGGTACGACTCGGACAGGGGTGGGGGTACGACTCGAACGTACTGGGGTGTACATGGACGGTGGTACGACACGTACAGGGGTGGGGGGTGTACATAGACGGTGGTACGACTCGTACAGGGTGGGGGTACGACTCGAACATACTGGGGTGTACATAGACGGGTGGGGGTGTACATACACGGGGGGTACGTGTCAGACGTACGGGGGCTGGGGGGAGTGTTGGGCACGTATGCGGGCACATGTCTCCATGGTTGCTTTGGGAGTTCGGTGCGGACAGTGTTTTTTCCATACGGTTGTAACCTCGGACGCACGGGATGGATCGTGATTCCTCGGTCGGACTTCACTTTTCACATTTGTACGGTAAATCGTCCGAGGACATGTCGGACACATTTTCCGACCCGAGGACGTGTGGGGAATGATTCCCAATGCGGTTCGTATGGACTTTTTACCATGCGAATTGTGATTGCCAGTTCGTACGGCACTTGTACGATTCGTACGGTAAAAAGACCGGATACGAGTCGCACGGGGAAATTTTTTACCGGATCGTAATCGGCACCTTGCTGTGGGTTTTTTCTATTGTTGCTGGGGGGCTGCTGCACTCCCTGAAGCTCTTCACAAATTTAGAAAATAAATGGTTGGTGGTGCCCCTGCCCCTTGTAGGACCACCACCACAAAGAACAACTATAATTTAAAATCAGGACATTTTGGAATACTCCTTCCATGGAGCAATGAATATTAAATGAGCAACTCATTTATTATTTCTTTTAATAGTTTTTTGTATTTGGGTGCCCCGTCCCACCTGGAACACTCACATTTGTATTACAATTGTGGCTGCAGGGAGAGTCCAAAGGCCCTCACAGTCCCTGCTGACTACCCAGCCAGCACACTTTTAAGGTGCCAGTGGGAGCTGGCTTTTTTCTTTAGTCTTGCCTGGTCAGGAATATCTTTTACTCTGCGCCACTCAGTGATGGCTGCAGTTCTTGGTTGGTTTTGCAACCTACTTCATTAATATTCATTAAGTAAGTTGATTTGCATCCCGCTAGAAATCAGTAATTTGCAAACCAACATATTAGTACATAGGTCGATGAGTGAGTTCCCACACTGGTCAAATTGTGACCAGTATATTACAACCAGTTCTTAGTACATTTTGCCCCAGGTTCAAGTTTCGGCGTCACTCAACATCCT
This sequence comes from Triturus cristatus, assembly GCF_964204655.1. Classification (NCBI taxonomy): domain Eukaryota; kingdom Metazoa; phylum Chordata; class Amphibia; order Caudata; family Salamandridae; genus Triturus; species Triturus cristatus. Next base: position 1,072,343,555 of record NC_140592.1, on the reverse strand, counting down.
GTGATTCTGAACAAATAGCTTATCTCAATGTGCCTAGAAAAACAATTGAATGAATGTGAGCTTGTGTAATGTAACTGGGGCTCATTGCTCCTGTCCCCTTGGGTCGATTTTGCGTTATATAAAACTGCAAAACAAAAAAGAAAAATACACAGTGAAGGCCATCCAAAAAGTAATTTTGCGGTCCCCCTCATCCATCATGAGGGGACAGGACTCCAGTACTGTCGACTTCTTTGTCTGGCAACATGCAAAGAGAGGACAGCCATGTGCCAAGTGAGGTGAGGCATGGTTAAGTCCTGTGATTCCACCACAATGCGCACTTGGTTATCCAAATCCACTTCATCATCCCTCTCCAGTTACCACAATATTTGTCGCCTCACCTTACAATTATACATACCGATTTTGTCATGCTTATCAGTGTTAATTTACAGGTCAAATCGGAGCTTTACTTGGAAGAGGACATGGTCTTTGACATCAAGCACCACCTCTGCAAATTGAAATTATATTCCTGGTTTGTGACTATATGAATTTACCACAGAAAAATGTGTGGTTCTGAATGATGCGTTTTTCAACCACAAATTCATGGGGAGTCACACTTTGGCATTATTAAAACTGCAATTTGCTTGGCAAAGTGAGCCTGTTTTTCGAACTTGACACTAAAAAGATCTAACTTTGGCTTTAAGTAGTAACTAGGAATTACATTTTCGTGCTTAAAATATACCTGTGATTCTTAGCATTGGTAATTTGTTCACGCCATTGGAATGCAGTGCAACAGGGTGTCACAAATGCAACTGCATGCTGTGAGCACACATTTGCACACAGTATGAAATCCTGTGCCATTTCTTATCTGCACAATGCAATGCTTTCTGCAGCCCCTTATCAGTGTATCATGCCCAAGAATTAAGGCATAAACAAAAGCTGTGAAAGTTTAACTTCTCTAGCTTCAACGATATCATGCACTAGCCAGCATGATTTATTTATGTAACAATAGTTTTTACATTACAAGTAACATGGTATGCCAAACACATAGAAAGATCTTGAAGAAGCACATTTGCATCTCTTCATGGACATGTGTTAGACCTGAGACGGTTCTGGAGGGATTCCACGAAAGTACATGATTGTTGTACTTTCTTAAGAACTTTACCATTGTCAGGGGCAATAAGATTAGGTTCCCTAGCTAATAAAACGATGTGGTCCAGTTATACAGCAAATACAGCAATCTGCACAAATACAGTAATCTGCACATTATGTGGCAACTGCCATAAGCCTATAATTATGTAATAAATGTTGCAGCCACAGTATCACATAGATCCTCTTGTTTTCTCCTTTGCCCAATGTTTTATTAAGAATGTATTCATCAAAGTTAAACTGAGATATTGTAATTTCAAGTGGTGCACTTAATAGCTGCACCTCGAAGAAAAAAGCCTTTGGTACCTAAGTACTTAAAATACACAAGTAATATATATATCTAAAAAACGCGTAAAATGGTCCTATGTTACCATCTCAGGGTTCTAACCCAAACAAGTAGATATATAGATAGATAGATAGATAGATAGATAGATAGATAGATAGTTAGATAGATAGATAGATAGATAGATAGATAGATAGACAGCTTATACATCTTTAGGAGGAAGAGAGGTGAAATGGTAAAAGTTGGGGCCCCATTAGGATGGCAGGTGAAATTCAGTCTGCCCGCCACCCTAGCGGTGCTGGGACTGGCTGCCAGAGGTGCGGCGGTCCCGCACTGGCAATTAGGATGCGACCGCCACCCTGGCGGTCGCATACCGCATCTTTGACATTGCGGCAGGTGCTGCTGTAAGCAGCACCCACCTCAATGCCAAAGAGGCATGTTGTGCATTGCCATGCACAACGTGACAGGAACCGTCTGGTGCCTTCCACCTTTAGCATGGCAATATAGGGGGGTACCATAGGTACCCCCCATGTGCAGCCCCCCGCTCCCCCAGGGGTCCACAGCGGGCCCCCAAAGCCATGCCGATGCCGCCATGGAAAGGTCTAAACCGCCAGGCATCATAATATGGATGGTGGTGCCTTCCAGGCACCGCCACCATATTAAGCCCGAGTTCCGCCCGGCCGGCAATCATGATGATTGCCGACCGGTGGAAAAGCAGGGGATGGACTTTCCGTTCGCCACGATAGCCCCCGCCATGGTAATATGATGTGGGATAAATGTGGTTGTGATGGCGGGTGGATCGCCACCACCGGCCGGGCGGTGGAGATCCATCCGCCATCATAATCAGCCCCTTAGTTGGTGCAAATTAACAACACATTATTCCAATCTTTACAGGCCATGCGACAAACCTCCACTTCGCAGGGCCTCAGCAACCCCCCATTACCAAAGTCCATGCGCAGTGACAAAAGGAATTCTTTACTAGAAATTGGATGTAGTATTTTGTCAAGAAATCTCATAAAAATCAATGAAAAAACTGCAGCTTAAGTAAAGGCATAGTTAGATTGGTTATATCACAATAACATATGTTTCAAACAAATTCTGAAATTCACGTAACCACTGAATTGCCATGTTTGAAATCAAATGATTTTCTCTCACAATGCTCTTATATATGTTAGGGAAGGTGCTCCAGAAACTAAAATGAGAACACATTTTCAATAAATTCACACTATCTTCCTCAGTGATTTGAGAAAAAAAAGTCGTATATACTCAGTAAAATATGTAATTCCAAAAGCTGCAGTACTTGGTCAGTTGATTCCCAGTTTTTTACTGCAACAATATGTCAGTGTTCTATTGAATAATTAAAGTGTGAATATTCTATATCTATGACAAATGTGTGGCACACCTGACCGAACACCATCTTGAAGTCAAAATTGTGAAAGTGAAAGTGTTCCCTTATAACATCAACGAGAGGTTGGATTACAGTTCGTCATAAAAATGATGGTTAGTGCTCTAGAAACCTAAAATGTCTAAATGAGGACATATTTCCTATAAATTCTAAAATACCTTCTTCATCAATGTCTAGAAAAAAAACTGGTAAGCTGAGTTAAACATATATTTCTAATATCAGCAGCATACTGTATGTTGTATTACAGTATTCTACTGCAACTTCACTACCGTGGTCTAACATACAACTAGAGCATTAACAACAGGGCCGGACTGGGAACCAAAACCGGCCCTGGCAAAGTGCTCGGCCGGCCCCCCAGGGCTTGGGGGTGCCGCCGAGGTCTTTGCCAGGACCGGGTTTCGGCCGATTTTGATACAGGGCCGATTTTGCTGCAAAAACGGCCCCCAGGGGCCCTAAACCGGCCCCCACACGTGCGGCGCACCGGGGGATTGCCCGGTGCCTGCTAAGGGCAGTCTGGCCCTGATTAACAACCTGTATTTGTTAAAAACGTGTCTCATGCCTGAACACCTTCTTGGTGGAATCAAAGCTGTAAAACAGAAAATGTTTCCTTTAGAAATTACCGAAATGAGTGGGGTCTTTTTGGTCTTTTTGGCAAAGAAATTATAGTTACTGTGCTAAAATGGGGACACATTTTCTATAAATTCTCAAATATCTTCCTCATCAATGTCAGACAAAACTCATGACATGATAAATGTAATGCATCTTTTTGCATGTACGCACCTATTTTTTAGACTAATGCATCTGGTTTTTCAACTCTGAGAGTGCACTGAGGCCTACAATCCATATCTCGGTGCCAGTGTTTAACCCTATACAAAGGTTATATTTAATTGGATACACCCAATCAGCAAGTACTGACTTACTTATAAGTCCCTAGTATATGGTACACAGGTTACCCAGGACATGTAAGACAGAGTGCCTGATTCGCAAAGATAAACTTGAACATTTGGGCTAAAATTAGATTAAAATTCTAAGTTTACAACTTTGAGAATTCACAAAGGGCATTTACAAGTACTATCTTTCAGTCTGCATTTGAGGTGGATCTCCAAGCATTCTTGTAAGGAAGGGGTGAGGGGAGAATCTGATTCTGAGAACTAGCTTACACACTGCAACTGAACTGTGGCTGAACAGGCAATGCAGAACAAAGGAGTGAGCCCAGACCTATAGAGCCAAAACAGGGCAGGTTTGTCGTTAAAGTTTCAGCAGGAAGGGATTTTGCAGTGATATGAGGGGGAGCCTAGGCACTCAGAGGAGCTCAGAGCAACTCTTTGCAGAAAACATTTGATGGAGCCATGCTGGATTGTCCCAGAATTGAAATAGGGGGTTAGGGATGATTTTGCATTATAAGATTGGCTGGGTGCCTGCCAAATAGAATTTTTCACTGCAACTGAAGAATCTAAAAGTCTCTTCCATTTCTCAAATTGACTCCTTCCTCCAGTTAGCGTCTTGTGTGCTCCAGTCTGACCATTGCCTAAATCGATCTCCCCGCTTGAACTCCTGCACCCTGCTTTTACTTGTATGGTCACCATTATGCTCCCTTTCTCCCCCTCCTCCCTACCCATCCCTTCCCATTTCTAATCCGACCCGATGCAGCCAGGGGTCCGGCTCTGGATGTTGCTGATCTATTTGACACTTTCCGTTTTTATTCTACTCGCTTACCCTAACTTTGTGGTGTTCCCCTGACGTTCGATCCTCCATGACCATTTGCCTAGTTCTGTTCTATATTCCGTCTCCCCTCTATCCCCCCTCTATGCACCATTAGACTTGTTTTCTATGTTATTTAAGGCTCTAGTAATGGATGTAACTATGTAACTCAGCTTTTCTCCATGCCATGATTTGTTCTTGTAACTGATGTAACTATGTAAATTTGTAACTGTTTTAACTATGATACCTCCGGGTCTAGCCAGCGCTATATAAAACCTCTTAAATAAATAAAATAAATACATCCCTGCACAAAAGAGAGACAAGATAGAAGACCTGGGAGCTGACGATAGGGGAAGAATGACTAGCTGGAAAGAGTAAATACCTGATTCCCTGCTCCAGCTGACACCAATGCTAGTACAGGTCCTACCAGGGTTAGTGGTGCTAGCGCCTGAGGACCAGTTGTGAGAAGGCATGGGCTCCAAATCCCCCCTCGTGCCCTTCAAGACAGCCAAGAGGCCCAGGGACCTGGTGAGTGCAGCCAAGAGGATGCTCTGGTGGCTGCTTGTGGAAGGGTTTTTTAAGATGCCTCCATAGCAGGAAAGGATCACCAGGAGCCTGGAAAAGGAGAAGGGTGGTGCATGAAACCAGAAGACACCGTTCCACACAAAGTTCACAATGAAGAGGCCATGAGACCTCTTGAAAATGCACCTGGTGGCTAGAGCTCGCGCCTGAGGACCAGTTGTGAGAAGAAATGGGCTCCAAACCCCCTTGGTGCCCTTCAAGACAGCCAAGAGGCCCAGTGGCTTGGTGAGTGCATACAGGAGGTTGCTCTGTTGGCTGGTTGTGGAGGGGCTTTTTAAGATGCCTCCACAGCATGGAAGGATCACCAGGAGCCTGAGAAAGGAGAAGGATGGTGCATGAAGCCAGAATACACAGTTCCACATAGAGTTCACAATGTAGAGGCCAGGAAACCTCTTGAAAATGCACCTGGTGACTAGAGCTCAGCAGCAGGAGCAGAATGAGGCAAATATCATCACATTGAGCACTACAGGGCCATAGTTCTGCGTTTTCAAAGATTTACCCTTTTAAAAAACATAAAAATGGAGCACGTGGCTCTCAGAAGCAATCCTTCTCAAATACCCACCAATGTGGGCCAGGGCACAAGGGTCAGCACAGAATGTATTAATTACTTATCTGGTGGAGCGGGAGTGGTGAGGCTCCTCTCCTGACTCTAGATTTCCCCCATCTCTCCAATGGCCAGCCTATTGATGGCCGGCCCCACGATACCATCCTCAGGGTCCATAACTACATAGAAGGCCTGATGTGAGAGGAATGTCCCAGTGACCCCATCTTCCAAGCACAGAGAAAGCAAGGGAAAACCTGGGCCATGATCTGGAAAATAATTTATTGAGTTTTGTTGTATGCTAGTGAACTGGAATTGCTAACCCACACCACCTCCCCTGAGTAGACCTTGAACTGCTCTGCTTCGCTATCTTGAGAGAATCAAGTTGTACAATATGGTACTTGATTCCAAGTAAAAAGACAACTTCAGGCTTGTTACTTGTGACAATCTTACATCCTTCCTAACTAATACCCCAATTATTCTTACAGTAGAAATCTTTTAAAAAGAACAATCAAACTCAAACTTGCTGTGCTGCGTGAAAGGGCAGGAAGGTACCGTAATCAACATTATACACACGTTCCTGTCCTTTCCTAGCGCTGGTGCCCTTTTGGGCGCCTAGTGCCACTGCAGGCACACCTGCATCATAGTACAAGGGTGCCTGCATTGTAGGCAGGATTGTTTTTGTGAAGGAAGTGACATCTTCCTGCACAAAAACAATCCTGAAAGGCATTTTCCTCTTTTTATGTGTGTTGCAAAATGCAGCACACAATGAAAGAGGAAGAAACATGAGAAATAAAGATATTTCTCCTCGTTGCTCCTTACCTGGGAGGAATAGCATTCTGATGCATTCCCAGATCTATGACTTATTGTAAATATGGGAATGCGCCAACATCCATGGGTGGATGCATCGCAAAACCCATGCTCTACCCATGGATTGCCTCTGTGAAGCACAGTAATGCAAGGCAGGGATTTATCAAACCATGCTGGGCCACACGAGGCATCACTTAAGTTTTGCATCGCCCTGGTGCCCCCTTGCGAGATGCAAGGGTGATGCAAAACCTTGATAAATCTGGCCGTTAGTGTGTAACATTACAAGGCTGCAAATATAACATTCCACACCAAATTAAAATACATTATAGAAACGTTTAAACATTAAAAGCTGTACATTTTCTGTTTCCACTCCAATCCAAATCAAATTTGAGTAAGCGGTGGAATTTGAGGAGTGTAGACTTACTGTTCCCACTCCAATGCAAGCCATATTGGGGAAAGTGTTGGACTCTGGACCGTGTAGATTTTCAATTCCATTTCCAATCTAGGCCACATTGGGAAATGCATTGGACTTTTAGGGGGTGTAGATTTGCCATTCCCATTCCAATCTAAGTCAAATTTGGGAAAGCACTGGACTTTGAGGGGAGTCGATTTACTATTCCCACTTCAACATAAGCAGTACTAGGGAATCTGAGTGATGTAGATTTACCCAATCTAACCCATATTTGAGAAATAGGTAACCTTTTTGACATACGGATTACATATTTCACATCTAATACAAAACATATTCATAAAAGTATTATAGCACAATGGAAATAAACCATCAACAAAGTGGGAGGATGGCACATTTCCTAATTGAACCTAATTGGATGTAATAAGGTGCTGCGTGTCACCTATTCAGCAAGGAGAGATGAAAGGAAATCAAGTTAGATCAATTTAAAACCGATTTGCGTATTTCATGAATAATCAGAAATATGTTATCATGTGGCATATTAGTACATCCTTGGATATGAGCGTTGCCCGAACTGATGCTCAACGCGGTGCGGTTGGGTATTTGAAGTCTCCAAGAAAGGGCAAACTCATGGATGAGATTCAGAGGGCACGAACATAGGGTTTGGGCTGCCTATCGCTTTTGGTCCTCTGCCAAAATATTTAACAATATATCATAATACAAGAAGATCGTTGCAAGATCATGATATCAAAAATATTGTAAATTTTAATATCACAGGTAAGAATATCATTGCATACAATATATTTTTTGTTTGCAACTGTTTTAAAATGTAACTTTGAATGTTGCATTAACAATTATAAGTGTTGCTTTACAGTTTTGGTCATAGTCATTTAATTTTTTACAGTATAGAACATTTATTGTCATACAGTTTAGCTATTATATATAGGAATAGTAAATCTATATCCCTAAAGCCCAACACTTTCCCAAAAGTGGCTTAGATTGGAGTGGGAATAGTAAATTTATGGCAAATGTTCATTTATTTATTAATTGTTATTTAAATGTTTTTATACAATTTAAACACATTAAATACTTGGGAGGTTTATTTTTGTATTTGAGACTCAATAGTAAGTAATGTAAACAAAATATTAATATGAAATAAATGGTTTAGTTGTTTATAGGTTTGACTAGTGAGATTGGTAATTTTTTTTTTAAACAGATTTATACAATGCAGAGCTCTGAGTCCCAGAGACAACTGCCGCATATAAGATACAAAAGTTGGACTTTGACAATTTTACACATTTATGTAACGGAAAATATAAAAGCCAAGATAAATAAAATCAATCCCTGTAAAACAACCAACATCCCCCATTGGTAAATGTTTTGATTGGTTAAAGTATGGATCTTGCTATGGAGTGTAGGTATGTGAGTCCTTTATGCTATGGAGTCTCGGTATGTGAGTCCTGAAATGTTAGCAAAGAGCTGGACTTTGCTGAGTAATATGTTGTGCATTTATTTGCTTTGTTTTGTGACTTTAGGTTTTAGTTTAGTTTGTTATTGTTCCATTCTTACTTTTTGATAGCTTTATTTCTTTTTCAAAATTTCTAAAAGTTGGTATTGTTTGGGGTATCTTTGCTCTAAAGTTGATTATAACTGGGGCCGAGAAAGAAACTGTGTAAAAACAAATACTTGTAGAGCTGCATTTTAAGTGTTGGAGTGACTCTCCTTTTGTGGTGCCTCGTGCTAGTGCAAAATATACTGCAGTTCATCTGTTGTTAACAGTAAATGTGGTACAGAATGCAAAAAATGAACTAAAGGCATGCTTTGCCACTACACACTCAGTTTCACTGTCGAGGACAATTTATACATGAGTGTACATGTGGGATCTAGTAAATATACTGTAGCAGTTGTGAATGGGTTAGCTATGACATACAAACTAGTAACTAAGGGGCATATTATCAAGCCAGGTGAAACAATTATTGCCGCTTTAGCGGCAGAAAACTGCCGCTAAAACGGCGATAATGGGCTTGATAATATGCTCTATGGAATTCCAATTGAAGCCCATGTTAGACGCCCTTCACATTTAACATGGGCTTCAATTGGAATTCCATAGAGCATATTATCAAGCCTATTATCGCCGTTTTAGCGGCAGTTGTCTGCCGCTAAAGCGGCGATAATTTTATCGCCTGGCTTGATAATATGCCCCTTTATAAGTGAAAGTGATAATGTTACATGCCTGGCCCACATGCTTCCAAGTGAACACACCACTCACGTATGCTCTCCTGATACAAGTGTGGTCCTTCCATTAAAGGACACCAAGATGCTCAGGGGTTGACCCATCCATTTTACTTGTGCATAACTAAAGCATAAGGGGGTCATAATTTGAAGAAGATAAAAGTGCACAACATCTGGCATTTACAAGTTCAATGAAGGGCAACTGACACAAAATGCACTGATATTGCCCTGACCTGTTCAGCATTGCGGCGCACATACCTGGGCTGCTGGCTGCACTGGTTATTGGCTTGTCATTCAGCACCAGGTCATCTGAGATATTCTCAGGACTTTAGCAGCCCTGTGTCAGAATTTGGCAACAGGAGGGCCAACAGACTGCTTCACTATTCTGCACATTGGAATGGAGTGCTTGTGTTACGGTAAGAGATTTAAAGCTTTGTAAGTGCTGCCAGTGGGCTTCTGTAGTGCAGGGCAATGTTGGCCAGTTGGCCACACGCTCTCGCCAAGTAAAAGCAGGGCAGTGGGACTATGACTCTGTGGTAGCTAAGATAAAAAATCTGGGGCCGTTCTTCTTAAATAGGAGAACCTACTGCAGGAAGTAGGGCATGGTGGGTAGGTGGCATTGCCTGTTTTGTTGCAAATGAAAATCTGATGTGAATGATAAAAAAGACACCATCATAATGCTCTTTTAAAAAGGCGTCCTTCAACGTAAGTAAGGGGCATATTTACAAGGGCTTTATCTCTGCTTTTTTGGCTTAAAAAGCCAAAGAAGCACAGATAAAACTATTGCTCTATTTACAAGAGGGTGCAAACATGCATAATCGCATGTTAGCACCCTTTTTCCAAGCGCCTCCCTTTGCATCTCTAATGAAATGCAAAGTGGGCGTCACTGGCGTACCCTGGATGGACTACCTTGCAAATATCGCTGATGTTCACATCGTGATATTTACAAGGCAGCCCACAGGATTTTAGCAAACGTTAGATTTTGGCATTTTCGCCAAAATCTAATGTCTGCTAAAATCCTGACTTACCTATGTTTGACATAGGGGTGGATTATGCTGCTACGACCACAGGGTCGTATCAGCAAGGCTATTGCCGTTTTGCAGGGAACATCGCTGGGAAACCAGCGATGTTCCCTGCAAAACGGCGATAACCTCACTATCTCTGGAATTTTTATCGCCCTGGAGAAACGCGTTGTTAATAACGCGCTACCAGGGCGATAAATTCCAGAGATAGCATGCGATAAGAAATGTATCGCTAAGCACGGCCAGCAATAATTATCGCTGGCCGTTGATAATATGCCCCTACATTCCTACATTATGAAGTCCATGACCTAGAAAACATTGTGGTGGCCAGAACCACTACGAAGAAAGGTTGTGACTTAAAGAAACATGCGTTGGCTAAGCCACTCGGTCTCTCTTTAAATGACCTATTAGTTTTGACAATACTTTTTTACCAACGCTGAGCAGCATCTCCAAAAAGAAGTGCTTTTGCCAATGGTGTGAAGCATAGAGGTAAAATGAAAAAATAAAAATTGATGACATCTACACCCATAAGTCTGTATTCATGTATGCATATTTGGCAGGATGCAGGCTTGAAGATGCTTCATAATATTAAGGCATCCAGCTTGATGACGCATGCACATTTTGTTTTTATTTTCTGTTCTAAGATAGCGAACGTCAATCTCAGAACAGTTAATAAAAAGAGAAATAATGTAAACATGTGTAAAAGTGCACTTAAAAAAAGAAGCAGCCGGGAGCATATGATCAAAAAGAAATTTGGGATAGGAGGGGCGGAGGAGGAGCACTTGGGGTGAGTCAACGCATTGCGAAGCAACAGGGAATCAGTAGGGTAACAGAGAAGCTTGAGACAGAAAGAAAAAAATACATTAAACAGCAAAAAAAAAAAAATGAAGGACAATGGGGCATATGTATCATACTCCCGTTTAGCGAATCCCAATTTGCGATATTTTGCGATTAGCAAATTGAGATTCGCTAAACGGGATGTAAAAAATAAATCGCAAATATTTTGACATTTTTTAAAAATCGCAAAATATTCTCAGAAACCCCATTTGCGATTTCTTAATTGCGAAATTCGCAAATTAAGAAATCGCAAAAACGGGAATCTGCAATCCAGGTGCAGCCTGATGACATCACAAACAGGAAACTGGAGTGATTTCCTGCACCTGCTCATCTGAGCCACACCCAGAGGCTGCTTGGAGAGTGAGAGGAGGCATCCCAGGAGAGAGCAACCAGCAATGGCTTCCCACAAACAACAGGAGGGCAAGGCTGCAGAGAAGAGGAAGAGAAAGCATAAGTTCTCAGAAAAGGAGCAGGAGGTCCTCATTGAGGAGATGGTGTGCAGCCACGAGCTCCTTTTGGCAAGAAGGCACTGCGTGTCCCAGAGGCGAGAAAAAGGAAAATTTGGCTGGACATCCAAAATAAGGTGAATGCAGTGGGGGTGACCAATCGTACCATTGAAGAACTGCGCAAGCGGTGGTACGACATGCGCCAGAGGTCGAAGGAGAGGGTGGCAGCCAGACTGAAGGACGCAAATCAGACTGGAGGAGGACCATCCACAGCAGAACAGCCAACACCCCACAAGGAGCTTGTGGAGTCAACTCTCCTGCCTGAGAGCGTTGGTGGTGTGGCTGACATAGACAGCTCCGACCATGCATCCAGCAGCCATGGTAAGATGCATACAAAATCAATCTGCACTCATCCCCATCCCATGCACACTTCCCCAAATGCACATAGTAACCTCCCAAAATGTCATTCTAGTCCAAGTCTTACAGCACACCCAGCAATGCATCATGGGACTCGTAGTACTATGTCTGACAGTGTGTCCATGAGACAAAGGAAATTTCATGCAACATGTGGGTTGGGGATAAATGAATGATACAGTGTCAGAGGTTAGCCAAAACAAACTGTAGGAACTTTATTGATTGCCAAATGCAGACAAAGACACAAACTCATGTAGTCCCCTTTACATCCACAGCACAATCCAGGGCACGGGAAGACAGCGCAGAGGGAGAGGAGCCTGCACAGCCTGAGGACACCAGGGACGACACTGAGCAGAATCCAATCCAGCGCAGGAAGCGCGCACATGTGCCCCCACTGCCTCCATTTGAGGACGAATTACCTGTCACAGGGGATGACAGTGACAGGAGAGAGGGGAGTCAGGGTGTGTCACACATGCCCATTCAGGACACAGAAAGGCCAAGGAGTAGACCACACGACACACGCAGGTCAAGGCCCAGGAGCAGCACTGCGACTGAAGCCGAAGGATCCGTCTTCTCAGGGCTGGAACATAGCATGCTGCAGGAACAGCGCCTGCAAAGCAAAGCACTGAGGTCAATCAACAGGCAGCTATGCCGCATACACAAGGATCACAAGAACATGGGGGACGGCTTCATGGCCATGGCAGGGGCGATCCGTGAGCTATGTGACACATTGCGGCACAACCAAGCCGCCAGTGATAGGGCTGGCCGACGTGCCAATGCACGCCTCAACAACTATACAAAGGCCGTGAACCGCCTCTGCACTACCACCAGCACCCTCACACGCAGAAGCATCACCATGCAGGTCGAAATGGCGCACTGCTGCCAGGATATAGCCCGAGGACTTGCACAGGTAACCACTGCTGTGGAGCAGCTGCAGACGGCCAACGCAGGTGGCAGCGCACTCATGGCCTCTGCCGAGAGTGAAGACACCTCCAGTAGGAGCAGCATCACTCCTACATTGCCAGGGGACAGACGACGCAGTGCCAGACAGGGCGCAGGACAAGGGAACACCATGGGGGGCACTCAGCCTGGACGTCACCGAAGGAGGTGAACATGTGCGGTGACACTTACTGCAACACGGGTGACTGAACGCTACAATGCTGTTTGCACAGTGACTTGTGCCTTACCTGCACTGTGTGCATAACATGTGCTGGGGACAGCTACAGTTTTCTTTATTGTGAAGTGTGATTAAACACTGCACACATTATCAAGCTTTTTTGTCTCATTTCATCATTACTCACCTAGAAGTAGTTTTGTGTGATCTCAGCCGGTCTCTGGCGTCCAGCAGCTGCCCCAACTCCTGCTGCAGGTCTGGCAGGGGGAGCAGGGCGCTCGTCATCCGATGTGTCTGTATCACTCACATCAATTGTGGTGCCTTTCCTCATTGCCATGTTATGTAGCATTGCACAGCTTGCCACAATTTTACAGCAGGTCTCAGGGCTGTATTGCAGTGCGCCTCCACTTGTATGCAGGCACCTGAAGCGGCTCTTCAGGATTCCAAAGGTACGCTCAATGACGCAGCGTGTAGATCTGTGTGCCCTGTTGTAGCTCCTCTCACTTGCATTTGCAGGATCCAGATATGGGGTCAGGATGAAGTCCCGCACTGCATAGGCACTGTCACCTGCAGGGACAGGCACAATAGGTAAGTCAATGTCCCCCCCCTCAAGTGATGTAGTGGATGTATTGATGTGTGCCATGTATCTACCTAGCAGGTATCCCTCCCCAAACTCTCCAGCACTCAGACGTCTGTGTATTCCACTGTGTCTGAAGATGAAAGAGTCATGTGTACTGCCGGGGTATTTTGGTACGATGTCAGTGATGATATACTTTGCGTTGCACACAATCTGTATATTGAGGGAATGGTAGCATTTCCGATTTCTGTAGACATATTCAGTTGCTGATGGGGGTGTGATGGCCACATGGGTCCCATCGATGCAGCCAATGACGTGGGGGAAATGTGCAATCTGGTAGAAGTCCAGTTTTGTTTGCTGTAATGCCTGTTGGGTGGTGGGGAAGTAAATGTGATGTGAGAGCCTCTGTAGCATTGCATCTAGAAAGGCATGTAAGAAGCGCGAAAGTGCACTCTGTGACACCCCACCAACCTCCGCTATTACCCGTTGAAAACTCCCTGACGCCAGGAGGTGCAGGGAGCACAGGACCTGCACATGTGTGGGAATTGTTTGTGTCCTGCGTGTAGGGTGCTCCAAGTAGGGTTTCAGCTCCTCAATCAGGTCCATTATGGTCTGTGGGTGCAGTCTGTACTTGTCATAGATGTCCTCTTCAGTGTGCTGGAACAGAGTGATGCGCAGCCTGAATATATGTTCCTGTCTCATTCTCCTCTGTGCAAGGGCCCGAATACGCAGCCTCCTGCCTATCAAGAACATTGCTGCCATTGTGGGTCGGTCTGTTGCATTGTGGGGTGGTTTAAGTACCTTGCACCAGTTTACCACCTGCATGCAATTGGTGTTAATAGCGATTTCTTAATTTGCGAATTTCGTGAAATCGCAATTTGCAACTTTTTCATACATGTGTTAGCGAGTTCTTATTTTGCGATTTCTTTTTAGCGGTTTTCGCTAAGTTAAAAAATCGCAAATTCTGTATTCGCAAGGAAAATCGCAGTTTTCATGTTTCGCAGCTTAAGAAATCACTAATTTAGCGATTTCTTAGTTTTCAGTGTGGATGCGTGTCATACATATGAAATTGCGAAAAATCGCAAACGCTGTTTTTTGCGATTCACAGCGTTTGCGACTAATTTTTGCTTTCATACATATGCCCCTAGGTGAAGCAGTACAGAATGCACAGGGGAGAAGGTGGATTATTGAAGGGGGAAGATGGTCATGAGAGAGAGAGTAGAATAACACATGCATGCCCATAAAGCGCGGGGAAAAAAGAAAAAGGTAGCCCCCTATATGTGAGCATTGGAACAATATGATTTATCCAATCAAAAGGAATGCAAAGAAGATGTGCTCCAGAGGAAGCATAAATACAAGAAGAGAAGGGAAAGTCATGGAAAATATGCAAGCGATTGAGATTGCCAAGAATGCCAACCACTGATAATGCTGGCCCAAAGCCTACTGTAAGTATTGGTATGCTTTACAATAGGTCTTTCACAGCAGTCAGCTATAAGACATACTTAAAAGTGACATGAGGTAATGAAGAAGGTCAACAATGTGCGGCAGGGAGACCTCCTGCTTTCCATCCATTAAAAAGAAATGCGGATCAAGATAAAAGTAAGAACATATTGTCATCAAAAGAATGTTTTTTGCAAAAATGCTCAATGGAGTAAAGCAGTTGCTAATTTGCAAAAAAATCACTAATATATACAATCATTCCATTCAAGATATTGCATTAAGATTGCTGTGAGAAACGGTCTCTTTGTGTGTGGCCAACCCCATTTCTTGTGAACTGATGCTGCTAATTTTTTTCAATCTGCTAGCAAATTGGTACTCTTCTAACAAGGCCGTAGTATAGGGGCTCATCACTGCACTGCTTTGATAAAACTTTAATTGGACTACCTAATTTTACTATAAAAACATATTATATGGAGCCCAAAGTACACCTATAGCTTGTAAATTTTGCACAAATATGAATTTACCTTAAATAAATGAAAATACAAGAGGTGTTTGGCAAAACAGGAGCAAGTTGGTTTAATTAAACGCAGCGGCTGGGAGAGGTACCAAAAGAGGCGCGTCTGAACACAGTCTGAAAATACTGAAATTGGGGCAGCACATTTATACATTTGGGTACAATAAAATACTTTAACATTCCATTCCTTGAAAGGCATTATGAAAATGATTAACAATTTTGGTCATCTTATAAGGGATACAGATGGCTCTCGACCTTGGGAAGAGCTAGTGTGGGCCAGTGAACCTGTGTCCAGATGTTGGCTGAGTGTTTCTATTTACATGTGGCATCTAGCTTTGTGGTATTTTTGCGGAACACGCTCTCTGGGAAAATTTGTTTTATTGGGGCCAATTTCTTCGGACCTCTTTGTGTTTCAACTGCCTATCTGTGGGAACAATCAGGATTTTCCCTGAGTACACATTTGTCTTTGGGCTAAACGAGACTCCACCTGTGACCTGTTACTCGATAACCATGGGTTGGGGTTTCAGGGCCTGTCTGACCACGTATCCCTGACTCAGGGTTGATGGAGAGGTCACCTTGGATGAATCCAACAGCAATGATACAAGTTTGTTAGAGCTATTACAAATAATGTGTCAGGCATGGATACCATTTTTACCAACACCCTCAATTTTGTGCATGCATTTGTCATAGCGTATTTTGATATTGTCTTTACTGATATTGACATTGTTATGCAGGCATGGGTTATGAAATACATTGACATTGCATTTATGATTACGACACTGCTGCGTATGCAAAGTTCATGGCATTCATTGACATTGCATTTTTGAGTATTGACATTGTTGTGCATGCACAGTTCATTGCACTCACTGGCATTGCATTTATGAGTGTTGACATTGCTTTTATTGGTATTGCCGTTGTCTGTCCTGCATACGTCATGGTATACATCAACATCGTATTCACTCATCCTAACAAAAAGTTAAGTGTCAGCTACTGGCTACCTTCCTACTGCTGTGCCATCCAGTAACATGACAAGACAAACATGACTTGACATATATTATTCAATTCAATTCAATTTCAATTCAATTTATATTTATTCGGATAAAGTAATGATCCATAAAAGTACAACATCATTATTGATATACATATAACATACAATCTTCTCTCAAGCAAGAACAATGATTAAAAAAAATAAGAGCATGTAATAAGTTTATAAAATGGATATCGTGAAACCTATGCATAGCTAAAAAGTATGATTTAAATGTAAGAGTGGGTTTGACCAATGATTCATACGATGACCAACAATCTTACTGTGCAAAGACGCAAAATGTAAACATTTAGAGCACTGTGCAAAATAGGCAATTTGTAAACATATAGTTTTAAAACTATAACCCAAAACGGTCAAAATAAACCCTTTTTAATGTGTAACAACATCCCTTCTACATATTAATTTGTCTCCCCTAGGCCGGCAGTGTAGCTCACAAGATTGGACATGTGATATCTAAAAGAAGGACTTTACATTTAAAATGTCTTTACAGTGACTAGCAACCTAAAGCTATTGTTCTGTAAAAATAAAGGCTCGCCCCTAGAGAAACAACTAGACTATTTTTGTGAAACAATTAAAGCAGTTTAATTCTGGGGGTTTTTCAGGCTAGGACCAGCAAGGAAAATAATACCAGGACTATTTGTAATATTTATTTAAAAAACTATTAAATGATGAAGTCAGATTATTATTTAAATATTAAGGAAATGGACATTTAAAAAGTTACATTTACCCTTTCAGAAACCTCTGGAGGCTAAGTTGCATTAGCTTCCAACTATCATCCAACTTGTTAACGGCCCTGATGAGGTGCAAAATATACTCCCAGAGCATAAATAATGGCATGGGTCTGTTGAGGATTTTGTTTTTCTGACAGGAAGACCAGCTGGGTTGTGCCCAGGAACTTAATTTACTTCAAAGGTCCCTCCACTGTCACACACAGATGAAGCCCACATCTGCAAAAGCCCCCAGCTTTGGCCCTCCAGTCAGACAGGCACCAAACCCAGTGGAGGGATAGCTGCCGCAGAACTCTATTGGTGTGCCCAAGGAGGAGGGAACAGCTCATTACCATGGTCCCACCTCTGGTAGGCACACAGGCTGTGCACAAAGAGAAGTGTTTTTCGATCTTTGATTAAGTGTGAGAGGGGCACTGTGGAATTGTTTGCAATAGGGAATAAAGGAACTGGTGCAAAAGTGGGTGAGGTTACCCATTCAAAATTTTAACCAAATAGTCAGGAAAGGGCTAGGAGTATCCACCACCAATAGGCTAGTAACAGGCATAAATGTAGCACCACTGGGCACCTTCTGCCGAGGACTACTGGGAGTGGTGAGGAACAGAAGAAGTCCTACACATGCTGTTTGGGTCCTGTGAGGGAATGTAAAGGGATGGACCTGCTCAAACTTGTACCCAGTGTAAATATTTAAACTCAACAAGGCAGCTGGCTAACCTCTTGTGTAAGCTACAGGACCACAGCATGTTGCAAGTGGCCTTTTTTTGAAGTGCCAAGCTGACCAGGATCACATTGGCCTCTAACTGACACTGCTGATGGGCCCTGCTGAAGTTCCTGAGGTCCTGGGAACCTAGGCTGTGTCTTACTGGACTTTTCCTAACACCCCTGAATAACCTGGGACATTTTTCGCCTTTAAGACATTAAGAGGACTGGGACAATCCTGCTAAAATGATCCACCAAAGATACATTTTGATGAGCTGAAGAAAGAGAATATTCCCGCTTGCAGCCTTTCCACAGCAGAAAATGCATTTCATCACAAAACCTATTGGAGAAGGTATCTGGCCTTGTGGAGCCAACTTCAGATACATCTCACTGTCTTGGTCTGCTGGAATAATGAATGAAAAAGAGACTAAGCCTGAAGGCAATATCTTGACAAGGCAAGGGTGCCTCATGTACCAACCGAGCAAGTGAAATTTGAGTTTTCCCACTTTGAGCTTTTCCTGACAAAATCAATGGTTTCACTGGGTACTTTCCAACACCTGTCTGATGATGGAGAGCCCTCCTGAGACACAGCCTTCTGCTTTGCCCCAGTGAAGGATTTCGATTTCCAGAAAAAAGACTAAGACCCAAGATAAAACCTCGGACAGGATCAACCCTTGCTGGTGTATCCTACCTGTGCTCCAAGATAGTCGGCTTGGAATAGCACCTATGTCCCAGTCTACAATGACCATTGATTAGCATTGGCATTTTATGGTGCTATTTCTTTAAAAAAGAGTTTGACCTTCCGATGCCATTTTGCTTTTTAAATATTTTCTGTTTTTAAAATTTCCAGTAACATTTTTATTATGTTATGTTTTTTACTTTTTAACTGTGTTGCAACTTTGAAATGCTTTACACCTTTCCTTAAGTTAAACCTGTCTGCTCTATCCCATGGTTATCAGGAGTTGAGTTCAGGTTTAAATTACTGAAACCCTGAACTGGATCTAATAAGATAATTACATTATTTGTGCTGGAGCCCAATGAATAATTCACTTTTTCAAAATGAATTTGAGTGAAAATCATATATTGTTCTGGAAAACTTACTACACTATGGTACGCACTAAAATTTCACACCTCTCCCCGATCCTAGAAAACACATACACAAATACACACATAAAAACAAATCCAATGCCATTTTCCACAACTGTATACAGATGTATCTCTTTCACCCTTAAATGACTAATTGACTATGGAACTCATTCAAAGTGAAAACATAAGCAGATATCGCATTATTTTGGTTATAACATAAAACATATTGCACTTTTCATTGCCACCAAGTAAATAAAAAACACTGCTTTATTGATTTCTCTTTAAAACGTAGTGTTGTATGGCAATAAAGGGTGGGTCTAAAAAAGAACATCACCTTTAAAAATAAAAATAGTGCACTAAAGGCTGTAGTTGAGAGGTTTATCCCTCAACATTCTGATCACTTTTAATTGTCCTCTCACAGGCTCCCTGACAATTTAGCAATCACACTGAGATTAAATGGTTTCCTTCATTTCATGCCAGGCAAATGTCTAGTGTGTCAATTTGTAGGGGTATCCCTGAAAGCATATACAACATAAAATGGCATTAACATGTAAACATTTACCAAAAACACATCAGTATATTTAAATTAATATTTTTTTAAGTGGTAAGGGGAAAAGTTATCTCATGTTCTAGCAAATGACACACCCTCCTTATTACAAGGATGCATTTCAAAAAATGTGTACTGGCATTGGAAGTCAGCTATTAAAGAAAGGAATACTGCAGGTGCTACTAGAAAGTACTCTTAATTTGGGTCTGCGGACTCATACTCCTTTAAATGCACTTCAATCATCAGGTTCTCAATAGCACTTGCCCAAGTGGATTTTTTTTTCATTTTGTGATTACTAATTGGATAATTAGTTGGAATATGACAGTTTCTTTATTAACAGGAGAGGCGACTCATACTTTTAAGTAAATACTGCAGTAACAGTGTCACATTTTGCCCAGTGGAAGCAAGAAATATAATTGTATTTCAATTGACAAAAACACCAATAAATGGAAAATAAATACACTGCAAATTATTTTAAAGTAATACATGCAAACTATTTTATAGCCAATGTTTGACTTGACATCCTTGGCATGGTTTTCCCTGACTTTCTACCTACTGACCTCCTGTTTTTATGTCTTCATTTTGCTGGTGTTAGGATTCTGGGCACTTTACCTTGGCTAACCAGTGCTAAACTGCATTTGCTCTGTACTCCAAACATGTGAAGATTGGCTTATCCACAATTAGTATATTTAATTTACATATACTTTCCTAATAAAGTTCTATTAGTGGGCCTGCATCATTAATTGTATGACCCACTTTAATAGCCCTCTAAATATTGCTCAGGAATAAAGCATGTTACTAAGCATGCTATTACATTGCGTTCTATTACAATGACCACGTTGTTAGAACGCAATACCTTTACATTGCAAGTCATTAGATCGACTTGCTGTAGGGGGCTCGCTGGACTTAGGAATAGTACAATTTACGATTCCAACTCCAACGTGCGCAACAGTAGAGAAGGTTTTGGAATAGTAAATTATACCATTCCTTAGGTTAGAGTGCCCCCTACAGCAAGTCAATCTAATGAGTTGCATTGTAAAGGTATCACATTCTAACAATGAGGTCGTTGTAACAAACGCGTTGTAGAAGGAACACGATGTAATGGCAGCGTTGTAAACGCTGTTTCCCATTGCTCAGGCCTGACGGAGCCTGTGTGTGTAGTTTAAAATTGCCATTTCCACCTGGCAAGTTAACCTATGTGCCAGGCCTAAACCTTCCTTTTTATTACATGCAAGTCACCTCTAATGTAGGCCTTAGGTAGCCTCATAGGCAGGGCACTGTGCATTTAAAAAGTAGGACATGTACTTTCAAGGTTTAGATGTCCTGATATTGAAATACACTTAACATAGTTTTTCACTACTGCAAGGCCTATCTCTCCCGTAGGATAACATTGGGATTGCCTTAAACTCCTTTTAAGTATAATTTCCACTTGAGGACAGATATAAATTTGACATGTGGTGTCTCTGGACTCAGAAGTTAAAATCACAACATATGATCAAGTCGGATTTTATGTAGATAGTCTGAGCTTTAGAATGTTCGCCTTTTCTTACTTTAACAATTCTGTGCCTCTGCATGTTTCTGAATATCCGTCTGGTTTGGCAGTTGAGTTTTGTGCATGCCCTCTAAACAGTCACCCAAATGGAGCTGGGTTGTGACACTTGCATCCCGATGGTCCATCACCAGCATGATGGGCTTCCTGAGGTAAATTGAGAGGTAGGAGCTAACACGTGCACCTGAATAGGGCTGTGCCTGTCCCCACACAAAAAAGCTAAATATACCCCCTGTAGTAAATCTGGAGCCAGGACTGGAATCTCAGGGACCTCATGAACTTCAAAGGCCTCTTTGATGTCTTTCCCACTTCGAAGGTACATTTGGGTATAATTATTGGACCTCTGACTCTACCAAATCAGAACTTTGCTAGAACCAAGGACCTTCTGCCTGGAAGAAGAGCTACTGTGCTGTACGAGAGATTGCCACTTTGCTACCTGCATTGCTGTGTTGGCCAGCTGCCTGCTGATTGCTGTGCTACAGGAGGGACTCCCACTTTGCAACTTGCTCTGCTGTGCTTGCCTGTTGCCTGCAGCTTCTTGCCTGGGAGTGAGAGGGACTGGACCTGCTCTCTACATCCTTGAAGCAAAGATTCACAAGAGCTTATTGCGTGTCCTCCTATTTTCCGAAGTTTCAGGGCCACAAAATATTTCTTGCAACTCCCCTGGAGCTGCTGGACTCTGCCATCTGTGAGTCCTACTGTTCCTTTGGTGCCCCCTCCAGTCCTGGGCCTGAGAGGTGGGCTCTGCAGCTGTTTTTCTGCCAAAACCAAAGCATCGACTTGACTGCATGAGAAAAATCAGCATATCGCTCCCCGACGCAGTGCTGAATAGATGATGACATTGGTCCGACTACGAAACTCGACAACAATGCAGCACTGATTCTTTGACTCCCTCTATGAGTTCAACAATAACACAGCACTGAACCTTCAACACTGTCTGCGAGGCTCATATCAAATGCAGTGACCAGACTGCAGGGGTAAATTTCAACTCATTGTGTATTCAAGGTCAACGTTTTGTTCTATACAAGGTAATATTTCAGAGGGCCCTTTATGTGTTCGGTAGCTGGCATGCACTCCATCATGGTGCCCTGAACTTTGGATTTCTACTGGCCCCTCACAACCTCAAGTAACCTTTTGACTCCTAGTAACTTATTAGCATTGTTTTCACATTTAGGTGCCGATTCCGATCCTGTAAAATCCGGGTACGATTCGTCGTACGGAGCGTATTCTCCATACGACTCGTACCCAGGAAATCTACCGTACAATCCAGCAAGTACGATTCGTACAGAAATACCATTTCCGTATGAATCGTACAAAACACCGTACGGCTAAAAAATACCTACGAGTCTGATCCTGGACAGCGCGTACGCGACGTCCGTACGGAGTCAGGCAGCGTTTTACGGACCAGCAAGTACGATTTGTCCCTACGTCAATCCGCACAGCTATTTTTTTATGGCAGCCAAAAAAAGCCGGAAAACTGAGTCCGACGCGAAAACGGAGCCCCGGTACACAACGGACAGCCATGGACCCCATCCTACGTGTCATCCGGGGCCCTCTTAGACTACGACCTGGTGCACCGAAACCGACGCACACGCCGCAGAAGGTGAGAACAACACCCAGGGGCCAAGGGGGGGTGAGGGGCAGGAAACATACCCCCTACCCAAATTAAAACCTACAATATTGAGGACAAACATTAACTCAAGGGTCTGGTCACTCCGGGGGGCATGTCCACCAATCCCTGCGTCACGCAACAACGGATGTGGATGTGTACGCCTACCCCTACAGCAACACTACAATAGTGATACGCACCGTACTCACATATACATAGCGTGGGTACAGTCCGTAGCACTATATCAGTGGAGCCGTGGGGGTACATGTGGTAGGGACCGTACACACGCCCCCAGAGCGTGTGTACGGTCCGTATCACCATTGTAGTGGTGCAATAGGGGTACGCTTGGTACGGACCGTACACACGCCCTCAGAGCATGTGTACAGTCCGTATCACCATTGTAGTGGTGCCGTAGGGGTACGTGTGGTACGGACCGTACACACGCCCTCAGAGCGTGTGTACAGGCTGTACCACGCGTACCCCTACGGCACCACTACTATAGTGATACGGACCGCACCCATGCATACATAGCGTGGGTACGGGCCGTATCACCATTGTATTTGTGCCATAGGGGCACGGGTGGTACGGACCATACACACCCCATGAATGCGGGGGTACGGTCCGTATCACACATACCCCTATGGCACCAGTACATTTGGGAAACAAGGCGTACACAAGCCACGAATGTTGGCCTACGGCCTGGTGCAGCATATTACCACTATATTGGTGTGTGTGTAGGCCCAGGACAGCAGTGTACTGCACCAAGGGGGTGGGTGGCTGCATAGGATTCCCAGCAGTGGACATACATGTGAGGGGTGGGTGCAGAGGACTCCCAGCAGTGGACAGACATGTGAGGGGTGGGTGCAGAGGACTCCCAGCAGTGGACAGAGACATGGGGGTGGGTGCATATCACTCTCAGCAGTGGACAGACATGTGAGGGGTGGGTGCAGAGGACTCCCAGCAGTGGCCTGCAATATGAGGGGTGGGTGCATATCACTCCCAGCAGTGGACAGACATGTGAGGGGTGGGTGCAGAGGACTCCCAGCAGTGGACAGACATGTGAGGGGTGGGTGCAGAGGACTCCCAGCAGTGGACAGACATATGTGGGTGGGTGCAAAGGACACCCAGCAGTGGACAGACATGGGGGTGGGTGCAGAGGACTCCCAGCAGTGGCCTGCAATATGAGGGGTGGGTGCATATCACTCCCAGCAGTGGACAGACATGTGAGGGGTGGGTGCAGAGGACTCCCAGCTGTGGACAGACATGTGAGGGGTGGGTGCATATCACTCCCAGCAGTGGCTTGCAACATGAGGGGTGGGTGCATATCACTCCCAGCAGTGGACAGATATGTGAGGGGTGGATGCAGAGGTCTCCCAGCAGTGGACAGAGTCATGGGGGTGGGTGCATATCACTCTCAGCAGTGGACAGACATGTGAGGGGTGGGAGCAGAGGACTCCCAGCAGTGGCCTGCAATATGAGGGGTGGGTGCATATCAATCCCAGCAGTGGACAGACGTGTGAGGGGTGGGTGCAGAAGACTCCCAGCAGTGGACAGAGACATGGGGGGGTGTACATCATTATCAGATGACCACAACTCGATGGGTGTATGTACGCATCCCTAACAGTGGACAATGATGATAGTGCCATAACAACACATCACTGACAGCAGTGTCCCACTCCCAGGTGGATGGATATCACTCCCCCACTGCATGACACCCCACATGTGGGTGTGAGGACAAATAACACATGCATACCCACCCCTGGCGGATGCAGCACAATACACACACTGAGATCATGCCACAAGACTGTATAGTCATGTCACTGCCTACTAAACTAAGAGAGCCAAAGGGAACACACACTGTCACGCACATCCCAGGACTGATAGGAATGTTCAGGTGCTGGGCCAGCCACCAAGATGTTGTCTCTCATGGAAGGACTAGGGTGGAGTTCCCACAGATACAATGCCCACAATTGTGAGTCAGGTGCCCAAATACCCTGCAGAAAAAGTACCATATGTGTGCTAGGCCGGGAGTACACACATGCATAGTGCTGAAAAGGGAGAATTTCTACATGAAGGCATTTCGACATACTCAATACACAAGTACAGTGAATAGCAAGGATGGCACAGACGATGCAGCCGGAGACATTGCTGAGCAGGCATGGCCATAGTTGAAGGGATCCGTCACCAACAAAGGAAATCTAGACACAGGTCAGCACAACAATTGTGCAACTCTTTGCAGGGAAGATGTCAGGTGCCACAGAGGAAGGAACACTCCTTGGGACAATGTCTCAAAACCAAAATAATACACACTAACAATGATTCTTTGCAGAGACCTTGTGATGGCACACAGAAACCATTGTCCACCTCAAGGCCATCAGAGTAGAACATTTCTCAGAACCATACCACATTACCATTACACCAACTCCAGGAGCCTCAGCACCAACATCAATACCTGAAATGCAATAGTGTGCAAAGTAAAAATAAATGCTTTATTCAGCATAAAAAAAAACATGAAATGACACTATATACAAAGGCCAATGGCCAGTCCACAATAGAAGTCCTTGGGGGGACACATGGGCACGCGTCTCCCCTAGCTTGCCTGCACATTGGAACCCTCAGGTTCGTCGACCGGAGGGGGCATCATGTGGGGAAGGACCAGGCACCGCAGGGTCAGGAGGGGGAAGGGCAGGTGTGGTGGGTGCAGGGGTGGATGTCTCCAACGCAGGGGATGGGGCAGCGTCAAAGGTGGATGTTAGCATGTCGCTGCACACTGCTGCCAGGGCGTCCAGGGTAAGCCCTGCACCGGAAGAAACCCCAGGGCCAACGGAGGGTGGGTGGCCAAGGGGGGGTGGCCGAGGGATGCGGTGCAGGGCTCTTGGGGGAGGGGGTGGACAGGGGGGGACTTGACCACCCTGGCCGGGGACTTCATCGCCCGCTTGCGGGGTGGTGTCACAGTGTGGGTGATGGCCAGCTCTTCGGGTGTCAGTTTGACAGGGGAGCCAAAGGGAGTGCTTTTGGAGGGACTGGGTTGTGAGGCCTGCGGACTCAGACTGGGGCTGCGTGTATGTTTTTTTGCCCCAGACCCAGTGGGTGTGCCTACATCCCCTGAGTGTGCGTGACAGGTGGTGTGCTGCCTGTGTCTGGTGGGGTGTGTGCTTGGGAATGTCTGGGTGTGCATGGGACAGGTATGGGAGAGGGAAGTGTGGATGGGGCTATGGTAGGGGGGGACGAAGCGCTGCAGGAGACTCACTGCTGCCGTCAGTGAAGAGTCCATGGACCGCAGAAACCTGCGTTGCTCAGACATCGATGCTGACAAACCCTCCATGAACGCCACCATCTGTGTTAGCAATGTGGTGTGGCCATGGAGGACAGTCAGCACTGATGCCTGCCCAACCTGCAACTGCCGCAGTATGTCCACAGACTCTGCACTGGGGGCAGCAGGGGTGACAGGGGCAGGGGGTGCGGTGCCTGTCCCGAAGGAGACATGGTGGTGCCCTGCACGGACAGAAGGGACCGGAGCAACTGGGAGGGCGGTGCTGGGAATGGAGGAGGCAGGGACAGATGTTGGGCTGCTGCCATGTGTTGTAGCAGCCTCCGCCCCCTCGATGAGGTCAGCCTCGGACCCGTCTGCGTCGTAGTTGGATTCGCCACCAGACAGGTCCTCTGACTGACTCCCCTCGCCCTCTGGGCCACTGGCTCCCGCAGACTGGCCAGCACTGGTGGCACTGGTGCTGGGTCTGGTGCTGGGTCATCCAGGTCCATGCCGGTGTCTCCCTCGGTTTCCAATGATGATGCTGTGGGCAAGGTGAAGAAGATACAGAAAAACATCAGTCACCTGTATACATCTGACACATGAGTACAAAAACAATAGGTCACAGTGCATATCAGGCAATGCATCATGAGTAACAGCTAGATTACTCCGGACACATGTAAGCCCTGTACTCCCCAGTTTGTAGACCCACCATGCCACTTGGACACAAGGAACCATAGGACACACCAGCCCAAAACTTGAATGAGAAAACACTGAGGAGCTAGTGTCTGGGAACATGTGAGCACAGCAATACAATGAAGTCATGCCACCTCTGTCTTGTTTACCCTGAAAGAAACAGTAGTGGTGCCTCCAAGGCAAAGTAACACACCTCAATACCAAAGGTGTTCCCACAATCAGAGACCTGTAAGTACTTTGGAACACAAAACGAAAAAAAGTTGGTCCCTTGGGAATCACAATACTTCGACATGGTCAGAATGTGGGAATGTGCCATTTTGTGAACAGAACACACATGTGCCTTCATAAGAGATGGCTCCCAAGGAGGTGCACACAAAACTACATTTACCCAGTCATTGAAGAAGCTGGCAGCCTTCTTTAAAGAAGCCACTGTTAGAAAGAAATGTAGTTGCAGAAAGTACATATACATGGGCCCACGGAGGGCTTGATGACTTGACACTCGTAAGATGGTATCACCAACAACCAAGGACCTACCCAATCTCCACAACACTGGGGGAACATGTATATGTAGAATCAGAAAAACAATCTCATTAGAACAGTGCCTTCTTTAAAATTGTGCCAGTGTGTTCCCTGAAAGTGTAAAGGTGGTTTGGTGTGCACTTCCTTGGGAGACATCTGTCATGCAGGCACATTATTGTTCTTAACAACAAAACATCAAACTAAAGCATAGACAACATGAAGACCCGTTGACAAGTGTTGTGATTGCCAAGGTACAATACCCTGTGACTAACAACTTGAATTATGTCAGTTGTCACATGGCCATCCGTTACCTGATGACACAGTTGCCAACACATCTGACCCACTGCCAGTCATGTGGAGTGGCACACATGTCCAAACCCAGGACAATGCATGAGCTAATGGGCCTGCTATTGTGTTGTAAAAAGGCATACCTGCACTGAGGAGACACCCCAATGGCAAGCCAGAATGTCCACACAGATGTCAGCACACAAAGACCAAACTACGTAGCATCTTGCCCACACACTGGTGCAAAAAATGAATGAGCAGGAATCATGTATCTAAACAATTGACACATGCTGCAAAGCACAAGCAATAAACCCTGCACAACATCACTGGGACACTGCACGTTGAGTCTCTGTCCAGCCAATTATCACACACAGGTCAGACCTGGCAAGGAGACATAAGGTCTGGCCATGTAGGCCTCGCCCGCACAAATCCCCCATACCTGAGACAATGTGATTGAGACAGATCAAGAAGTGACACCTCTTAATCAGGCTTTACTAAAATGAGCAACAAGACTTCCCAAATGTACTCCACATCACCTTGTGAGGCTGCCAACACATATTTGTGACAAACAACCATCGACAGATAGTTGTGAATAGACACACAGGCACTGCCCAGTGTGAGTATGCACAAGCCAAATGGGGTCTCCCTGTCCAGTCGACACATGTAGCACACTTTGGATAAATACAAATGAGGCCAGGGAACAATGCCACAGAGGCATACATATGCTGAACACACTGAGAATGTACACAGCGTTGGATGACACACATGATTACGAGGCAAGGGTGTCTCAGGGGACTGTAGTGGGCACACTGCTCCTTGTTCCTGGAATGATCTGACTGTAACATGAGCAACCGTCCTGGCACTATGCATATCTCCTACTCATGCACATCATGTCTGAGGCCACAACATTGGTCATGCATGCTGCAAGGGTGTTCATTTGAAACCTCACACTCCAATGTTGAGACTCATCATCAGTGCCAACAAATATGTACCCCCAACAGAGTGAACAGGGCAGGGCACAGTCAAGGTAACAACACATGTCACAGACCACCCTCCCACATGATGCTGAAAGCAATGTGCACTTGGATCAACTGGCAGGCTAGATGACCATGTGCAATTGTGATTACACACAGACCAGGGGACACATGTCAAGCAGGGGAAGGGATGAATAAGAGCACCGGTTGACTTTGAGGAACCGAATATGCACTGCACATATAAACCCTGGCAGTGTATCTAGGCCACAGAGCACTTCCAAAAGCTGGGGACACACAACACAACAAACAGACAGGTACCTACCCCCTCCTTGCTGCTTTCTCTCCTGTAACTGCCTATCCAGGTCAGGGAACACCACCGCCAGGACACGCATCATGTGGGTGGTTAGGCGCCGGCGCCCGCCGTGGGGGCGTGGAGGTGAGAGCCCCAGCTGGACCCGGGCGATCGACCGGGTCCAGCACCGGATGTCCTGCCACCGTTTTCTGACTTGGGCTAGGCACCGACTGCGACCCCCCGCCACTCTCATGGCCCTGATGATCCGCTTCCAGATCCCCCCCTTCTCGTAGGCAGTTACCTGTGAGGATGACAAAGTGAGACAACATCACTACACCTGCTCCATGTCACAGAGACACACATTTCAACATTGATGATATGTTGAACAGGGCATAGGATGCTGCCAAGGAATCCCATCTTACTCATATTGACATTGGCCTCTGTGGAAGCCCCAACGCACTACATGGCATTGAAACTACACAGGTGGCAGGAGTGGTGCGACACACTCCCTGATCATGGCACACACTGTTCATCACATGCAACACCAAGCTGATGGACAGCACCTCAAAGCAGTTACATGCTCCAGCCCACTGACGCAACCTCAGCAGAGTACACAGACACACACAGGCACAGATCAATCACCTGCCATTGGCAACAGCGGATACATACCTTACTCTGCACATGCGCCACTTGCCTGTGGGGTGTCACAGGTGTCGGGCTAGCCCAGCAAGTCAGACACACAGCAAGGCTTACTCCTCACATCAGATGGGTAGAGCTGTTGCCTCCTCCATGCAGCTGTGGTGCAACACTTCACATAGACACTCACCCACATGACAAGGAACCGTCACACACATCAATGTCCAGGAGGGCATACACATCACTTGGACACTCTCACCACAGCTCCCTCAACTCATACACATCTGTGGGTACAGTCACCTGTCACACCGGGGGGACCACTGAATCACCTCAGGACAATAGCCAAAAAATGCCCCCAAGGATTTGCCAGGCTGAATGTGTCGTGCAAAATGCAGTGAATGTCACAGTAAGCACAATGCAAGTGAGGAGTGCACACAGGAATTACTTCATGCTCTGCATGACAGACATAAGACTTTCCCCCCCCGGGACCCAGTCTAAATCTCATTGCATGTCTGTCATACCTGGACACAATGCCAGAAGTGACAGCCACGAAACAGGTGCACAGTCAAAGGTAGTGGGGTCAGCACTCACCTGCTCCCCTGGTCTCCCATACGGGCTGGGGTACTGTGGGAGGAGGACATTCAGCAAGGCCTCATTCTCCTCCATGGTGAATGGCTGGGCCCTCTCCACAGTCCGCAACATGGTGCCAGAGGAAGCACAGACAGCAGCAGTGTGGTTGACAGGAAAGTTGTGCAGGCAAGTGCCCTCTCATGGGTTCTGGCTGACTTATATCTGTCTTGCTGGGGGCTTTCATTTACAGGAGTACAGAGTGATTGGTCAGACTCATTTGCATCCTACGTTTCCTCCAATCCCTTTAAACATACACCAATGACACGATTTTGCATGGTTCAAATTTTGAGCATCATAGCAAGGCAAACATCACTTTGCAACATTGTAATTTTTAGGCCAACTGACTTTTCAAGCCCACATGATGGCCACATTGCAACTGAAATCTCTGCATCCATGACAACCAGCATACATTTTGGGCCTAATACTTGTCCCCTATGTAATTTTTGATTCAAAAAAACATGTACGGTGCGTTTCACACGTACCCGTACATGAACGGCACCACTACAATAGTGATACGGACCGTACACATGCTCTGAGAGCCTGTGTATGGTCCGTATCACTATAGTAGTGGTGCCGTAGGAGTACGTGTGTGTGTACGGTCCGTACCACGCTTATTCCTACGGCACCACTACTATAGTGATACAGACCGTACATACGCTCTGAGAGCGTGTGTACGGTCCGTATCACTATAGTAGCGGTGCCGTAGGAGTACGCCTGTGAGTACGGTCCGTAACACGCATACTCCTATGGCACCACTACTATAGTGATACGGACCGTACATACGCTCTGAGAGCGTGTGTACGGTCCGTATCACTATAGTAGCGGTGCCGTAGGAGTACGCCTGTGAGTACGGTCCGTAACACGCGTACTCCTATGGCACCACTACTATAGTGATACGGACCGTACATACGCTCTGAGAGCATGTGTACGGTCCGTACCACGCATACTCCTACGGCACCACTACTATAGTGATACGGACCGTACACACAAGGTGTGTACGGTCCGTAACACGCGTACTCCTACGGCACCACTACTATAGTGATACGGACCGTACATACGCTCCGAGAGCCTGTGTACGGTCCGTATCACTATAGTAGTGGTGCCATAGGAGTACGCGTGTGTGTGCGGTCTGTAACACGCGTACTCCTACGACACCACTACTATAGTGATACGGACCGTACATACGCTCTGAGAGCGTGTGTACGGTCCTTACCACGCGTACTCCTATGGCACCACTACACTAGTGATACGGACCGTACACACGCTCTCAGAGCGTGTGTATGGTGCGTTTCACACGCTGACACTGGTGATAGGAGGCGCACACGAAAGGAATGGAGGTTTCCGACTCGCACAAGGCTGTACATCAAGTCATTGTCATTGCAGACTTTCATGTGCAGGGCCTAGGTGTGTCAGGCAGTGATATTGCACATGTCTCCTCATGTAGTTGCACAATTGATGTGTGATGACCTGTGTACACATGTCATGTGTGATGGGACACTATGTGGCACACTTCCTCTTCACACTTTGCACATGTGTGCCTGTAGAACGAACATGTCAAGCACAGCATCACTGGTATGGCACAGTCACCACCACCCGCAACTGTCCCCTGATGCCAGGTACAGGGACACTAACAACTGACATTTCACAATCAGCATGCCCCGATGTGACTATGTCATGTGTGTGTCATGTGTTCCCATGAGCTTGCTGTTACTGTTCTGTCAACTACATCTGCTGTTGCTGCATCCAACATGTGTCTGTGTGGAGATGGGCATGGCACACATCTACACACACCATGCCACATGTGGATTCCCACGTAAGCAGGGTCTGTATGCATCGGACATGATATTTTCACATGAGGACTTATCTGCGTCGTCTCAATGTCTTTGTTTTCTGTTTTCTCGTGTACCCCTTCATCACAATGTGTTGGATCTGTACATTTGACATTCCATGTGACCTGTGCGTCTAGCTTGCCGTCAGCCTGTCTGTATGAGATGACATCCTTTAAATGCAGCTATGTGGATGTATGTCACTCCTGTGATGTCTCTGGCAGTTCACTCAGACTGGCCCCCAGCTCGTTTCAGGGCATGTCATGTAGACTTGCCAATCAACGGGTGTATCTGGCTTTTTGTAGGAGTATCACCAAGCTAGCATACGTGTCCTGGATGTATCGCACACACCAAACTCTGTATTTAGCAGATGTGTAGTAGCAGTTGAGCATGTGCTCTGTTCATTGACATTGATGTTGTTATGCTCTCAATCTTCAACATTCATCACAATTTTCTGCAGGGCACCGCCTGTCCCCTGACCAATGCCAGACTTGGGTGCCATGAGGGAACGTGCCTGCATCCGACGTTACAGATTCACTCAACAGTTGATTGAGGACTTGACCGCCAAGGTGGCACCACACCTCCAACCGCGACACAGGTATCCTACTGCGCTGACTCCCAAGATGAAGGTGATGGCAGCCCTACATTTTTTTGCCACAGGTACATTTCAATTCACCATAGCTGATTTCTTTTGTTTACGCACAAGAGTTTATTAATTACCTTGGCGGCACGCTATTTCTTATAACAAATTTGATAAATCTTTTTTATGGCACAAATATCCATCAGTGAGCATCAAGACGAATAAAACACAAAACTAAACACATACATTACAAAAATAAATTGTACATCCAAAATATTTCCCCCTAAAACTATTTCCTAAAAATGTACACTTCTCAATCCTAGTGATACATTCGAAGGTAGTCCTATTGGCAAAAAAGGGGGTAAAGCCCTCTATCTTATTTCGTTATGCCAAATAACTAATGTATAAATCAAACAATAGGTGGACTCCTCCTTTGTCTATGTGTCGACGCGTTCGCGTTTCAGCCTCCACTTTCTTATTTGCTTCCTCAGGACAGGGATGAAATCTGTATGATATTCCAAGCTAGTCTTACTTCGGAGCAGAAAGGCTTCTACTATGGCCCCCTTCCTCTGTATCGAGATCCTCAATATCCTTGTATCATCTCGGGATGGCCTGGCCTTCTTCGTTTAACTCTTCGTGTACTCTGGTCAATTTCTTTTTACCAACGAGCTCTGCAACCGTCCGGCATATCCTCCTCTCGTATCGATTTACTGACGCGGCTGATGACGCTTCTCCGCAACCCAAGATCAGCTGCAGCTCACCGGTACAACAATGCACACAGGCAGACCAGGCGAGTGATTGAGAAGACGTTTGGCCTCCTGAAGAGCCGATTCCGGTGCCTTCACAAGACAGGCGGGTCCCTCCCATATGCACCGGCGAAGGTCTGCAAAATCTTCCTTGTGTGCTGCATGCTGCACAACATGGCAGTGGAGAAGGCAGTGCCACTCATCCTGGAGCAGGATGAGCAGGAACATCCACCCGTGGAGGATGAAGGGCTTGGTCACGAGGCAAATGAGGAGGAGGAGGAGGAGGATATCCGGAGTCAGCTCATACGCAACTTCTTCTCATAATGGTGAGTCACTGGGTCTGAGTGTGCACGCTTGGAGCCTTGGGTGGCATGTGTTGCAATGTGTGTGTCCAGCTGACTGTATGCTAAGTCACTTAGATGTGTGTTCTCATGTGTCACTCAAGTGATGATGTCATTCCACACATTTTAGCTGAGACACTTTCTTTTAAATTAGCATGGGGACAACATTGTTCATGTTTAGTATATGACCATGTATGCAGAGAAAAATATTTTAGCTGACTTCTTGTGTGTCTGTCATGCCCAGGTTCTTGCGCATGTTGTCTGCTCATGTCATCGTTGTCCTCCTGCTATTCCTCATGAGTATTGCAACGTGTGCTGAATCAGCGTTCCATGCACGGACATGGGGAAATGTCATTTTGGGTAAGGATTGCAGCAAGGCATTTTGGGGGTGGTGTGTTTTTGGAATGTGTGGGGATTGCTTCTGTGCATGTTGTGTTACCATGCATACATGTCGACTCACCATGGGGCACATAACATGTAGCATGATTCCCATGAATTGACAGTCGCCCTTCGTGACAGTCATCTGTAATGGTTTTTGGATTCTGATGAAGGCATCAATGTGTGTAAAACTTCCCTCTGAAACATACGGGATGCTACAGGTGGACATAGTGTGGGACATCCCCATGACAGGCTCAATGGGGAATTGCAGCCTCTCCGTGTGCAGCAGGAGGTCTTTGACTCATCTCCTTAACTTGTGTGCCAGTGCATTTGAATTTACAACATCCGTGTTGTGAAGGGGTGTCCAGCATAGGTCCCATATGTTTAGTCAAATGACCTGTGAGTCTGTTCATATTGATGCATTTCCCTTAGTGTGAGCTTGAGTAATAAAGGTGTTCCTCACCCTCCGAAGTGTCTTCTCTGTCAATGCAGGTCTCTTGCCACTTTGCATGCGTCATCTCTGGCATAGTTGTCAAAGATTGTTCATATGAGTGTATGTGTAGTTCGGCAACATGCATGCAGTTCTTCATGGCTAATAATCTCTATTGTGCATGAAGTCCATGGTTGTGTATGTATTTGGGCAGGTTGCTCCCACCAACGGGCCGTCAACGCCTGCTGAGGGTGTGTCTCCTGTGCGCAGCTCGGCCTTCTGTTTCCTGATCCTGTGTCAGTCATCTTTGGTGATTGTTCATCCATTTTCTCTGGGTGAGCCATGAGTAACCTGACACTCCTTCCTTTACATACGCCTGTTGCAGTTGTCCTTTCTGACTTCCTTGTCTTTGTGTGCTACTTTTGACCTAGTTTCCAGTACATGCCGCCTGCTGCTGCGGGCCCTGCGGCAAGGGCCCATCAAGGTCCCAGATTCTGCAACACACACGCCTCTAAGATGCTCCTCCCTTCCTCCCTCCACCCATTCATTAGGCTGTCATCAGCGTGTCTGTGCCACTGTTGCGGCAACGCGGTGCCAAAGGCAGGACCGTCAGCGCATGCAACGTGCACATTGCACGACCCTCATGGCCTTGCATGACCCACATCACACAACAGTCTCATGTTGCAGCCACCCTCCAAGCAATGTCCAAGCGAAAATCAACCGCCTGCTGTCAGGCATACCCTAAGCGCACACACCACACCTTCGCATGCTGAGTGTGCAACTCCAACTGCCTACACAGCACTGCCCCGCCTTCCAGGCCCTGTCACACCAACCAGGTCATGTCCCTCCTACTCCACACCGGCTCTGTCCGCCAGCACGCCATTGGACTCTGTTACCTCCTCAACACAACAGACCCACACATCACCTTCATGACAGTGACCTGGATGGAAGCTTCCACAGCACACAACTTCTTCATTGTCATCTCAGACGGATACAAGAGCACCCGCAGGGAAGGCACTAACAATCCCGGAGGATGAATTGATATCTATTCCCAAGTATGCACTCAGGGTCACAAATCCGGTTTGGCACAAACTCCCTGCAAACCCTCAGAGTAACACTCATCTACAGATCTCCAGGCCTACATCCACAATTCCGCAAAGCCATCAACACGTCCATCGTCACGCACGCCCTCACATCCACAGTATACATGTGGCTGTGGGCCAGGTACTTCTGGCTGGATGAGAACAACACCAGCATCCATCATTGGCCAATCCACATTAGCATCCACGTCTCAGACGGGCAACACACTGCCACACACCCCGCTACCAATCCCCCAAAGATGCTTGATGTAAGTCAACACAGACATGCTATGTGGGACACTGGAACCAACACCACTGCCACACCCTGCAACCTCACACACTGGATCAGCAACTGATCCAACAATCTAGCCACGTTGACGGACTTTCCTGTGACGCACATCAACAATTAAGCCACCTGGGACAAGGCAGACCTACTGGACTCATACACGTCTAGCAGGACTCTTGTGCACAGCTTGCAACACAAATAACCATCAGTGGCCCAGTTACAACCCTGGAAAACGGCACACACAGCCATCACCATATCATCAGCAAGGACAATTGGAGATCCTTCAGATAGGGCCGAGGCCAAAAAAACGCACAACATCAAGGAGCTCATCAGCATTGTGAGTGCACTGACATCAGCTCTCCATCCAAAAGACACCCCACCCTTGCAAGGCTGAGCCAATCCCTTGCAACTTTCTACCACTGCAAGCTCATCGACATACACGCAAGCCTTGGCACACAGAGGCAGAACGCACTATTATACGCAGGACCAACCACCCTCAGGTTTTGGACTTCCATCATCAGCAGATACAACACCCGGCTCATGTGCAACATCCCCTGGGGATCTCCATCAGGACCCTTCCCACACAACCACATCATTCCCCATCCTTGTAGCCCATGTCCAGCACGTCATGTATGTATCATTGGAGTTAGCCACATTCCATGGTAGATAGAGGCATGCAGTGCCCCAGGCCCTTCTTAGACAATGGACGGCAGGAACGCTGGCTCTCAAGGAACCTCAACGTGCTTCCCTAGCCAGCAAATGTCATCAGGAAGACAGTCAACGAGCAACTGACAAACTTCCTCCATGCAAAGAGCTCCAGGCAACCTGCACAAGACCGTCTTCCACAGTAATCACCCCACTGCAACCGTCATCATTGCTACCAACACCGACAACTTTGCCCTGCTTAACAATGGTGAGGCCACCCCCCTTGACCTCTCCACAGCATTATGCACGATGTGCTCACACGCTGTCAGTTCACACATCTCCAACACTGGTATCCAGGGGATGGACCAGGATGAAATCACGAAGTAGCTCACCAGCAAGGCCATGGGAGTGGGACTCAAGCCTTCAGCATGTAGTTCAGTGGCGTCATCTGGTACATGGCCCAGGGCTCATCTCTCAGCGTGTCAATCTTCAATGTGTCCATGACCCCCCTCTCCACCATCACATGCGCACACAACCTCATCATCATCTCGTATGCCATTGACAGCCAGCTGCTCCTTATCCTCACCAAAGACACAGCCATTGCCAGTTCCAACCTTCAAGAAGGCATGAGGTCCGTTGATGAATGGCTGAACATCAGCCACCTGAGGCTGGACTTGTACAGGACTGAGGTAATCATCTGAGGATTGTCCCCTTACAGCTGGGTCAACTCCTTGTGTCCCACCCACCAGGGCACTGCACCAGCACCCAGTGGCCACGCACACAAGATGGTGTGCATCATGGACTCGTCGCTCACATTTGCCATGCAACTCACCAGCATCTGTACCTCATGCTGCAACACCCTCCGCATGATGCACATGACCCACAGATAGATCCACTCCAAGGCAAGACAGTCCGTCCCCCAGGTGCACGACACCAGCCGTGTCAACTACAGCCCCGCCCTCTACGGAGCAAGTACAGCCAAACTCCCGGAAAACTTATCCACATCCAGTGTGCATCTGCACACCTCAGCTTCAACATCCCGCGCCCCAGACACATCACCGTCCACCTGAGATAGTTGCAATGGATCACTGTCTGCTGCAGGATGACCTTCACACTCCTCACCCACACTCAGGAGGCAGTCCACAACCCCAGACCCCAAATCAACCTTGGACGTCTGTCATCCAAGACCCCGTTGGGCCAACTCCGTGCATTCAACCTTGCCCTGGCCAACATTCTTCACATCCACCGAACTCCAGCATGCAGGACATAGTTCTCCCACCTGGCTAAACATACCTGGGACTCCCTCCCCGGGAACCTCCACATGAGCCATGACCTCTACACCTTAATGATACTCTTCCAAATTGGTCTGTCCACACAGTATTGCAAGCCCCCCCTCAGCACCTTGAGGCCATCACGGGTGAGTATTGTGCTCCATGTCTGTATTGTATGATACATTGTGATCCATGTGTGTCCTGTACTGGACTCAGATCCCAGGGTATGGATGGCTGGAGTTAATTCAACACTCAGGCATAGTTTGACATTTCTCCACACATATGTTGTGGACTCATGGAAAATGACTGCAACATCTAATTAAAGAAATTTAGTTTTATTCTCGGTGGGGGGCGTGTATTGTGGGAAAAAATAGGTGCTATACAGTGTGCCTAGAATCCAAAGTTCACACGGGGAGATGGGATCCTTGGCATTTGAAGTCATCAGAGTCCAGAACACAGTGTTTGTCATCATTGGTCAGACTGTGACCAGCAAGTCCATGTGGCAGAGAATGTCAGTAAATGAGGTGCTGCTGTTGCGCATAAAGACCAGGTGCCAGGCCAGGTGACCTGGGAGATGTGGATGGTCCGCTGCCTCTCACGGTCTTTTCCGTGGACGACCCACCTTCCTCGCGGGACCCTCAGATGCAGGCCTTGACAATGTTTGGGACGCTCCGTCGGACGAATCCTCCTCCTCCTCCCTCCCTGTGGCTGGTGGTGGTCTTCGCCTGGTGGCACAGGGAGGGTTGCCCATATTGTCGGCGATCCGACAGAGTGAACGGCTTATGTCCGTTTGCACCGCCAGAAGCTCATCCAGTCTTGCCTCCATCCGTCCTTGGTGTTGTTGTTGACTGGCGTGTTGCCCGGCCTGCTGGTTCTTAATCTCTGTGAGGGTCTCCACTACCTGGCTGATGGCCCTGGTGTCACGCCAGTATGCGTCCATGATGTTTCGTATGTGCGACATACCGGTCCCTTCAGCTGGCTGGTCAGGTTCTCGCCTCTGCCTGCCTCCACTCCCACCACCCCTGCCCACACAAGCCTGGCCTGCCGTTGTGGGCACATCAGGTCTACGGGACCCCTGAGGGATGGCAGTTGTGGGGTTGTCTGCCTCCTCCTGGGTGCCGGCAAACCTTGTCCCTCCAGGTCAGACTGGCTCAGATGTTCAGTGCGGGCAGGGCTCCTGGGTGTCTCCTGGGATGTGGCAGGAATGGGGGTGGTGGTTGGCACAGATGTACCTGAAGCAGGAGCTGCAGGGTCTTGGAAACCAGAGGGTCCAGGTGGGTTGGGGTCATCCACGGAGTGTTGAGAGGTGTCGCTGCCGGTGGGATCAGGTTCCACCTGAGCCTGGGACTGTGATTCTCCCCCCCCCATTGTTGGGGGAAGATCCATGACGTTGCCCTGTGTGTGAGAGAGAGACAATGTTAATGCTGTTTCATGCGACATCCATGTTTCATACGTATTCAAGTTGGCACAGTTCCTCCTGGTAGCTGTATGTGCCTAGCATTCCCCTCACTGTTCACTTGTGGATGGGTATGTTGCGGGGGTCTGATTGATATGTTCTCCTGAGTGTTTGACATGTAGATTTTTGGCTTGGATGCTTCTTTGGCTATGGATTGATCTTGTTGTGTCACATGTCCATTGTGAGAGTGGGTAAATCCATTGCCTGCCCCGGGGGTGTGTGCTTGTGTAAGAGGTGTGTATGACAGGGCCTGCTGGTGGGTGTAGTGTGATGTGGCAGTGGGTCTCTCAGGTGATGTATCTGTCCCCTCATGGTGCATGCTGCCATGACAGTGAGTGTGAGTTCCTGTCCTAGATATCTGAGCTTGTGGTGTTGGTGTTTGAGTTTACAGTGGTCACAGGAGGGCCTTGTGCTACCTACAGCAGGGCCAAGTGTCAGCTACCTTGTCAGTACTTTGCCAGTCCCTGTGAATTTAGCATGGTGCATGGGTATGTACCTGGGCCATATGCGCTGAGGGCAATGGTATCTGATTCTGAGTTGAACAATGTGTTTTGTGAGACCCAGCATCCCGGACATCCAGTCTTGGGTTTGTGCTTCGTGTAGCCTGGGACAAGGCATGGCCTTGCTTTGTGGATGGGGCATACACATGTTAGTGGCATGAGCGTTATTTTTTGAGTGTGGTGGTGTCCGGTGAGGGCTAGGGGGTAGTTGCGTGCATTTGGTGTAGTTGGGGTGTGGATGCCATTACCCCCATGTTACGTAAGTTGTTTGTGTACTCACCAGGCTCTGCAACTCCTTCGACTCCGTGTTCTCCCACCGGCGGAAGCAGAGCCATCACCTTTTCCTCCCAGGGATGGTAATGTACCGGTCTGCGGGGCAGCCCACCTCCAGTGATGTTGCTCTGGGCGTAGTCCTCGTTCATTTTGCGCATGACTGCCCTCCGCAGATCGTACCACCTGGCTTGGCATTCACTCCTGGTCCTTCTGATGGGCGCAACAGCATTCACCCTATCGACGATCCTCTGCCACAGGCGTGATTTTTCGGCTATGCTGGTCTGTCTGACCAATGTTCCAAAGAGCTGTGGCTCGACTCTGATGACTTCGTTGACAAGGATGTCCAGCTCCTCCCTTGTGAACTTTGGATTCTTGTCTGTGGGCATGGTGTGGGGTGAGGGTGTGGAATGTTGTGGGTGTGTGGCTGTGAATGTGAAGGTGTGTGTGGGAATGTGAAGAGGGGGTATGTGTGAAGGAGTGTGTGTGAAGGTGTATATGTTAAGGTGTATGGGAGCAGTTGTTGGGGTGTGCTCTGTAGCTGCTGTGAGTCTGTTGCAAAGGCTCATGGTTTGTGTGTGTGGGCCCTTTTTATTGGTCCATTTGTGGGTGGGCCTGAGTTTGAAATTTTGGTGGGTGTGTTATAAGAGGTGGTTGTGAGTTTGGGCCTCTGTTTACCTGTTTGGATGTGCCAGGTCAGTCATTTTTATGTTTTTTGTACTGTAGACGTGTTTTGTGGTGTTGTGCGAGTCGAATTGACCCTCCTTGTGCTGTTTTACAGTGTCCTGGTTCAGTACGAGTCGTTTTTGCGTATTTAAGGTGCATCCATACGCGATGTTGTTGTACCGTGCTCGCATATGCAATGTTGTTGTAATGTCCGTACATACGCGATGCTGGTGGACGGTGCTGGGGTACGGTGCATCCAAGTACAGGGCTGGGGTACGGTGCTGGGGTACGGTGGGTCCAAGTACGGGGCTGGGGTAGGGTGCTGGGGTACGGTGCGTCCATGTATGGGGCTGGGGTATGGCGCGTCTATGTATGGGGCTGGGGTACGGTGCGTCCAAGTACGGGGCTGGGGTATGGTGCTGGGGTATGGTGCGTCCAAGTACGGGGCTGGGGTACGGTGCTGGGGTACGGTGAATACAACTACGGGGCTGGGGTACGGTGCTGGGG
The DNA here is from genome assembly GCF_964204655.1 of Triturus cristatus. Lineage (NCBI taxonomy): Eukaryota > Metazoa > Chordata > Amphibia > Caudata > Salamandridae > Triturus > Triturus cristatus. The sequence goes on along the minus strand of NC_140592.1, from coordinate 1,072,302,580 downwards.
TACGGTGCATCCTTGTATGGGGCTGGGGTACGGTGCATCCAAGTACGGGGCTGGGGTACAATGCTGGGGTACGGTGCCTCCAAGTACGGGGCTGAGGTACGGTACTGGGGTACGGTGCGTCCATGTACGGGGCTGGGGTACGGTGCTGGGGTACAGTGCATCCAAGTACAGGGCTGGGGTACGGTGCTGGGGTACGGTGCTGGGGTACGGGGCTGGGGTAGGGTGCTGGGGTACGGTGCATACAAGTACGGGCTGGGGTACGGTGCTGGGGTACGGTGTGTACAAGTACGGGGCTGGGGTACGGTGTGTCCAAGTACGGGGTTGGAGGACGGTGCTGGGGTACAGTGCATCTAAGTACAGGGCTGGGGTACGGTGCTGGGGTACGGTGCTCCAAGTACGGGGCTGGGGTAGGGTGCTGGGGTACGGTGCGTACAAGTACGGGGCTGGGGTACGGTGCGGACATAGGGGGGTTCGTTGCTGACATACGGGGGGTACGGTGCTGACATACGGGGGGACGTGCGGACATACGTGGGGGAAAGAGGGGGGCTGTCTGACTCGTATCCAGGGCACAAGTTTACCCGGGATACGAGTGGTACAGAGTTCGCTCCGTACGCAACGTTTTACATACGCTTGTATATTCGGAAGGGCGTTACGGATCGTACTTATGCGCTCGGACTTCAGTTTTACGATTTGTATGTAAAACTGTCCGAGTACATCTCGTAGACCTTTTCCCGATTCGTATGTATTTTTAACGTACGGATCATACTTCACCGGTGGGACTGGACTTGTACGATTCGTACGTAAAAATATACGGATACGAGTCGTACGGGAAAAAATGTTACCCGATCGGAATCGGCACCTTAATCTTTAACAATTCATATCCCAAGTTCTTCTTCTTGGATTTTTGTTGTTTGGTCTTGTTTTACTCAGATAAATATTGTCTATCTGTCTACTCTGGTGTGGAGTCGTAATATGATGTTTTCACTGTGTTTCCCTGATTAAAGTGTGCACAGATTCTTTACAGATTGCCTCTTAAGTTAAGCCTGACTACTCTGTGACAAGCTACCAGAGGGGGAGCACAGATTAATTCAGGTTATGTATCTGACTTACCCTGACTAGGACTGTGGCTCCTGGTTGGACAGGGTGTATACTGTGCCAACCAGAAACCTCAATGTCTTACATTGTTGATCAGTGGTGAGGATAGGACTTTTGTTTGTGCAGTACCTTACAGTAACTCGGTGTACACTATTATCCACAGTCGAATCAATTGTCTCTGATCCCATATTTTTTTACTAATCTTTTCAATTGGCATTTTATATTTTTCAATTCTCCCTGATTGGCATTTTTGCTTTTCATTCTAAATCATGTCTCTGGTTGGTGGTCCCATAACACTCCTGCACCTGCAAGCACTGATTTTGAGTTGTTCAAGTTGGAGAGGAATACAGTACAGCAAATCAAGCATTTTTGCAGGTAGTTTCAGATTTCTACCAAAGGCTTCACCAAGAAGCTGGAGATACAAACGGCGCTGCAGGCCTGGAGAGAAGATAGGCATGCAGCACATCTGTTCCCTGAGGAGAAGGATGATGAGGAGATAGAGGAGGTTGAGGAGGAGGACCAAGATTCAGTGGAGAATCTGGGACTACCTGTGAACCAGGGAGCTGATACCTTGCAAGGAACAGTGTTTTCCGCTGGACTAGGGTGACCTCTAAAGGCCTGTCCCTAGAGGAGCTGGTGGACAGGAGAAGAAATGTAAATGAATCTGGTTCAGCTCAAATTGAAGAAGGAGAAGGCCTTAGAGGAAAAGAGTAGGCCTTTGAGGTGAAACAATTGGCCATAGAGGAAAAGACGATGATGTTGGCTCAGTAGTTGAGCCTGAAAGAGCTGGACATCAAGGCCAAACAGGTGGTGCACAGCAGTGATGGTGACAGCAATTCTTCTGTGCCCTCTGACAGGAGGGTTCATATATTCAACAGTCTAGTGCCTGATTTTTTGGTGGGATACAATATAGACAGATCGTTTGAGGCCTATGAAATTACATTCCAAATGCACAAGGTTCCTAAAAGCAGATTGAGGGGCTAGTCTTTAGAGACATATAATCAGTGAGAGTAGAGATTCTCTACTAGCCCTAGAAGGGAGTGACAGGAGTATGTATCCCCCATGAAGGAGGTCCTAATCAGAAGGTTTAGTCTGACCCCAGAGAAATATAGACAGGAATTCAGGGATAGTCAGTAATTTTCCAAACAGAACTGGGTGGATTTTGTGGATTCTGTTTGCAACGCACTGGATAGGTGGGTAAAGGGCAGTGAAGTAAATGATTATCAGTGGCTGTATAATTTGTTTGCAACCCAGCATATATTCAGTCTTAGCTTTTTTTAGGTCTGCGCCAACACATTGTTGATAGTAAGCTCACTGACCCAAGAGATCTTGCTAATGAGGCGGACCACTGGGTGTGGACCCTCCAGAGGAAGGTGTCCAAGGGGATGCTCACAAGGGTGTGGAGGGTCCCCAACAGAAGAAGGAGAGGGGACAAAAAGAGCAAGGAGTTCTCTAAAGGCCCCCAAACTAGTTCTGGGGTCAGGGTTCCCATCCCCCTCCTGAAAAGAAAAAAACTATGATTGCTAACAGGATGAGCACTACAAAGGTAATGCCAAGTGCCGCAAGTGGGCACAGCCCCCAACTGATGGGCAGTCACTGGGGTTGGCTAATGTAGCGCTTGGGGAGGAGATTGCTCAAGATTGTTTTGTAGAGTCTGTACAGGTGACCCTATTGTCCCTGGATGATGGAGAGATGGCACAGAAAACCCACATGCCTGACAATACTAGGAAGTAGAGTCAATGAGTAACCATCAATTTGCTTTGGGTGGAGGCTTTGAAAGACACAAAAGAGAGCATGACTGCCATCAGGTGTCATCTGGTGTCTTCGGAGCAGGTAGTCCCTAACACTTGTGACAAGGGGGAAACCATTAGGTTTCTTCATGAAGCCCTCATCCACCAACCTAGTTGGTGGCATGCTTCATCATCGGGCCCACCCAGTGACACCAAGTGTGTCCCGGGTGTGCTACTACGCCTGAATACAGCGGAGCTGGTATGTTGCTGAGTGTGCAGTGTATGTGACGTGAAAGTGAAAATTTAAAAGGCTATACAGTGGTCCCAGCACCCGAGGGGATAATTAATGTTTAATATCTGGGCCTCTGTTAGCATTAAAAACAAGGCAAGTGGATGTGTGTGGAGTATATATTAGGACCTCCTACATCCAGGAGTGGTCTACATGTTTAAGCCAGGCCTTTGTTGTGAAACTGGCTTTCCTCCAGACCAATAAATAAGTGATGGTGCAATATATACTTAAGTGAGCATTTGATTGAAAAAATGTGAAGCACTCGGTAAGGTGCTATATATGTGGGAGGGGTATTCCCTCTCCAAGCATTACTGGACATACAACATGTATGACAGACAAACATACAGAAATGAGTCTTTAGCATGGTTGCTTGGATCACAAATAAACGTATTTGCCGGTAGTAAGGTGCAGTGTGAATGATAAAAATGCGGCAAAAGGTGTAACCGTACTGGTGGTGCGCTTATAGTTAAATTAGCAAGATATGCGTTGGTATATGTGGTGGGCTAGGAGACGAAAGCACACACACAGGTAAAAAGTGGATACACTAAGAAGGTATCCTCATGCTAGCGTTTTGCTGTGAATTCCCCAGGGGAGTAATCCGGGAGAGGTGTTGACCCTGAAAAGAGAGGAGGGGGCCGTGGGCTGTTATGGACCTGCAAAAGGAGAGGTGGCTTACCTGGACTGAAGATGGTTTGCATAGTACTCACAGCTCTGGCGGCCAAGACCTGCTGGGGACCTGTAGTTCCGTCACGGACATCCGAAGGAAGTGATCGTGGTTGCCACTGTTGTTTAAGTATGCTGTTAGTCATTGACTTCAGTTGGATCAGTGTTGCGTCCCTGTACTGGAGACATAGAAGAGAGACTGCACGTGCTGCAAGCTTGGAGCACAGTCATGGTACCCGCTGAATCAACCAGACACAGCGCCTGTGCAAGGGTGTAGCGTGCCACTGCTCTGCTTAGGTGCATGCGTATTGGAAATTAGCGTGTTGTCATAGAGATGTTGCGGGGCCTCAGGGATGAACGCATTGTCAAGGCCTCGTGTGGGCGTATTAGAGTGCTTATAGTACAGACTCGTGCCGCCCAGAAGGGTCAAGTGCAATTAAAATTAAAAATAAAATAAAATTAAAATTAAAGTGAACACTATAGCGGGCCAGTGTTACCTTAAGGAGTCATAAAGGTAACCTGAGTCCTGTATTATTCACAAATAGGCTAGTCCTTTCTGATTGACATATAATACCTGGGGATACGTACTAGCTAGCTAGTCCTCTCTCTCTCCTTGATAACTGCGTGCAAGTCCCTAACACTTGCCACCAAGTTTTTGCTTCTTGCAACCAAGAGATCCTCTACCCTTTGGCTCTAGTTCCCTTCGAGGGGGAGGGTGTCTCAGGTCTGCTGAAGCTAGCTTTGAGTCTGTCCATGCCTGTGGATTGTCTGCTGGGCAATGACCTTGAACACAGCATCTGGAAGGAGATGGAGCACAGGTCACATTTAGAGATGATGGGGTTGCCTTAATGGGTGTGTCAGACCACACAGTAAATGGCAGCTTGTGATTGTAGTCAGAAGGAACTGGAACAATGGCCCAGCTACCTGCAAGAAGGAGAGCAAGGGTACAGGAAACCCGCTCCCTGTTGGGTGGAGGCAGAACCTGAAAGGGATGCTCCAGTACCTACAGGGGAAAATGTGGATGACCGGGGAGCCTGCATGAGTTGACCAGCAGGAATGAGGAACAAAAGATGTGCCCTAATCTTGTGTGTCTTCGGCAGCAGGCTGAGGCCCAGGCAGCTGGTGATGCCTCTGGGTAGCACCTGATCTACTGGGAGAATCATCTCCTGTATAGTGAGCCTAAGATTTCAGAACCTGATGCAACACGTGTTGGTGGTACCTCAGCACTTTAGGACCTTCCTTCTAGGCCTGGGCGGTAAATTTCATTCCGCTCGCAGAATATGCGATATTTTGATACTTTTGCGTTCCGCAAAGAGTGCGAAAATTTCAAAACTTTCGCAATCTGCCGCAAAACGGATGTATTTTCTTGTTCGCGCTTTAAAAATGCACTCTCGCGCACAAGGTCGCAACTTTCTGGGTCCGTGCATTCGCCGACGAGTTTTCCTATCCGTTCGCGTGCGCCACGAGATGTTGGATTGTTGGTAGCCGGTCGCACTATCCCGCGAGAGTTTGCGATAACGAACACGTAATTCGACCCGGAACAGGAAATAAGCATTGCCAGTAAGATGGCCGCGCCCATAAGCGACCTCATGGGCAAGTTGGAGATATATTTCCCCGCGAGCACGCAAAAGCACATCGCGAACGAAATTCTGAGCTGGATTCCTCCTCCCACTCAGCAAAGCTCTATCTCTGAGCTACACACATTTTTTGTGGCTGGGCTGAGACACTCATGGCCTAAGCCTCTCGAGCTCTAAGTCAAGCTTCCTCATACTCAACTCATGCTCCATTTCCATTTTCTTTTCCTCTAGGGCTAACTTTCTAATTTGACATTCCAATTGTAACTGCCCTTTTAACTTGAGCTTGGCCATCTCCATTTCGTGCATCCTACACTCTTTTCTATCTGCCAACTCCTCTGGAGATAGACTTTTGCCAGAAACACTGCTACCAGCAGGGGAAGGGGTTCTCCTTCCTCTGGCCCATCCAGCTGCTCCTCTGCATTATCATTATCAGTGACATTCCTTGCTTCTACCCAGGCCCTCAGCGCCTTGTAGAACTCTGGCTTATTTTTGCATCCAGTAGTAGAAACATTGAATTTCTTGCAGAAGAACTTTAGCTGTTTTACTGGATAGCTGTCCAGTTTCTCTTCTTCCCATTCCCGTTCATTATCAACAGAGACTATGGATGCTGCTTTCTCCGCCATGGTTAAGCTTGGCAGTACTCAAAAATAGAAAGTCCCAAAAAGAAATCTACCAACAAGTATTCGTTGCGTTATGGTCTGCACCCACTAAGTAGTGTTCACCAATCACTGTACATGAGTCACAAATGCAAGTCCAGAATCCTCACCGCTGCTCACCAATGTTAGACTTGGGGGTCTCTAGTTGGCACAGGTATGCACTTGTGACAAATAGGGACCCTTGCCTCTAGTCAGGGTAAGGGGGGTACACTCCTAAAATAACCCCTGCTCACCCCCTTGGTAGCTTGGCACGAGCAGACAGGCTTATCTCAGAGGCAGTGTGTAAAGCATTTGTGAACACATACAGTAACCAAGTAAACACTACAAATGGACACCACACAGGTTTTATATCAAAAATATGTATTCTTTATATAGAGTTACCACAAGACCATTAAACGACAAAAATACACAGTACTGTTACTTTAGATGGTAGAATTTTGCTTAGTTCTCTTAAGTTCTTAGATGAGACACTTTAAGTCAATGTACCTTTTAGATGCGACACGCAGGGCAACGAAAGTGTTGCAACGATGTTGATGCGATGAAGTTTCTGGTGCAAAAAAAATAAAGATGTGAAGATCTTCCAGATGCGGTACGCTTCTCCGATGTTGCGAGAAGACTCGAGTCGATGCTTCAGCTGCAGCGGTGACACCCTTTACGCGATGCGACAACAGCGGCCTTGGCAGCGGCACTCTTCTCTGATGTTTGCGAGATGCATCCGCTCGATGCACTGTTGCAGCGGCGACACCCCTTTACGCGATGCGACGACAGCAGCTCTGACGGCAGCACGCTTCTTCGTCGATGCGAGGCGCTTTTCTTGATGCGGTGCAATGTGACAACTACGATGGTTGCGATGGCACACGCTTCTTCCTCGATGCAAGACTCTTCTCTTGATGTGGTGCAATGCGTCAGCTACGATGGCTGTGATGGCGACACGCTTCTTCGGCGTTGCGAGACACTTCCTGTATGATTCAAGACGCTTCCGCTCGATGCGATGCTGCAGCGGCGACACACTTTACGAGATGCGTCGACAACAGCTCCGACGGCAGCACGCTTCTTCTTGAGTCGCGCTTCCAGCTCCTTGCGACACGCAGTCCATCAAAAGGCCCAACAACAGCAGCAGGCACTTCCAAAGAACTCTAGGGAGCTGGGGGTGAAGTCTGCTGTTCCTGAGACTTCAGCAGGAGGCAACCTCTTTTCCAAGCCCTTGGAGATCCTTCACAAGTTTAGCAAAAGTACACACAAAGTTCCTTTCTCCTCTCTTTGGCAGTAAGGGAACCACTGCAGGCCAATCCCCTAGGTTCAGGGATAGTTTCCTCCTCAGCTTCTTCTGGTTCCTCCCTCAGCAGAGGTTATTCTTGTTTTCCCAAAGTGATCTAATTTCTTGGGATCAGGGTACCAATATTTATACCCAGAAATACTTTGTCCTCTGAAGGCAGAGGGGCCTTTGCCCAGTCCAAACCAGTTCCTGAGCACTCTGTTTACCTTTCCTTTCACAGTGCAGGGCAGAATTGTTAGACGCCCACAGGAGGTGGAGCCAGCATTGTGGAAGGCAAGTACAGTCCTGGAGCACTTTGTTGACAGGATTGCTTCTCTTCATTCACTGTGCAGGGCAGAGACATCAGCCACTCCCCAGGAGGTTGTGCCGGCATTGTGGAAGGTAGGCACAGCCCTATTCAGGTCCCATGTGCAACTCCTCCCACCCATCTAGATGCAGATCTCTCTATTCACCACTGGGGCACCTCACTCTGTCTCCTGGAATTCCCCAGCCCTGTCACTCAAACTCCAGACAAAGGAATACACACAGCCTAGCAGAGGCAGGTTTGAATGGTTAGACAAGAAAATACCTACTTTCTAAAAGTGGCATTTTCAAACCCAGAATGTTAAAACCAACTTCACTAAAAGATGTATTTTATCATCCTTAGTTCAGGCTTACTAATTTCGAATTTTTACCATGTTCTCTGAGTCAGTTAGGATTATAAGATGTAATAACCAAACTGCCCATTCTGGCCTATGAAGAACAGTTAGCCTTGCAATAGTGAAAAACGAAAATGGGTGTAATTCACTATTAGAACATGCCACTCACACCAGGGCATGTCCTACCTTATCCTTACAATGGACCCTGCCCTTGGGCCTACCATAGGGGTGTCTGATATGAAGAAAAGGGAAGGTTTAGGCACTGGCAAGTGGGTGCACTTGCCCAGTCAGCATGACAGTACCAGACTGCACGCAGGCTCTGCGATGGCAGACCTTAGACACATTTTACAGGCTGCTTCTGTGGGTGGCACAACCAGTGCTGCAAGCCCACCAGCAGCATTTGGATTACAAGCTCTGGGCACTCCTGGTGCACTGTACTAGGGTCTGACAGGTAAACCAAATCAACCAATCATGGAATCACAAATCATACATTAATTTAAAATAGAGAGAGAATATGCACTTTAGCACTGATCAGCAGTGGTAAAGTGCCCAGAGTCATAAAACAGCCAACAGGTCAGAACAAATATAGGAGGAAGGGAAAAAGTTCAGGGATGACCCTGCAAAAAGGGCCAAGTCCAACAGTTCCCTTTGTTCATAGTCAATCCCACTCAAACAAACAAAACCTTTATACACCAATTTGTGAATTTATTTGTGAAATCTCAAAGACGAAGCCTTAAATTCAATGGCCTATTTTGGTTTTATGTGGTGTTGTTTGTTTGACTGGGGGTATGCACCATGATGTATTTGTACTTCTATGCAATTTTTGTAATTTATTGTGGTAGCTGGCCTTCAGTTTCAGTAGGGGCCTAGTTATTTTTTGCGTATATATTTTCTTCTTTTGTAAAGGAAAAATGTTGCACTGTTTACTATATTTTCTCATTTTTTAAATTAGTTTTGCAATATTCATGTAATTCACTATGTGGCCTAGTCTGCCAATGGACCTTCCAGCCAGTAGGCCCAGTTATAGTCATGGGTGCATGAAAAAACTGTTTCCGTGGTGTCTGTTGAATTGAAATGTTATTTAGGCCATGGATGGCATTGGATTACATTACAAAATGTGTTTTTTGAGGAATTTCATGTGTTTTCCTTCTGCTAACAGTGTATAGGTGGGGTAATTATATTTGATGATTTTTTCAAGGATCTGTTTGCTCAGTTAATATTCATTTTTAGCATTGCTGAATTGATGGTGTTTTCTCTGTGTTATCCTGCCTCCTCGTTTGGCCAATGTGTGAATGTGTTCGCTATAGACAACCATTTGTCTTTGTTCCCCATGCCATGTGGCCATGGGCCATATTTTGTATAGTCAGTGTTCACAGCCCTGTATGTGTTCTTTGTTTTCCATGCCTCATGCTTGTTGTTGTTTGACCATGTGGCTGGTGGCTGTTTTGTGAAGGCAGACAGTGTGCTTTGGTCATAGACCTGCATGTGTTCTTTGTTGTGGCCATGCATCCTTGCTGGTTGTTGTTGTGACCATGTGGCTGGTGGCCATATTGTGTAGGCAGCCAGTGTGCTTTTGCCTTACGCCTACATGTGTTCTTTGTTTTCCAAATCTCCTGCTTGTTGCTGTGACCATGTGGCAGGCAGTAACTTTGTGTAGGTAGCCAGTGTGCTTTTTTTCAATAGGTGTGTATGCCTTCTTTTTTCCCTTTGCCTCCCTGCCCAATGTTGCTGTTAACCATGTGACACTGGCTGGTAGCCATTTTGTGCATCCAGTCAGTGTGCCTTTGCCAAAGGCTTACAGGGAAAGATGAGATATCAGTTTAATAATATGCTTGATGATATTTTCACATATTTTATTTGAATGTTCATATTTTTATTTTGTTATTTTAATTTTACATTTTTTAATTTAAATTCATTTTTAAATTTAAGGATTTAGATTTTAATTTAATTTTTTTAAATTGTAAATTATGTTTTCCCATTTTGCCGCAATCGACCTATCATCAATCCATCCATCCACCAAAGGGACACAGCCATACAACAGCATTCAGTTTTTAGGTACATGATTCAGTTCTTCCTGGACACCCTGGCAGCAGTGCTCTTTAGTGTAGACATTAGTATTATTCATTTGTGTAATGATGATGATTATTCCATTCCAACCTGGACCACACTGCCTGCCAAAGGCGCACACTAACCTCCAATTATTTAAAAGATTACTATTCCATTTAGTTCCCTGAGTGCCACAGTTGTCTCCTTTAGAATATATGGACATACATGAAAGAGGTCCATTCTGCAAATTGTGTGATATTCTCATTGGGAATTATGGTATAATGGTGTGGTTTGACTTTACAGTGGTTACCTAAGTAAACAAAACAACCACACTAATATTGCCTTTGTACTAATTATAATTGTAAATAATGACACGTTTCATACTAATTGCTTCTCTTGCTTTTTTTCTTTTAAGTGCACTAGAGAAGTGACATGACCCACAGTACTGCCAAACAGAAGGCCTGTGCAGTCACGACAGTCCTCCAAACTCTTCCGCCTGTGCAGCCTAGTGCGAGTGCCAAGTGAGAGCTTTAAGAATAATATGGCCACAAAAAAAGATGCTTCAATGATGTCAGTGAGAAGAAACAGCTTCCCACCAGTGACATGTCACCCAAAACCTTTTTTGGACCACCACATTATGTGCCTGCCGCACCAGCCTCTGCGGAGCAAGCTGAGAGAGCAACATTCCTGCATCAACAGCATTACCCCAACCTAAGCTCAGGACCATGTCTTTCAGTGAGGCATCCACTGCAATCATGGCAACACCACAGTAGCGACTTTGAATTGGATTTGTCCCTTTCAAAATCTAGTACACAATCATTACAGGAAACAGAGCAAACTGGACAGCAGTTGCAGCCAGCAATAGTATATTAGAGATTCAGCTTCCTTCTGAGCAAGAAACTCCTCTTTTAGAATCATTGGCTTCCAGATCTCCAACAAGGAAAAGACAGGCTAATACTTCACCATGCTCTCCATGCACCACTTCTGATGAAGATGATAGGGACATTGAGTGGACCCTGGCAGAGTCCAGGAGACAATAGGAGGGGCTAGAGAAATGAAAAGTTCATAAAACACTTATACTTATGGAAGGGGAAGATGAGGAGGATGACAACAATGAGGCAGTCAATTTGCAATGTGACACAGAGAAGTCTGACACAGGTAGTATCGCCAGATCCTATCTAATCCCAGCTGAGTCCCGCACCATCCCCTATCTCAGGAGAAGCAGAATGCAATCAATCACACTCCCACCTCCCTCAGTTCTTTTTTAAAACTTGCAAAGTACTTCCCCCCAGTTTGGGACTTTTTTACTGTTAACAAAGAGTTGCATTACAATATGCAGCATTTACCATACAAATGTTTGGTAAGCATGGTACAAATTATAGTACTGAATGCCAACAACACATATGTCAAACATCACACAATAAAGTGGGAGGAGCACCTAAAAAAACATGTTGAATGTGGGTACAGTGGTGTGGAGAGCCAAGGAACATCAGCTACAAGTCTAATCATGGTGGGAGGTGATAATGAGATAGAAGGTACCATTCCTAGCAGTACACCAGCAGAATCACCTACCTCTGTGACTTCACAATGGCACAAGACTCGGAGTGAGGTGGAGACATTATGGCATACACCATGGCATACACTGACTGCCCCACCACAATGCGCAATAATTCTACCACCATCATCTACTTCTCAAAAGATGCCTGAGTCAGTGGTCCCAGAAAATAAGAAAATCCAGGCTAGCAATACACGCATGTTTATGCAGGAGGGGCCCTATGAGCGGACCCACCCACACACACACTGGTACAATCGAAGCCAACAAAAATGTTAGCACTAGACCTCCTCTCATTTTATTTTGTGGAAGGAGTGGGATTCTTAGACTTTGTGGCAGCCATCGGCCTGAAATGGAAGGTTCCAAGTCTGACCTATCTTGCCAGAGTTGCAGTTCCATCGCTGCATCATGATGTGCTGAAGTTGGTTGGACAAGCTTTGAGCAAAGTTTTGTTCACAGTATCTACCTAATGACAGACATGTTGACTGGTTGTCAGGTGACTGATTACATGTGCCTCACTGTACACTGGATCTCTTTTGTGAGGGTAAAGCAAACAATATCTCCAGATCTTGGCCCTGGAGAATGTTTTAAGAGCTTTTGGCGGCATGCAACAGTGACAATGTTCACCATGGAGAATTCACATACAGCTGCTAAACACCTTGGACGAATTTGACAGCAAGGTGTATAAATGGCTGCAACCCAGAGGTCCCCGAATTGGATATGTTACCACGGACAAAGGCATTAACTTAGACAAGAAGATAAAGTCAGCAACATACTGACCACCTACAGAAGAATCTGCAGACAAATAGGGCCTATTCAAATGCCTGTCACAGATGCTATTCTCTTTGGGATTTTCACACAAGAAGTTAGCAACGAGGACAGTATGATGGGACAAGCTATCCAGTTGTGACATCTGCTACATTACCAGGTAAAGAAGGTGTCTGAAAGGTTTGCACACAGATGTGTGAATGAAAACACAGAAGTGTGTGCCTCGGCTCAGTGCTTATTACTTTGCTTGGCTTGTTACAAAAAAGATTGTAACATAACATCATCATGCCCAAAGAGTACATCTGTGCCACTTGATCCACTGTACAAAAAATTGTGCCCACTTTCATTTCGATTTCTAAAGGAGATGTTTCAAAATACAAGAGGTGGATTGTAGATTAAGCCAGAGACTTGCAAGAAGAATGGCTGGAACTTCAAGTCCCACCCAGCAGTACTGGGGTGCTGCATTCAACCTCCAGAGAGGGCAGTCTTGTCTCACAGCAGCCAACAACACCATCAACCAGAACACTGGTAAGAATAGCAACAGAAGTACGGGACCCGACCTCTGTATTATATTGATTTCAATCTGCAGGTCTTAAGTCTAGTGCAGAGGTGATGTCAAAAGAGGTTGAGCAAGTGAAAGCACCAATGACCATCCACAGGATATTCCAGAAGGTCTATGTGGATGAAAATCCAATGAAGTATTGGTATGGGAAGATGTGCCAATGTCCAGAACTCAGCATGCTGGCAATAAAGTAACTGATTTGTCCTGCGGCCAGTGTGTCTGCTGAGCATGTATTCAGTGCATCTGGTATGTTTGTTACAGTGAGATGTCCCAGAAAACTGTTGCTTTAGAAGAGTGCCAGTACCAAATTCCAATGTGTTGCCTGCGTCTAAGATGAATTTCTAATACCTAAACTATCAGTGCTTGGATTGGAAGAGGTAAGCACAAGTATTGCAATGGTGAGTGAGTGATTGTGTGAGTGATCATGATTTAGGATTCATGTGGTAGCTGACAGTGAGGGTGGGTATTTAATTGCAATGTGAGAACTTGTTTGAAATTATTGATTTGTAAAGTTTGGGACCTGAGTGATAGGTGATCATTTTTTTCAAGGAGGTGATTGCTATTTACAAACTTATTGTCCACGCCTATGATCCTACTGTTTTTTTAACGGTGGGCGTTAAGCTCCGCTACCCTGGCAGAGCTTATGAAGTTTTCTCCACTCCACACCCCACTTGGAGCAAGACCTTTGACAAAAAAATCAATTTCCTGTGCAGCATAGTAGAGTTTACCAGTGCAGCCAGGTGCCCACTTCTACTGTTAGCTCCTTCCTTGTGGCAAGCCAGCAATTTCTTAATTTTGCTCCCTTACACATTTCTTCGACCATTGAGATGCTAAACAATGTGTCACATCTTTCAGACATGCCGTCGTTTCTGCTCCTGGCACTAGATTTGTGAAATTGCTACAAGCTTCCTCGCAGCCTTCTTCCGCTCCTGTCAGCATTCCTCAATGAGAACAGGTGACACTTTATTCAGTTCAGGGCTGCATTTTATCAGCACACCCACTAACAACCCCTCAGCTCCCAGGGGGACTCAGGAGTCTGCCTTTTCCATATGCACACCAGTCATCAGAGTGGGGAATAACACACTTCTGCTTTTGAGACCTGAGGACTTGGAGAATGTCTGCTGTTTCTCATTTAAAAATGTCTAAAACACAGCCTGGTCAAGTCATGAAGTGCACATTTGGAATTATGATTTTCCAATACAAATATATTACCCATGGTGATATCATTTTGTTGATTGTATCCTCATCCCATTACTACACAACTGGCTGTCCCACTACTAATGTTAGTAAAGCATCTGTGGACTCAAGCTGAACTCGACAACTCTCTTATGCGGACTCCTCGAAACACTTTACTGTTTTATTATGTATGTTTCTCAGGACATGGCAGTTCTGTATTTTCTATCAATCCCTTTTTCATTCTCACTGCACTAAAGGTAAGGGATATAGGATTCTGCCTTTTCTGCCACAAGTAAACCCTCCATTCTCACTGCGTGAAGATGTCCATCTTCACACATAATGAGGTGAATGTACCCAAAATTAAAAATAACTATGCCGCTGTGATGTTGTCACTGTAAGTAACATGCTGATGAACATCACCTCTTTCCACTCCCTCCCCTGTAGCCCAGAGCTCCTCCCTTACTCCAGCCCAGGCTTTGCTCCTCCCCATCTCTCCTACACTCTCCGCCATGTTGTACCCCTGCTTTGTGCTAGGCTTGGGCTGACGGACTGCGAGGAGGAGCAGAAGCTGATGACCATACCTCGGGCCGAGCTAGCAGCCCAGACATGAGCTTGGCCTGGAGGCAGCCATTTTCCTGGAAGGGCCGGCCCAGCACCAGCAGCAAGCACGATTGGTAAGAAGGGGGGGCTCAGTGGGGATGGGGCAGAGCCAATGGGTTTGGGAGGGATCTCCCTCAGGTCTGGGTTAGTGCTGTTGAGCAGCAGACATTGCCCCTGCAAGGCAAGAGGAGTCTGGTGTTTACTCTTTGGAATAGTGTAGACATTTAAAGCAACTTTGTTTTTCTAATCTTTTCTTGCTGCCTGTGATCCTCTGCTTGCTCTGCCTTGGAGCAAGTTTTTAATTTCATTTCTAATAGTGGTTCTAGGACGGAGCGGAACTCAGCGGAATTCCACTGAGTTTTTATGCAACTCTGTGGAATTCCGCAAAGTGAAACTCTGTGAGCTCAACCCACCCTTGGATTTTTCATCATCTAGGATGGCTGCCCCTGTAGATGGTTTGATTCATAAGGCTGCCAAATTACACACAGTTGCTTTCATCAAAGTGGAGATAGTTTACCTACCACTGTTCTTGGATCGGGACAGATAACCACTGTACCAATTAGTGATCTCATTATCGAGTGATTGTAAGTGATAATTGATGATTCATGTGGTGTCAGACAGTGAGGTAGGATGTTGAACTGTAATGTGGGTACTTACTTGAGATGATTTATTTGCAATGTTTGGGGCTTGAGTGATGGGCGATTATTTTTTTTATGATGTTGAAAAACCCCTTCACACATAGCAAGATTTACTTGCAGGGTCCTCTCCTTTTCTCTTGCTCTTCAGAGACCAGAATAGTCACTTTAATTACAGAAAAAACCTATGCATCTACTGCAATTCTGTTTCTCTACTTGTTCTTCAACAGCTGTGCACTACACGTCTATCTTGCTCTGGTCATGACTGGTCTGGGACGGATTCTCTCGGAGTCAAGAGGAGAATGGAAGAAGTCAGGGTGGAAGCTGCGGGACCACCTGATCAACAGTTGGAAGCAAGAAATTATGGACTTCTAAGGTAAAGCAAGACTCTGAGGCCTAGTACTCAGCTATGTGTAACGGAGAGAGGAGTGTTTATTTGTGTAATGCTGCTGCTGTGTGTGTGCGTGTGTGTGTGTGTGTGTGTGTGTGCTCCACTGGTGGCAAAAGTGAAACTCTGAGTTCCCTTTTTGCTATTTTGATCTGCCTTCTTGATACACGCCTCATGAAGATTACCTACCTTCTGTCTTTCCGTTTGACTCTAAAATACAGACTCTTGTTAACAATCCGCAGGCCTTTTAGTCTTCTGTACAAATGAAAGGTAAAAGCTGAGCTTAACACTCCTGCTTAACTGCCGGTCCAGTCCAGACAGGCACCCAAGAGTGATGGACATTCCTGAGAATACTGATGCACCAGCTAATTTTGCAATGGAGTATAAGGTTTCTTTTAACAATCATATTTGTAGAACTGGGTGGGTAGATTCACTCCCAACCTAGAAGGCAGAACATTTAGCTATGTTATAACTTGGGACTCAGGGGTAGAAGGACTGTGTGCAATGCATTTATCTGTACTCTTTCATACTCATTTGTTCGATTCCTTCCACAATAGATAGATGGTGAATGACGTGCTGCTTATTGCCCAGATGAATGTTGTCCTGTTTTTCTTTGTCAAACTTTTCCCCAAATACCATAATCCATCCATTCATTAAACCCCTAATCCTCTTCCCTCGGGCTGTGATATATTGAGGTGTGGCTTAAGCTACACAATCATTGGATCATTGGAACACACACTTCGTGGGGTGGATGTGGTGAAAGCAATACCAACTCACTGCAGGATCTTCTAAGAAATAGCCCATACTGGCCCGATGTATCCACCCATGCATAAAATGTGTTCCATATTTTAGATATAGAATGAAGAACATCAGTTGTCACTTGTCAGCATCATCGTTCAGGCCTTGTGTTGCGTAACCATAAACGCCTAACATAAGCATGTCCACTCAAGACTTTGAGTCCATTTTTTATGACTCAAGGATTTTGTAAGTTACTAGTAGCTCCCCATTGCTCAAGTTACTACTATTGCTATTTTTGTTTTTATGTTATCACTATCAGGAATTCTTGTTGTGTCATCATGTAGTAGTCTGGTGTCCATTCTTTCTAAAGTGTTGATATAGTCCACTAACTTAGTGTTTTTATTTCAATTTATTTGCCTGCAATGTATAATCCTTCCAATTAATCCTACAGTTGGAGCATATATGGGTGAAAGTGGGAACTTGCTTGTGACGCCACCCCTGCTATTGCTTCATCTATATTCAGGTATGGCAACTATGCATTTATCTAATTACTTGTAGACAATATAGGTCACAGCAGCATCCCCCAAATAGAAGTGAAACTTAGAGAGGTATAACTCTAAAACTAAGAGGTTCACTCTTACAATAAATAAACAGTGTGCATAAAAACTGAAGGTAGCAGTACAAAGTAAAAGTAAAATAAACTCCTTTTGGCATACAGTTTGTTAACACTATGTTTTCCTTTTTTTTTCACCCTCACCACCTACCCCTCTCCCCACACAAATGGGCAAAGCCCCAATGTCCTAAAATATGAAATGTCCAAAGAATAAAACCAGATCCTGACTCCCTTACTAACCTCTCCACCCACAACAAGTCCTTCCCAATGAATCAAAAAAATTAAAAAAAGGCCAACAGAGGGCATTCGGTATTTGGGTCCAGAACTGGTCTAGTCTCTGCTCCATCGTGGTGGGCCGTCTCTCTTTGGTGTCCAGCCGCTGCAGGATTTGCAACTGGCATGTTTGTTAGACTAGTCCTATTATGTATGCCTCTTTTGACATACATTGTCCCATCCGCATGACAATAACGGTTCTGAACAGGCGACCATTTACCTAGTAGCTTGTCCTGTCTCTTTGACACCAGGTTCTTAGTATTTTATCATAATCCCTGTACCTAACATACATAAACATGTCCTCAAGCACTGAATAATTATTCTGTGTAAGGGTCACTGCTATTTTTTATCCATGGCCAACATGCCCTTTGTGCATAATTGCATTGATTTAGGAAAACATTCAAGATTGTTTTCAAAACATTTATGATTGTTTTTAAAACATATTGATTCTAGAAGATATCCTGGAGTGACCACTCTAGTAAATAAGACCCTATTCCCCCCTGCAAATTAGAGGAGAATTCCTTTTATGCTGACAAAGGTTCCTGAATGCTGAATCTTCTACACGCATCGGTCTGACATCCCTTGCGGGGTGTCATCCTCGGAGTAGAAACTGGGTCCTTCAATCTCTACCATCAGGTGAGGGGGTTGGAGCTTCCCTAGGGGATTCTTGTCTCCATACATACCTATATACATGCTACACCTACATATCTAGCTTAGGAGTATGCAAGTCCTACTGCCTTATCTGAAATATGTATGTTCATCTTCTTAGCACTATGGTAGAAATGTATCTACTGTTTACCATATTAGTACTTGTGATTTCTTTCATATGCTTTTGTCTCCTGATTGTCGCAGCAAATACATTTTACACAAGGCTGATGCTGGACCAACAAATACTTATTGAAAACATGCAAATCACCATCCTGTGTATTTTCTGATAATAACTAAGCAAGAGTGACTGAGCGAAAAGTACTGTACTGTTTTCTACGATCCCGGATTAATAAGAGTTGTCATGTTCAGTGGTTGCCAGAAGCTACCTACTGTAGGATACAGGAGGGTGGTAGTGACACTGTAGAACTAGCTGGTCTAACAGTGGACATATCCTGTGGGGGTGTGCAGAGTCGGTTTGGACACCAATCCCTCAGTTTAGGTCATCCAAAATGCGCAGGTTCTGGGGATTCCTAGGAACTACACAACACCACAGAATGACCGGCTGATATTAGTGGGGGGGTGGCAGCAGTTGATGTCAGCTGGTGGTGGTGCTGGCAATGGGCTGGCCGGGAGGCTGAGAGGGACTGGCTGCACTGAGGTCCAGCTGAGAGGCAGCTAATTCATCCTCTTCCTCCTCCAGGACCTCCAGCCGCCAGTATTCCAGTAGTATGTGTTCTGGCATCTGCCACCACAAATGGGTAACTGTCTCCTGACTGTTGATGTTTGGTGCTATGGGTGGATCAGCAGGAGTAGTTATATTGAAAAAACAAAAAGAAAAATAGACAAATTGTAAATAGTGCTCTGTGCAAGCAATTGCTTGAAATTAGCAGCTTGCTCAGTAGCAATACATTGCTAGTCCCATAGGGCCATTGGAATTCAAAGTGATTATGATTAGGGGAGTCATAAGGCTAATTATAATTTTACCCACAAATGCCTTGCATGAAAAACACTGACTGCAGGGCAGAAAGTATTAAGGCAGAATAACACCGGATTAAAAAACAGTTATTTGATTTTTTTTTTCTTCTGAAAGCTTTTCAAGTAACTATACATATTGAAAAAACAAAAAGAAAAATAGACAAATTGTAAATAGTGCTCTGTGCAAGCAATTGTTTGAAATTAATAGTTTGCTCAGTAGCAGTACATTGCTAGTTCCATAGGGCCATTGGAATTCAAAGTCATTATGATTAGGGGAGTCATAAGGCTAATTATAATTTTACCCACAAATGCCTTGCATGAAAAACACTGACTGCAGGGCAGAAAGTATTAAGGCAGAATAACACCGGATTAAAAAACAGTGATTTGATTTTTTTTTCTTCTGAAAGCTTTTCAAGTAACTATACACACACACTTTGAGTGGAAAAATTATCTACCTCTCATTACTGAGTATGGCATTATGCACTATGGAGTAAATGTATGGGGGTTTTGCTAAAATAATAGGGCCATGCTCATTGCTAGTCCACGCATCAAGTATCTTGCTACTGTCTACAGGAGTGACAAGGACTTCAGGTAAATGAAAACGTGGTTTATTGAAGACACGTAGTAGCGAGCTGTCCAGGCCTTGCTGTCTCCAACTTCAACGTCCTTAACGTTCTGAGCATGGAATCGCAACAATAGTATTCTTATTCCATGTTCAGCACGAGACGGCATCCATAGATCACCACATGGCTTTTCCCAAACCTTCACCTTCATTTCATTGACTTTGTTTCTTTCATCAAAATTACGTTCTTGTTTTTCCTGAAAAGCAGAGACTCTTTTCCTGACTACTTCATCAGTCATCTGATTTTGCTTAGAGTGTACCCATTTATTCATCCAAGCCAGACAGAAACACGTGGTTGGCCTTCTCCCTCACATAATTCAAAAAGAGTTTGTTAGAAAAAAGAGAGGATTTGGGGCAAAGCACAACCGCACCTATCCCTAGTGAGATTATGTAAAAGTATGGTGCTAATGACCGGAGATCCAAAACCTCTAAATCTCCTGAAGCTCCACGCTTCAAACAACCAAAGCAAAATCCAATGGTCCAGCACCCAAATAGCAACAGATATTAAACATTTGTTATGACATAAATAATTGTCGACAGTTCGTCTTTCAAATAAAAACCATGGACTTTCAGCAGAGATGATTCTTTTCCTTTTTGATCCTTTATTCAGAAATTTTCTTTCAACATGTTAAAACAGACCATAGCCAACGCGTTTCATCCTCGCGGACTTCTTCAGGGCTATAAACAATACATATATATACATAAAATTAATATACACTATTTACACAAAATTTTTTCTTTTTATATTACACTATATACAATTCAAACAATCACAGCATCTTATTAAGTAAAAATAAATATAAACATGAATGTACAAACCATAGTGGTTCGAGGTTCCCAATTCTTTATGATTAAAACAATGAATTGACAGTTCTTTTAACATGAAAGAATAAAGCAAAAGTACTCAAAACTCATTCCTTCCTTTTGCCCATTTCCAGTACATCTCCTATGGGATCATAATCACTCTGCTGAATTCCAAATTACAAGAGAGGAACAATTATATATACTATTCCTTGAACATTTCATTTGTTTACAATTCCGTATGCGTTTCACATGAATATATACTGTCATGTTGGAGCATCTCAAGACCCTTAGCTAAAATAGAAAAAAGGTATCAATTCCATCAGGCTTACCATTAAGTAGTAACTTTGTTTTTCTGTGGTCTGTGCTCTATCGTTACGATTGCAGGTAGTCTAATTGTTGTGTACGTTTTTGCGATATCTATCAAAGAAAATATTTCATTTTTTAAAATGTTTTAAATTTTATAAGGTGTAAAATATGTATACAGACTTATAGAGTTATTCGTAAAAGGATAATAAAGTAATAATGTTAGGACACAGGGATTTATGCTATTTTTTACTTTCTAAGTTGCCAATTTCGAAAGGATTTGCATATCCCTACCTGACAGAGTGCTCTGGCGATTGGAAAATTCAGTTCCTTATATTTTCCCGGTTCGTTGGGTTAGTCAAAGTCCGCCATTCCTCAGTCAGTGAGTATCTATTTTAAAGTAAATAACATAGAGTATGTTGCTACCCCCATCCATGGAAATCATAGGCCAGTATACATATATTTCTTTATTTCTCCCTAGTTTTCCCCTTCTTCTTTTTATCTCTTTTCTGTCCCAGGTCTTTATATAGATATGATTTAAACGTGCTCAAAAAGACTGTAGGGATTCAATACTAATACACCCCTCACTTCTAAAATGGATATTTCTCCTCAATTCCATAACACACAAATGTTTTAGCTACAAATAGAAGCAAATTCCCTGGTATTCTATTAATTCCCCATTAATCTTAGTTAGTTCCAATATGTATATCACACAAATGTTTTAGCCACAAATAAAAGCAATTTCCCTGGTATTCTACTAGTTCCCCCTTAATCTTAGTTAGTTCCAATATGTATATCCATAGGCTTACCTTTTCGTTTTTTAACTGCCGGCTAATCGCGTGGCGTCAGTATTGCCAAAAGCAGTGTGATCGTCGGGTTTAAATACCCCGCTTTAATTGAAATGTGAAACACCTGTGTTTGATCGGCGCCTTGTCCATTAACAAATTCTAATCTTGGTCGCCATCTTGGAATAGGTACTTTATCATGTCTTATTCTCGTTTTTTTACGTAAAAAGATCTATTTAAACATTCAATTGATTCATATGGTGAACTCTAGCACAGTATTATGCGTAAATATATTTTATCCGCTTCCTATTCTTTAAGCCCAAACACGTACCTGCACCTGTATCAAGTCGGCGCCTCGTCCATTAACGATTTCTAATCTTGTACGCCATCTTAGAATAGGTACTTTACCATATATCATTCTCGTTTTTTTTACTTAAAAGAATTTATTCTCTTGGTACACTCAAGCATAATATTATGCGTGTATATATTATCCGCTTCCTGTTCTTTAAGCCCAGTCATATAGTCATCAACCCATCGAAAAACCTCACCCAATGTTTTTATGTCGCCATCTTGGAATGGTATACTAAAGCGTGCTGCCATATAGCTAATTAGAAGCTTTTAGTGTATCCACACGCGTTCGAAAAACATCTCCCTTTAATACATATATTTTGCAGTGCATTATATCCATCTTTATCAAAACGTATGCCGATACTTTCATTTCGCCATCTTTAAATGATTTCCATAAGCGTAATAGCCAATTCAAAGGTTTTAATATATCAACACACGTTTTGAAAGCGTCTCCTTTTATATATCGTTCGACATATATTCTATGTATTGTCAATCATTCCTAAATTATACCCAATCGTGCAGTGTATTATATTTGGTTTTTTATGAAGGCAAACCACCCTTTTTGAAACAGAATTGTTTCAATGGCGTGCATGTACATATGCCTTATGTTATTATTTATGCATATCCACAGCGCTTTTTTAAGTAATACCTTCTTAATCACATGATTTTCCATACTAGTGTGTGTCTGAATACTATATTTTGTTATTCAAACATATTGTCAACAATAGTTCTGTTTATATATTATTGTTATGTTTGTATTGAAAGCATACCACTATTTCGGATAGAGAATGCTTCAATATATATGAAAACTCCTCATTTCATTAGTACTCGTATATAAGTACTATACAGTAATCTTTTATGTCTCATATTAAACTCTCCAAATTTTTCAAATACCAGGTAAATTTTGTTAATTTAAAAATTTTAATCTTTTGAGGATACACACCACTTTTTACATTACGGGGGTTTAGTGTATTGAGGATTTCCATTTTATACTCACAATGCCGATAATCCTACATTGTGCTCCCAATGACATGCTCCCTATATGACTTATTATTAAGTGCTCCCTTTATTATTTTGTGTAGTTATATAATATGTACTAAAATCTCTTTAAAGGATTATTCATCAATTTTTGCTCTTTTTAGATTCTGCCATCTTTGAATGATATTCTATTTGTCTCATTTATATAATGAAAAAGTTTTTAAAGTATATAAAGTGATCTAATTGTCATGGTTCTTTATGATATTAAATTTTACATGACATCACGTCGTGAGTTATCTGAATATTGTACCATGTGTTCAAAAAAGATATTCCGAACAATATCTAAATTATATTTCTATTTACACCACTTATATTCCGATTCTCTCCCATGAGTGGCATTATACCCCAGGTAGTTCTTAATAGTCTTTTTAAGAAAAAACTTTAGGTTCAAGGGGGCCAGTTTTTAGAAAAATTACATACCCCTTATATATGTGTCAATCATCATCCATACCAGATTTATTTAGAGATGGAACTATTCATCTGTAATCATTTTAGGGCATTCAAATTCACAAAAAATGATAAAGTTCATCATTTGTGTTTAGACCTAGAGCTACTGTTCTTAAGCGGCAAATCCAACCAGCTTCTGCTTTTCTTAGAATCGATTCTCTGTTTCCACCCCTCTCCGGTATTTTTATGTGTTCCAATGCATGAAACCATATGTCTGTTTTCAATGGGTGATGTTCGTGGATGTGTATTGCTACTGGATAACGTTCATCCTTGTTTTTTATGGCCCTTATGTGCTCCTGGATCCTAGTTTTCAAATTTCTGATACTACTGCCTATATATATTTTATTACAGGCACATCCAAGGACATAAATTGTGTAAGTTGAATTACAATTAATAAAAGTATTAATTGTATAGCCTTTTTGTGTGTTATATCGGAAATCTGTTTTTTTGTTGCATCCAAATTTACATACACTGCACAAACCACATGTAAAGAACCCTGATGGTTTATTTGGAAGCCATGTGGTTGGTTTTATATCAGTTTTTTTAATGTAACTTGGACAGAGAATCTTTTTCAATGTTTCACCTTTTTTATAAACCACTCTCGGTTTTTTAGATACACTACCAGGTGGCATTTGTTCATTGGCAATTAAATGCCAATTTTTTCGCAGGATATTATATACATGATCACTGTAAGCATTATATGTGGTTATAAACAGAATTTCTTCCGTTTCTGCCCCTCTATTTTCTTTTCGTTGGCTTGATGTTAAAGTAGTTTTGCGATCTATTTTTAATGCCCTTGATTCTGCTTGTTTCAGACATTTTTCTGTATATCCCCTATTTTTGAATTTATGTTTGATGTTATTAATGCTTTTTTTTAAATTGCTTTCTTCGCTACAAACACGCCGTGCTCTAATCATTTCTCCGAAGGGTATGGCATTGATTGTAGATCTGGGGTGTGAGCTTTCAGCATGCAGAATACTATTGCATGCAGTTGGTTTAACAAACATTTTACTTTGTATTTGATTGTTTGCCACATATAGGTTTAAGTCGAGAAAGTCAATTGAATCTCTAGAGTAATTGATGGTCATCTTCACATTAAATCTATTTTGGTTTAGGTATTTGTGATAATCCAATAGGTCTTCCACCCTTCCATTCCAAATTAGGAGCACATCGTCTATGTATCTCCCATAGAAAATGATATTGTTGCTCCAATTTTTTGAGCCTGGTCCCCAGGCGTGCTCCGTCTCATACAGACCCATAAAAAGGTTTGCATAAGACGGAGCAAACCTGGATCCCATGGCCGTGCCCTGTTGTTGTAGAAACCATTTATCACCATGCAAAAATGCATTCATACTGAGAATCAAGCGAGTCATTTCAAGGAGCATAAGAGTATGCTCCAGGTGACAAGCATTTCGTTTGTATAGGAAATGTCTTAGAGCTTCAAGTCCAACATCAGTTTTTATGCATGTATACAGACTTTCAACGTCTAAGGATACAAATAGAAGATCATTACTGTCCCAGATAAAATCCTCCAGCTTACAAAGGACATCCCTACTATCCTTAAGATACGATGGCAGATTCTTAACAAAGGGTTGTAAAAACCCATCTACATATTCCGAGAGGTGCTCAGTTGGTCCCCCATTACCCGAGATAATTGGTCTTCCTGGGGGAAATCCCCCCCCTCCCTTATGAATTTTCGGGAGAATGTAGATGCATGGTTTTCTAGAATCCTGTGCTAGTAGGTATTTATATTCCTTATCAGACAGAAGACATGATTCGTGCCAATCACGTAGACTAGCATTGATATTTTGTTCAATTAGTTTCGTTGGATCTTCCTTAAGTTGTGTGTAACAGTCACTATTTCCCAATTGTCTGTCAATTTCACCCAAGTAATCACATCTATTCATCACCACAATGTTTCCTCCCTTATCAGCTTCTCTTATAACTATCTCTGGATCTTCCCTTAGTGATGCTAACAATTCCCTTTCTCTTTTAGTTATATTATATTTGTGTTTACAATGGGCATTTACGGTGTGTTTATCCTCCAACTGATGTAACTGTTGTGTGACCCTATTGTAGAACTCGTCAATGTGGGTGTCCTGTGTTCTTGGTGGTTGAAACCTTGATCTATCTTTCAAACCACTATCTATTGAGGTGTCCTCAAAAATTTCTAGCATACTTGCAGTGTCCGTAATATCAATATTGTCATCATCATTATCAAGGGTAGCCAAAAGATGTGTAGCATTCAGATCTGCAATAGTTAATGAGGAAACATTTGGGTGATCAGACAATACATTTCGCATACAAGGTCGATTTTCAAAGAACTTTTTTAATCTCAGTTTTCTTACAAATTTGTAGAGATCAATGTGAACATCAACAAAATCACATGAATTCGTAACACAAAAGCTCAATCCTTTACGTAGGATGTCCTTTTCACAATCGGTCAGAGTTCTTCCTGACAAGTTTACAATATTCAACTCATTAGAGGTTAGATCATTGGCAGTAGTTTCATCATCGTTATTACATTCATCCGATATGGTATTCACTTCCTCACTTGTGTTTTGCTTTGCATTCTGGTTTGTACGCCTATTTTTGTATTTCTTCCCTCCCCTCCTGATTCTTGGTTTGGGTTTTTCTTTTTGTTCCCCAGTCTGTAACGTTGTACCTCCCTTAAAAAATGGGACGAGGTAGAGGTTTCCAGATTACTTACTCCCTCCCCCAGATCGCTTTCAATAGAGGAAAGGGAAGCACTAGTGTTGGAAGACACACTTTCCGCCTTCTCAGTGGCTTTAGTAACTTTGGATGAGACATCATCATATTTTTTAGAAAAAGTAAAGATGCGGCCACTCGCATAGTCTGCCTCATCCCGTAATATTTTCTTCTGTTTTTTATCTTTCAAATAAATCTGGTATGCCACCAATTCCTTTTTAAGGATTTCATAGTTCTTAGCAATAGCTTCCTTTAAATTTATATCAGCAATTTCCTTTTCTAATTTCATAATCTCTTCTTTTATTTTGCTAACCTTTCTTTCAGAATTAGTTATAAGAATCCTCATCATGCGATACGATGCATCATAGAGGCCTTCCTCCCAATCATCTAAGAGGTCCTGTTCCAAGTCCTCATAATTCGGGAAAATTAAAATTCTCAGGCCCCGTGGGATTTTCTTGTTCTCAATATATTTTCGCAGTGTTGCCCCATCCCACCATTTGGCCAGTTCCTGTTTTTTCAGTTTTTCCAACCTGAAAAATTTCTCCCTCAGTCCCTCATTTTTGGGAGAAGTTGTTGTGGGGATATTAGTCTTGGGCCCCTGTGATTTAAACAGGTCCCCTAGTAACGCTTCCCGGTTATCATCGAAATCCATTATGCGTATAACTCAAATAGCAAAAGGATAGTGCTGGTTCACCCAATTGAACAATTTGTTAGAAAAAAGAGAGGATTTGGGGCAAAGCACAACCGCACCTATCCCTAGTGAGATTATGTAAAAGTATGGTGCTAATGACCGGAGATCCAAAACCTCTAAATCTCCTGAAGCTCCACGCTTCAAACAACCAAAGCAAAATCCAATGGTCCAGCACCCAAATAGCAACAGATATTAAACATTTGTTATGACATAAATATTTGTCGACAGTTCGTCTTTCAAATAAAAACCATGGACTTTCAGCAGAGATGATTCTTTTCCTTTTTGATCCTTTATTCAGAAATTTTCTTTCAACATGTTAAAACAGACCATAGCCAACGCGTTTCATCCTCGCGGACTTCTTCAGGGCTATAAACAATACATATATATACATAAAATTAATATACACTATTTACACAAATTTTTTTCTTTTTATATTACACTATATACAATTCAAACAATCACAGCATCTTATTAAGTAAAAATAAATATAAACATGAATGTACAAACCATAGTGGTTCGAGGTTCCCAATTCTTTATGATTAAAACAATGAATTGACAGTTCTTTTAACATGAAAGAATAAAGCAAAAGTACTCAAAACTCATTCCTTCCTTTTGCCCATTTCCAGTACATCTCCTATGGGATCATAATCACTCTGCTGAATTCCAAATTACAAGAGAGGAACAATTATATATACTATTCCTTGAACATTTCATTTGTTTACAATTCCGTATGCGTTTCACATGAATATATACTGTCATGTTGGAGCATCTCAAGACCCTTAGCTAAAATAGAAAAAAGGTATCAATTCCATCAGGCTTACCATTAAGTAGTAACTTTGTTTTTCTGTGGTCTGTGCTCTATCGTTACGATTGCAGGTAGTCTAATTGTTGTGTACGTTTTTGCGATATCTATCAAAGAAAATATTTCATTTTTTAAAATTTTTTAAATTTTATAAGGTGTAAAATATGTATACAGACTTATAGAGTTATTCGTAAAAGGATAATAAAGTAATAATGTTAGGACACAGGGATTTATGCTATTTTTTACTTTCTAAGTTGCCAATTTCGAAAGGATTTGCATATCCCTACCTGACAGAGTGCTCTGGCGATTGGAAAATTCAGTTCCTTATATTTTCCCGGTTCGTTGGGTTAGTCAAAGTCCGCCATTCCTCAGTCAGTGAGTATCTATTTTAAAGTAAATAACATAGAGTATGTTGCTACCCCCATCCATGGTAATCATAGGCCAGTATACATATATTTCTTTATTTCTCCCTAGTTTTCCCCTTCTTCTTTTTATCTCTTTTCTGTCCCAGGTCTTTATATAGATATGATTTAAACGTGCTCAAAAAGACTGTAGGGATTCAATACTAATACACCCCTCACTTCTAAAATGGATATTTCTCCTCAATTCCATAACACACAAATGTTTTAGCTACAAATAGAAGCAAATTCCCTGGTATTCTATTAATTCCCCATTAATCTTAGTTAGTTCCAATATGTATATCACACAAATGTTTTAGCCACAAATAAAAGCAATTTCCCTGGTATTCTACTAGTTCCCCCTTAATATTAGTTAGTTCCAATATGTATATCCATAGGCTTACCTTTTCGTTTTTTAACTGCCGGCTAATCGCGTGGCGTCAGTATTGCCAAAAGCAGTGTGATCGTCGGGTTTAAATACCCCGCTTTAATTGAAATGTGAAACACCTGTGTTTGATCGGCGCCTTGTCCATTAACAAATTCTAATCTTGGTCGCCATCTTGGAATAGGTACTTTATCATGTCTTATTCTCGTTTTTTTACGTAAAAAGATCTATTTAAACATTCAATTGATTCATATGGTGAACTCTAGCACAGTATTATGCGTAAATATATTTTATCCGCTTCCTATTCTTTAAGCCCAAACACGTACCTGCACCTGTATCAAGTCGGCGCCTCGTCCATTAACGATTTCTAATCTTGTACGCCATCTTAGAATAGGTACTTTACCATATATCATTCTCGTTTTTTTTACTTAAAAGAATTTATTCTCTTGGTACACTCAAGCATAATATTATGCGTGTATATATTATCCGCTTCCTGTTCTTTAAGCCCAGTCATATAGTCATCAACCCATCGAAAAACCTCACCCAATGTTTTTATGTCGCCATCTTGGAATGGTATACTAAAGCGTGCTGCCATATAGCTAATTAGAAGCTTTTAGTGTATCCACACGCGTTCGAAAAACATCTCCCTTTAATACATATATTTTGCAGTGCATTATATCCATCTTTATCAAAACGTATGCCGATACTTTCATTTCGCCATCTTTAAATGATTTCCATAAGCGTAATAGCCAATTCAAAGGTTTTAATATATCAACACACGTTTTGAAAGCGTCTCCTTTTATATATCGTTCGACATATATTCTATGTATTGTCAATCATTCCTAAATTATACCCAATCGTGCAGTGTATTATATTTGGTTTTTTATGAAGGCAAACCACCCTTTTTGAAACAGAATTGTTTCAATGGCGTGCATGTACATATGCCTTATGTTATTATTTATGCATATCCACAGCGCTTTTTTAAGTAATACCTTCTTAATCACATGATTTTCCATACTAGTGTGTGTCTGAATACTATATTTTGTTATTCAAACATATTGTCAACAATAGTTCTGTTTATATATTATTGTTATGTTTGTATTGAAAGCATACCACCTGGGGACCAGGCTCAAAAAATTGGAGCAACAATATCATTTTCTATGGGAGATACATAGACGATGTGCTCCTAATTTGGAATGGAAGGGTGGAAGACCTATTGGATTATCACAAATACCTAAACCAAAATAGATTTAATGTGAAGATGACCATCAATTACTCTAGAGATATAAAACATTGGGTGAGGTTTTTCGATGGGTTGATGACTATATGACTGGGCTTAAAGAACAGGAAGCGGATAATATATACACGCATAATATTATGCTTGAGTGTACCAAGAGAATAAATTCTTTTAAGTAAAAAAAACGAGAATGATATATGGTAAAGTACCTATTCTAAGATGGCGTACAAGATTAGAAATCGTTAATGGACGAGGCGCCGACTTGATACAGGTGCAGGTACGTGTTTGGGCTTAAAGAATAGGAAGCGGATAAAATATATTTACGCATAATACTGTGCTAGAGTTCACCATATGAATCAATTGAATGTTTAAATAGATCTTTTTACGTAAAAGAACGAGAATAAGACATGATAAAGTACCTATTCCAAGATGGCGACCAAGATTAGAATTTGTTAATGGACAAGGCGCCGATCAAACACAGGTGTTTCACATTTCAATTAAAGCGGGGTATTTAAACCCGACGATCACACTGCTTTTGGCAATACTGACGCCACGCGATTAGCCGGCAGTTAAAAAACGAAAAGGTAAGCCTATGGATATACATATTGGAACTAACAATTAGACTACCTGCAATCGTAACGATAGAGCACAGACCACAGAAAAAAAAAATGTTACTACTTAATGGTAAGCCTGATGGAATTGATACCTTTTTTCTATTTTAGCTAAGGGTCTTGAGATGCTCCAACATGACAGTATATATTCATGTGAAACGCATACGGAATTGTAAACAAATGAAATGTTCAAGGAATAGTATATATAATTGTTCCTCTCTTGTAATTTGGAATTCAGCAGAGTGATTATGATCCCATAGGAGATGTACTGGAAATGGGCAAAAGGAAGGAATGAGTTTTGAGTACTTTTGCTTTATTCTTTCATGTTAAAAGAACTGTCAATTCATTGTTTTAATCATAAAGAATTGGGAACCTCGAACCACTATGGTTTGTACATTCATGTTTATATTTATTTTTACTTAATAAGATGCTGTGATTGTTTGAATTGTATATAGTGTAATATAAAAAGAAATTTTTTTGTGTAAATAGTGTATATTAATTTTATGTATATATATGTATTGTTTATAGCCCTGAAGAAGTCCGCGAGGATGAAACGCGTTGGCTATGGTCTGTTTTAACATGTTGAAAGAAAATTTCTGAATAAAGGATCAAAAAGGAAAAGAATCATCTCTGCTGAAAGTCCATGGTTTTTATTTGAAAGACGAACTGTCGACAATTATTTATGTCATAACAAATGTTTAATATCTGTTGCTATTTGGGTGCTGGACCATTGGATTTTGCTATAATTCAAAAAGAGAGATACCTGTTGCTGGATGAGGAGTTGTTTGATAAAACCAAAGCATACTCTTAGCTGCATTGCCAATCACACATTTATTGTCAATTGCCCACTGGATGCATTTTCCTAAGACTTTATTTATTCTCTCTACTAGCCTGTTTGTTTGTGTATGATATAAAGAACTCCTGAGATGTTTAATGCCACTTGTCTCCAGAAACAGTCTAAATTCATCCGAGATAAACTGGGCACCATTATCTGATACAAGGGTTGCTGGAAAGCCTTCCATAACAAAGGCTATCTTCATAAATCCAACCACAACTTTGGATGTAACTTTCTTGACGAACATAACTTCAGGCCACTAACTGTAATTGTCCATCATGACCACAGCAAACCTAGATGTTCTATTTAAGACATAAAATGGTCCCACTGTGTCAATACCCACTTTGTCCCAAGGACCTGCGGGCACTTCCATGGGTCTTAGGGGTGGATTCCATAACTTAAACGTCTTGTCAGAACTTGAGCATATGACACAATTTTTTACAACCAAGTCAATCTTCGGATCCATAGCTAGCCACCAGAAAGATAACTGTACCCTTTTTTTGTCACAGTAGCTCCCAGATGTCGATCATGTGCTCTGACAATACTCTTTTTCTCACAGTCACGCGAGAAACAAACTTGTTAGCTCTCAACAACAGACCATCCTCAACTGATAATTCCTCCACCACTTTAACAAAAGTCTTGAGCTTAAAATCTACATTCCTCTCCTTGGGCCAACCAGTTTCAATATACTTCATTACTAAATTAAGAGTAAAGTCCTCCTGCAGTTCTCTTTATCCTCATCATTATTGGTAGTCTTGTCATCTTCACCCCAGTCTGATGAACATGACAAGAAATCTGCGCAACCATTTTTAGTACCAGAAGTTGTGGAGTCAAATTGTAGCAGCTTGGTGGAGAGACGGGCAATACCGGGTGTGAACCCTTTTGAGCTTTTTCCATTTAGGATATAAATTATTGGTTTATGGTTAGTTTAAATGACAAAACGTGTTCCCCATATGTAGAATCTAAATTTCATGATACTCCATCAAAAAGCCAAAAATTATTTTTCAATCACAGAATATTGGTTTTCTGTGTCATACTGCCCTTGGGATGCATAACCAATCGTGTGCATTTCGGAGATCTTTACCTGGCTGAGTACAACTACCAAACCCACATTGCTTGCATTTACTGTTAGCACACTTTAAAGTTCTGGGTCATACTTTTTTAAGACCTTAGGTGATGACTGCTGCTCTTTCACCTATTCATACACATTTTGACACTCTTTGTTCTAGTCAAACACCACACCTCTCCTCAACATACTGGACAGAGGCCTCAGCTACGTAGCGTAATCCTATATAAACCTAGAATAGAACTCACATATGCCAAGAAACGATTTTAAACTAGGCTCGTCTACAGGAGCCTTTTGCATTTGTAATACTTTTCACTAACCCTGGTTTTGGCTCAACACTGCGTTCACCCAAATATATAGCCTCTTCCTCCACCTGCCCGTCCTCCAGCTCCACCTCTCTGTTCTTTACAATTTCGGTTTTATCCTCATTTAACAGATAACCCGAAAATTTGCCAAACTGGTTAGCCTCATCTTCGATTTCCCTTAGCGCGATCCTGGAGTGACAACCACTAAATCATCAGAGTAGGCCAAGATTTTTGTTTCCCAGTCATAGGATCTAACAGGCAATATTAATTTATTATTTTCTATCCTCCTTATCAATGGATCGATATGTAGGGCAAATAGCAAGGGAGAGCAAGGGCATCCCTGTCTTTCACCCCTTGGTATCATGATCAGATCTGACTGGCCCATCACTAAAAACCTTGCTTTGAGCTGCTTTTACAGTGCCTTCAGAGCCAATCCAAACCTAATCCTTAGCCCAATCTTTTCAATCAAGTCCCAAAGCTAGAGCCAGTAGACCCTATCAAATGCTTTTTCTATATCCAGGAGTATTAAAGCCAAAGGATATTCCAATGTGAGGATGCATCAAAACGTTTGGTCACCAGTCTTATATGGTCTGGTGTTCCATGTCCTGGAATGGTCCCATGCTGCCTTAATGACACGATTTTACTTATTATCCGACAGCCTTGTCACCAAAATCTTGGAGTAAAGTTTGGAGTCACTGTTTATTAGGGTAATTGGCCGGTAAGAGCCTAACTCTAATCGGGACTTTTATGGAATTCTATGATGTTCGCTAAGGCCCAGGTTCCAGGTGGTTCTTCCCCTTGTTGCACTTTCTAAAAAAGCTCCAGCACATACTGTTTTAGGCTGGGGGATAAGATCCTATAAAATTCTCCAAGTATAAGATCGGTTCCAACTGCCCCACCAATGGGTAGAGCAGAGATTGCTAAATTAGTTTCTTCTGTCGTTATTGGTTGATCCAAGTACTCATGATCTTTCGTACATAATTTGCTCAATGTGACTGAATTCAAATACCCTGTCAAGTTCATTACCCATATCATCCAAGTATAACCACTGGTAGAATCTCTGAAAGGCGGCCCTTATTCCAAATTGGAAAGTCACCAATCCTAAAAGGGGATCCCTAATTTCCTTTATCTGACACTGTAGTGTTTGCTGTCTAATCCGAGCTGCTAGAAGATGGCCCACCCTCTCGCTGTATTCATAGAATGTGTGTTTTTGCACCATAAATGTATCTGTGGCTTTCTTTGTTGAAATACTCATCATTTCTGATTTTGCATTTGTAACGTCTGGTTCTCCATACCCTTGGCCACCACATCTACCAATTGTGTCTCTGCAAGTGACAGCCCTTTGTACAAAGCCTCCAAGTAAAGCTTCTCTTTTTTTTTGACTGGCCAGCTATACCAGGCAGTTTCCACTCGTACCCCAGCCTTAAAAGCGTCCCAGACCATTCCAATGGATGCACTGCCTAGGTTTTCAAACATAAGAACAGGAATCCACTCATGCATATGCCTGAGATGTTCCTTGTCCAACAGAAGGGCCCGTTCAAAGGACAAGCACCATGATTGACCTAAGCTGTCTAATAAGGGAAGCCACAAAACCAGCAGATTAGGATCTAACACGACCATGGGATATTTCTCAATACAGGTACCCTGTAGGAGTTCCCAAGAAATAAGAAAAAAATCCAACCTCGCATTAACTTGATGTGGAGCGGAAAAGTATGTAAATCCAGGATCAGAAGGATATTTCTCGAAACAAACATCCCTCAACCAATGTGCTAATTTGAGGTTTAACAAAATTCTAAATACCTTGGGTTTACAGCATTTATATGGCTTAGGCCCTGTACCCAGCAATTCCATATTCAGATATGACAATCCCAGCACATAATAAGGGGGGGTGGCCATAAGGTCAACTCCAGGCTTAGCTAGTCAAATACTGCTGGGTCATCAAGGACTGACCTGTATACTAAACAAATCGTAAAACCGCCAATGGGGAGCTGGCACTCAGTAATGACCGAACAGCCTTACTTATCTTCCCTGGCACAAGGGAAAGGACCTCCCCTTTCAAAAACATAATTCCCACCCGTGTGTGTGCCCCTTCTGAAGTACAACATATCACTTGATATCCCAGTGAATCCGGAACCATTTTTCTCGACCGCTCAATATGCGTTTCCTGCAAGCAGATAATATCTGCTTTGAGATATTGAGATGAGTCTCTTCATTGGGTCATTTAAACCACATATACTAATTGTTGCAATCTGCAGATTACTCATTCTTAATGTTTAAAACATAAACCATTATCCAATCTGCTCAGGTTATCGTGCCTGGCAGCACCATTTTGTGCATGTCTCCCTGTCCCATTGGGTATCCCATCACCCCTGGCCCTCCCAAACCTACCCTGACCCACCCTACAGCTCCCCCCACCCTCCCCACCACAATAGAGCAAATAGGTCATACATGACCCTGGTGATGCCACCCGTAACCACCCTGCCCCGAGATGCCACTGTGCTCCAGCTCATATGAACACAACATAAGAGAGAAAGTAAATATTAGAAAGATGTTTTAGAAGGAATAGAGAAAACAGACTCGGGTAAGAGAAGCCCCTGCTCTGTGTCCTTAGAATGCAGACAAAAGCAATCCTCCCATAGACAAGCCATAAAACTTTCCAATATTGTCCAATGGTCCCCCTTTGAGCTCATTCAGGAACTCCCGGCTTTGATTTCCGAAGTTAAGACTCACACCTTCCCTTTACAAATAAGCTCGAGCAGAGTCAATAGATATTCCTCACAGCCAAGTCACTGAAAAAAAGTGAGCAGCTGATGCAGCCGCCACCGCCTTTTTCTCCGTGGCGTGGCAGAAGTCCAACTGCACAAAGAAGGTGTGGCCCTCGAAGGTACGTTTGGCTTCTGGTCTTGCCTTTTCAAAAATGGCTTGTCGAAGGAGGAAGTTGCCAAAAAAACAAGATTGCTCTGGGCCTTTCGGGTTGTTCTGTAGCTTGGCTTCTCCTAGGTGTCATTGGAAAACAATGACCCTGTTGCAACTCAGCCTCCCAGTCCCACTAGGGAAGATGGGGAAAGGCTCCCCTGAAAAGACCCACCATGAAAGATCTAATCTCATTCTCCTTGATGTTTTCAGCTAGAGCTAAGAACAGTACGTTATTACGGCACTGGTGATTCTCAAATTCTTCAAGCTTCCACATAACATCTGTCATTTGTGATTCCTTTGCATTTCTGTAGTTGCCCAACTTCTGCCTCTACAGCTCCGGCACTTTCTTCCACTAGGGTTATTCTTTCATTCTTTTCCAAGCAGGCCTTGCTAATCTTCACTATTGACCCTTGCAGGTTCTTTGTAGCCTGATGGGCCTTATGATTCTACAGTTGTGCCTCCCCTTGCATTTGTTTTAGAGTGGAATAAATGAGCTCAATAGAGGAGATGTCTGCAGAGCTTGAGGTATTGTCTGGCCCAGCATGAGGTGTGTCCTCTGTCCCCCCATCAACAGTATAGACCTGCCTGGTATTTCTTAGTGCAAATCGATTTTAATGTGCTATTCATTAACGGTCATGTGTCTTCTTAAGTTTTGTATATCTGCTTTGATGACTAACATTCTCGAAGAAAGCTAATAAGACTTACCTGCCTGGTGGCAGAGTAAACCCTTTTAAATTTACAGGCAGTACTTGAGTCCGTGTCTTGGTTGGTTCTACTCGCCCTGGATTTCTTTCTACCTTTATGACTGGAAGGTTTTCCATGACAGCCCCCGGAACTGCACACTGAGATCCTAGTACCAGACTCTTCATCAGTAAGTCTAGCACTCGAAGCCAACAACTCAGATTCTTCCGCTAAGTAAAACATTTTTCTCCCGACTCTGGGGATCCCAGCTCCCTCCTTATACTGATGTCCAACCGGTTTGACCCAGGGGGTGTAGGAGAATGGAAAAGGTCAGGGATTGTGGACACATTTGTGATAGACTCTAAATTTCCCCCCACTTTCCAGTGATCGTGAGCCCAGGGACCCTCTCTTATTCCCTTCTCCCACTAAGGTACTCTGCTTAGGTAGCCCTGTTCCAGCTCCTGCTGGCTTACTTCCTCCAGACAGCAGCATTGTATCAGCGTCCTCTGCCGTAAAAAGATCATTGACTTCTGCACCGCCCGCCAATCCAGTTTGTCCAAGAGCACTAGAAGAGCTCTCATCTTTCAAGGGGCTGGAGGGCGGCCTCAAACCCACTGCAGCTGTTGAACAGATCTCCACCAGTGAGGGCTGTTTGAGACCACTGTGGTCAATGTAGGCCTTCCCCGACGGCTGCATCTTGTGGAACTTCTTTTCGCCCTTGAACCCCTTTATGGCCGGAGCTGCAGCATCCTCTGATTTCTAGGTCGGCACACTATGACGGGGCTGAGCTGTGACCCGTCCTTCACTGCCTTGCTGGGTTTCGGAGCCATTTTCTGCGAAAGACGCTGTGAAAATCCTCCGCGTAGATTGCTGATCACAGATCCGGCCAGGGTGAATGCTGTCGCCATTACACCATGCGACCAACAGAGCAAAAGAGGACGCCAAATGCCAAAGTTGATCGAGGACTGAGAGGTAAGGCTCTTCAATCATATAACCACTTTTGTCATTTTTATTTCTCGCCTTCCGCAATACTGGAGCAATCCTTTCACCGTCCTTCAACCATTAGGGCTGGAGCCTCAGGTATTAGCTGCTTCAGCGGTCAAGCAGATCCCATCTTACTTACTGTCTTCATCTGGGGCAGCTGTAGTTGACAATTATCTATTTTTATTTCCAATGGCCCTGCTCTTCACCAAATACATTTCTCTTTCTACCCTGACTCCAAAGGGGCAGATGAATAATAAGTAAGATATTTCATCACACACCTCACGTATGAAATACTGACATAAATTATCCTGCCTATTGTAAGTAGATGTTGGGCAAAATGAATGCTGCATTGCATTACAGGAAAAGGGAAAGTGCTATATAGTTTGTATTTGGTACGTTTGTCAAAGGGAATCCCATAAACCAAACTTGACATGAAATCATGCACTTAACCCCACTTTACTCATTGACCTCACCCACTGCCACATATTATTTACAATATATTCATTCACTGAGCAGTAGGTAAGGAAATTATACTTGACTTACTCTACTGCAGGGTAGGGTGTGTTCAGTTTGCACTGCATTGAAATCTTTGTAAATGGCAGATTAACTGAAGCAGGGGCATACTGCACAACCAACACTACAGTCTGCCCTTTGGTCATAGGTGCCATGGGTGGGTAGGAGTGGAGACGAATGATGGATGGTATACATCTGGCTCACTAACACAAATACAGTGAGTCAAGGGACTTTTAACCATAGATTTGATAGCCCTATGTAAGCAAAGCCGGTGAGCAGCATGCCCCTCTCCATGAGGCCTGGCTTATTCATCAAAGCAATCCAAATATTTATTCATCATTTCTCTCTAATTCAGCCCTAGCCATCATGATTAGGCTTTACTTTCTCTCATCCAGTCTTTCATAATCCATTATCCATCCATTCAATATCAACCCTTTCTTCAAACCACCCATTCGTCCATCTATCTCTTTATCCCATGCACTCTTTCAACCACCCACCCTTTCACTCATATATGATTTTCCTTTCTTTTAACATTCAGTTTTTCTCACATTTACCTCAAGCCATCAATGCTCATTATGTGAGCTTTTGGTGATTTACAGATAGAAGAGGCCATGACAATTAAATCTGCACCTGGTAAAGCAGGGGGTCCCAGTAACAAGTTGAGGATGCCCTGGTACTAGCTAGTAAGTATAATAGTAATTGTGAATCAGCAAGCAATTATGAGACTTACCAATGCCCGTCCCTACCACCTCTTCTGTCCCTCCAACTGACTCTCCGCCTGCAGTGGAGCCAGCATCACTGGTAGTCAATGTAGCTAGAATAAAACATTATATATATTTTAGATGCCAGATATGCCACCCCTTATTTTTTTCAATCATAAAATACAACCGCAATACATCACTAAAGTTCAGTTAGCACCACAGAATCTTATAATAAAAATGTCATTATGGGCATTTGGTTGAATCACAATGTTAGGTACGCCAGGGGTAGAATAATGGTCAATGAAAGACATATGAAGTTGGTTGGCATATGGAATGGAAGTGGGACGTCATACTTTTTTCCTGCCATGCTGCATTCCCATGGAAAAGTGCTGGTATACTGCATACATGAAGGAAACAGCACACAACATTTAGGGGTGGTCCATGACCACAGCCTCTCACTTGTGAACTTAACTGTTAGAACATGAGCAGGAATAAGAAAGCCTTCTCAATAAACATACATGGTGAACATGATTTATAATGCTGGCTTACTTGCGCCTGCAATGTTCATAGTAGACAGTAGAGTGACACAAATGTGTCATTCCTAGTCTTACGCTTACAGTACCACAAGATATATAGGAGAAAAGGAAAGATTACCAACAAAGCAGAAGATAAATGAACTAGAGACTAGGGACTTGAAAAAGTCAGGTACCAAAAAAGAAAGCTGTGTAAAATAAGTGATAAAAAGATAAGGCAGGGATAAATGGAATTAAATAAAAATTGAATCCACTGTACTTTGCACAAGTGGGTTCGTATCCAATCCTTGTCACCCCGTAGAAAGAAGACGGCAGGTAAGCATGTCAAAGTAACTTTATTTTTCACCTCACCACACCAGCAACACCAGCCTCCAGGTAGCAACTCCCATCCTGGAACCCAGCACCAACATTCCAATACCCCAAAATTCTACCCTAAGCCCACAACAATCATAAAACCCAACATAGGGGAAATAATAATAATAAATATTAGGATTTACTGGGGTTAGCAGAGCCCCTGGCAGCGGCACTGATGGTCAGCGCCTCCTGGTGACCAGCTACTCTCGGACCCAATACTATATACCTCTTCTTGCCCTTGGGTGCTGATGTAAGAAATGAAGAAGATTCAGTTCATCTCCACTAAATTATTATGACATGAAAAGGCAGACACATAATTGTACTTTTCTAAAACAGATCACCTATAGTACTAATTACGAGTCTATCGACTATTGAGTTGCCCATAGTAGTTCTAAAATCCCTATTCCAAATTTCCTTATCAAAAACTACATTTGCAACTAATGCATTCCAAAGAATGATCTTTGACTCTATTCTAATTTCTCAACCCCCTTGATGAGCCAACTCAGTCTCATTTTTTTGCAATGCATAGATGCGTACTACACATCACTATGAAATAGCAAAGAACTGTACATTTATGACAGGCAAAGGCAAACATAATTGTACTTCTCTAAAACAGATCACCTATAGTACTAGTTATGAGTCTATCGACTATTAAGTTGCCCATAGTAGTTCTAAAATCCCTATTCCGAATTTCCTTTTCAAAAATTACATTTGGAACTGATGCATTACAGTGAATGATCTTTGACTCTATTCAAATTTCTCAAGCCCCTTGATTGACCAACTCAGTCTCACTTTTTTTGTAATGCATTGATGCGTACTACACATCACTATGAAATAGCTTAGAACTGTACAAGCTACATAAACAAAGTCACTGAGTGGATGCTAACTCACTGCTTTCCCTGATTCACTAAGGTGACAGGAGGACAGTCTGCAATGGCTTCCTAATTAATCAATCAAAGTGAGCGCCAATGATGAGTACAATTAGGTAGCACTGAGGGCAGAGGTTTTGGTGCATTGGCCATATATGCCCACTTGGGAGCTGGGGATCCCAGTCCGAGTCTCTGCATTGGTGCAACATACTGTGATTCTGGGCAAATCACTTAATCTCCCCATGCCCATGGACAGCACCTGGATACTCTTACGAGCGATAAGCCTCACTGTATATATCAACAAACTAAACTATGAGCACCTGCCTAACAGAAACTAGAAATTGGATCACATAATAATAATAATAATATTCCAACGTAAAGTGAATGTAAGTTACCTCTGGTTGTAAGCAGAATGCTATTTGGGAAGAAATTGTTAGCTTTGTAGAACAGAAACACAACAAATACTGAATACTCACCGAGTCCAGGAATCTCAACACCTAGTAGGTTGAGCAGGTCCTATTCCTGGTCTAAGATATCTGACCAGCGGTGTTTCAGCTGCTGGAGAGTGCCCAAACCTGGCTGGTGCACTGCACACACCAGTGCATCCTCTCCCAGGGCAGCCGATGCTCCAACAGCGGGTATCTGCTGCCAGCCATTCTGCCAGCATGGAGGGGAGGTGGTGCTGTGCAAAAAAACTACTGCTGCCACCTCCTCCTTGCTAAAAATCACCCTGAGCTGCACACCGGGGCGGCGGCACAGCATGCAAGATACACAACCCTTTGCCATGGCGCTGGTTGGGGTAAGGAAAGATGAGAAAAGAAGGAAAAGGAATGAAAGGAATGAAGAAATAAGAAAGAAAGGGGACAAATAGCCAAAATACAAAAAGCCACAAAAACACTAATAAAAAAAACAAAATACACAAACTAATTTAATAAATACAAATGAGGGGTTGATAAGTTTGATATGTGAGGATTTAAGAGATTAAAGAGGGATTGACAATTAGACCCAGAAACATAACAAAAAGTGGAAAAACATGATGGCTGCACCCATGCAAACTGCATGGTGCAGTTTGTGCATGATTTCCAGCACAAGGGCGCACATGAGAACCACATAGTGCTATTCATGCATGATATGCAATGGGAGTACGCACTCCACATTGCACATGGCAATGTGAAATGGCGCCCAGCCTACTCCACCCACACGCATATCTCCATATAGCACGACTGGGTTTTTTAGCCCCTTTCACGGAGTTCCACATAGCCTATTTCCGCAAGCTCTGATCGGGCCTTCCCAGGATCCAGTTTAACAAGCCAGCCCCAGTGTACAGCCTCCTGGCATTACATCGCCGCTGCCAGCTGTCAGGGCCCGACTGCCCCTGCTGCCACCCTCTCCCGCTCGGACAGGCAATTTCAGCTTCGCTTTATAGAGAGGCTCACTTTATTGAAAGCCGGCTGGGGAGCGTAGAGTAGAGCCTGACCCAGCTCCAAACCGTATGGACTATTGTTGTGTTCTACTGTGCTATGTAGATCACAATATCACATACTTTATTTTAGTACGGTTGGCTTTTCCAAAATGCAAATTGTAAACCCTCTGCCACCATTTTTGGAATTGCCAGGTATTCCAGCTATACCATGGAATCAATGGTTTGATGTATTTGAGATGTACCTAAGGGCTATAGGGGCATCTTGTCATGGGGCAGAAAAAAGAAATATATTTTGTTTCATTCATTGGGATTTGAGGGAAGAGAAGTGTTCAAACATCTTTCAGTGCTGTCTCCTGTAGAAGATGAAGATCTTAATGAATATCAAGAGGTAGTAAAGAAACTGAAGGAAAGATTTGATATTGAACATAGCTTGGTTGTCTTACAACATAAGTTGTTCAAAAGAAATCAACTCCCATCAGAGAATGTTGACTCACATATCAGTATATTGAAGAAACTGTGCAAAATGTAAGTTTTCTAAGTTCACTAATCAACTGAACAGAGTTGATTTTATAGAAAATTGCTTAGAGAGACATATTCCACAAAAGTTACTCACAATGGGCAATCCTTCTTTTGACAAAGTGGTTAAAGAAGTAAAAAGTATGGAGTTGTTTCAACTTTCCATAAAGGAGTTAAATGTCCAGACGACGGAGAAAGAAACAGTTAATGTGATCCGTGTGGGTCAACATATCAGGAAAGATGTAAGTGCAAGTGCCCTCATTTACTATATTTTGGAGCATGGCAGTGCAGCAAGCCTTCCTGCTGCACTGCTGTGTGTCAAAATAAAAGGGCAAGAATGCACCCTATCTACAAGATACATCATATTCCTGTCATTTTCTCCAGCGCTGGCACCCAAACAGAAGCCTTGGGCCAATGCCGACACCCTGGTGCAAGGGTGCCTGCATTGCAGGGATTATAGTTATTGCACAGGAAGGACACCTTTTGGCACAAAAACAAATATTAATGGCATTTATCTCCTTTTATGTGTCCTGCAGAATGCAGCATGCATAGAAAGAGCAAAAAAGGAGTAGAAATAAATGTTTTTCTCCTTGTTGCTCACTCTTACACCTCCCCTGGTGAGGTGTAGAATTCTGACACATTCCCAGGAATACGACACTTTAGAAAATCTGGGAATGTGTCAAGTTCCATGAATGTTGCCTGGGAACATCCACAGCAATACCCATGGAAATCCCTTTTCAATAATGTGTGTAAGGGGTCCATATTTATAGGGCCATAAAATGTCACGCAGGGTGACTTTACGTGGCCTTGTAAATATGGGCAGGCACAGTGAGTCTAAAAAAGTGATGCACCAGCGGCGCAATGGGCTTGTAGATGAGGCCCAAGATATCTAAATGTTCTGTCTTCCAGGTTTGAAAAAATCGAATTATGGAGGAGTCATTCCACACAGTTAAACAAATATGATTGTTAAAGAAAAATGATACTGTATTGCAAATTTGGGTGGTGAATCTGCATTCTTCTCAGTAATGCCCTCACTCTTTGGAGCCTGTCTGGACCGCTCCAGTAGGTAAGCATGAGTGTTAAGCTCAGCTGTCACCTTTTGTTCATGCAGGAGACAAGAAGGCCTGCGTATTGTAAAACAGAAACTGTATCGTAGAGTCAAGCAGAAAGTCAGAAGGTAAGCTTCATTAAGAGTGTACCAAGAAGACTCAGAGGTGGATCAGAAAAAAAGAGGACTCGGAGTTTCATTATTGCCGCCAGTGCAACACACACACTCAGCTACATTTCCCAAATCAATGCACCTCTCTCCATTCCACATAGCTGAGTACTAGGCCTCAGAGTCATGGTTTCCCTTTGAAGTTGACACCTTCTTTCTTCTAGCTGTTGATGAGTTAGCCCCACCCTGAATTCGTCCATCCTGCTCCTGATTCTGAGTAATTCAGTCCTAGGACCAACCCAAGGAAGAGAGACATGTAGTGCACTGCTGTTGAAGATCAAGTAGAGAAACAGAATTGCAGTATTTTGTATAGGTTTTTGTTTGTTATTTAAAGTGACTTGTCTGTTCTTTGAAGAAACAGAAAAAAGGCTTGGACAATGCAAGTAAATCTCACTAAGGGCCTGATTCCGATGACCATCCGACATTGGTCAGGAACTGTATTTGAACGAATTTGAACTGTCATTGGTTACAGACCCTCAAGCAGGATGCGACCGAACCCTGTTGGGTCACATGCCTATATTTTTCAATGAGACCATGGATTCTGAATGGAATGCATGCTCTCATTTAAAGAGCAGGGTTGCAGTTCATATCTGCACCCCATGGCAGGCACCTCAAGGTGCCTTCCACCAGGTGTCGGGATCAACAGTCACTCACCCATGGACAGACCGGCACAAAAAGGCAGTGGGAAACAGCCATCATACTACCTCTACTGGAAAAAGTCAGCCGGGGGAGTACTGAAGGATTTCGGGATGGCGGACGGGATCTCCGAGCCCGTTGTAAGCCATCCAGAAAACCGTGTCAGATCCTTTCAGACAGAGGCTATCAGAATGGTTTAGTCAGAAAGGAATCAAAACGGCACGTTCTGAAGTGGCAGGAGGGCTCCGACCGATGGTTGGAGCCCTTCCTGCCGCATCGGAATTGGCCCTAAGTGGGAAAAGGCCAATCACCTTCAAGAAAATGATTACCCATCATTCAGGCTCCGAACATTGCAAATCATTTCACTCAAGTTTACAAATCACAGTTGAACACGCTCCCTCTCACTGTCTGCCACCACATGAATCTTCAATCATCCCTCACACTAACTCAATAATATATCTCTCTTTGCAGCAATAGTTACCTCTTCCAACACAAGCACTGTGGTAGGTACACATTTGTATCTCCCCTTTGATGCAAGTAACAGATTGGAATTTGGCAATCTTATAAATCAACTGATCTTCTGGGGCAGCCCTTCTAAGTGATGAAAAAACAGAAGGATCTTAGGAGTGGACTGCACAGGTCAATTTTCATTAAGTAATTTTGTAAAGGCCAATCACCACCAGAAAAAATGATCACCCATCATTTAGGCTCCAAACATTGCAAAGCATCTCAATCAAGTGTACAAATTGCAGTTGGATACCTCCCTGACTGTCTGCCACCACATGAATCATCAATCATCTTTCAAAATCACTCACTCTTTTTTTGAGTACCTGTTCCA
Organism: Triturus cristatus; assembly: GCF_964204655.1. NCBI lineage: Eukaryota > Metazoa > Chordata > Amphibia > Caudata > Salamandridae > Triturus > Triturus cristatus. The sequence goes on along the minus strand of NC_140592.1, from coordinate 1,072,258,116 downwards.
ATCCAAGCATGGGTAGGATAGATAGTAAGTACACAATTGTATCTTTAACTCAGGCAACACACTGGAATTTGGTATTGCCACTCTTGTAAATAAACAATATTCATGGGCAGACCTGCTAAGGGATGCAAAAAAGGATAGGCATCCAAGGGAGGCAGGCAGTGTCTCCAATGTCATTAAGGAATTGTGGAGGCCCTCTTCATTGCACACTGGTCCAACTGCAATCGGCCATACATGTGACTAAGAAATTGGTGGGGCATCATAAATCTGACACAAATAATAATAATTTTCCTTTTTACTTTTTACAACAACCTGTAAAAAAAAGAACAAGGAAAATCTATTAGTGGCATTATTTTTAGAGACATTGTTTATTTTTCAAAAGGTCGTTCTGACAAATTGCATTCCCTTGAGTCTTATTTAGTTTTATATATATAAACTCTTCGGCCCAGAACACAAAAGAACTACAACGAAACACACAAATTACAAGCGGCGGCAGAGGCGCAGGGCGAGGAAGAGGTGAAACATTTCAGAACAAAAAGAGGGGCAGGAGTCAATGGGCGCCCAACAAGCAGTAACAAGACAGCATGCAAATCAAACTATCATCAATTTGACTGCATTTACACTTACTGCAGAGGAGGAAGAAATACTAAAATTGGACTTATCCTTCGCACCACACAATAACTTTGATTACGTAACAACTAGACTTGATATATACAAAGCTGTGAGAAAACTCAAGTTACGAAATAACTTTATGTTAAATGCAAAAAAGAATGCAGGTTCTGACAATATGGAGATTTCTGATGAGTTGACAATAATGGGAACACCTTTGTCCAAAGCATTATTTGAACTCTGGGAAACTGAAGGGGCAGGATATGAGTCATCACAGAGACCGAATAGCAATGTAGAGGAGAGAGCGCAAAACATTGCACAAATGGCTCCAAACACACCATTCAAACCGGTGTCAACCTTCAACCCGGTGATGCCTCTGGAAACAGTTGATGGCCTCCATGAGAATGTAACTAACCAATTGAAACAACTACAAAGAAGGATTCAAAATCAAAAGTGGAAGTATAACAGACAATCTCAACAGTATGAGGCTTTAGTGACTAAACTAAGTAAAGAGAAGGACATTGTCATCAGGGCAAGTGACAAGGTTGGAAATATAGTGTTGCTCACCCGTACTAATTATGACAAAGAGGCCTATTCACAACTTAACGATAGGCAATGCTATGAGCGCATGAATTTGGAAACTATGAAGATGGCACATAAAGAATATTATCAGAAATTGGCCAAGTGGCGAAGCAGAAAAATACTGTCAGAGAATGAATACCAATACCTTAAGAATGATCATCCGGTGACACCCTCTCTATATTTTATCCCGAAAGTCCATAAAAACAAGGATACATCACCAGGTAGGCTGATCATATCGGCTAGAGGGGGGATTCTAGAAAGAACTTCTGTATACATTGACTATTTCTTACAATATCATGTGAAAGCCTTGGATTCATATGTGCAAGATACAGGAGACTTTCTACAGAAGATACAACAAGTTACATGGGGAGAGGGTTACTGGATGATGGCATTGGATGCCACTGCGCTCTATACGAGCATAAAGCATGAGGACGGATTGAATGCAACACAATATTACCCATCACGAAGATTGGAACAGTATAAAGAACATAATGAAATGATAATGCAAATGTTGGAACACTGATTGAAAAATAACATTTTCATGTACAGCAGTCTGTTATATCATCAATTGCAAGGCATGGCAATGGGGGCCAGTTTTTCCCCAAGCTATGCCTCTTTACATATGGGCAGCTTGGAAGAACTGGTCCTTAAGGTCCGTTTCAAAACAGTATGGGAGGAGAAAATTGTTATATGGTTGCGATACATCGACAACCTATTTGTGGTATGGAGGGGTACTAGGGATCAAGCCGAGGAATTTGTGACTGACATCAATATCAATGAGGTTAATTTATGATTTACATTCACTATGAGCCAGTTAACAGTTCCATTTTTGGATACCGAGGTATATATCAGTAACAATAAAATTGAAACAAGGTTATACAGAAAGAGTACCTCCGGTAACACAATACTACATGCCGGCAGTGCACACCCGGCCCATTTAATAGCAAGCTTTCCCTATTGGGAGATGCTTCGTCTTAGAAGGGTGTGCAGCAATGAACAGGATTTAAAAGTGGCACAACAGGTAAGCAAGATCAGGTTCCTCGAGAGGGGTTATACAAGAAAAAACATAGAAAATGCCTTAAGTAAGTCCATGGAATTAAGTAGGCATGAACTCCTCAGCACATACAGGCAGGACTATGAATCTGAAACTGAAAACACCCCAATTGAAGTAAATCAAATAAATGTACAACCTAGCCCCTTTAGAATTATTATGGGCTATAACAGACAACATTCTGGCATATACAGAATCATCAATCGAAACTGGTCCACGGTCCTGAATGACCTTGTGATAGGCCCCACATTATTTCGTAAAGTATAGTTAATTTTCAGTAGAGCACCTTCTATGAAAGACCGCTTGGTCAATACTAGTCCGGAAGTAATCGAGAAAACATCATGGCTTCAGACCAACAGCGGCTTCTACAAATGCAAGACATGCAAATCCTGCACACATGGCATCAATGTCAAAACATATAGGGATGCCTTCCGCAGAAAGGAGCATCTGATCAACAAAGTACTCACTTGTAAAACCGAATTCGCTGTATACATTTTAATATGTCCATGTGGACTTAAGTACGTGGGCAGTACAAAATTGGCTGTACACAAACGTATCTTACAGCATCTCCGAGCCATAGCCAATCAAGATAATACCTATCCCATGGCCAGGCATTTCAAGGAAAGACACCACAGTGACAATTCTGGTTTAAAGTACTTTGTTATAGATACAGTCATTGCAAGTAGAAGAGGTGGAGACAGGGAGTCTAAACTTCGTAAGTTAGAAACGATGTACATCATTCAATTAGATTCCAAGAGTCCCGGCGGTCTAAACATTACAGAAGATTTACACACAAGCTTATCCTAAGAACTGATCGTAACACATGCAGGGTAGGAGAATCATAATATCAGGATTCGTATACCTCCATATTAATTATTTATATTTTTAATATTTATTACACCTATCTATGGGATTTTAACACTTTTATCCTATTTATTAATCTGCATGAAAATTGATCATATAGAAGATAAGATGATAAGCTGTGTTTAACATCATCTCTTCTTTCAAAGCTGATACTATTGCAGGAAAACCAGGGTAGGAATAGGAAACATAAAAATGCTTTCAGATTATATAATGTATGATAGTCTAACTGTGTAACAGAGCTTTTCCCACAGCAACACGTCAAGCATAAATCCACTTAGCTTTACAGGACTAAAATAGAAAGAACAGTATGAGTCCAGCATAAGGTATCTGAAGAAAAAAACTGAAATAAAAAAAAAGAATAAGCAAAGAAAAGAATATGAGTTATGAATGACATAGAATAAAGGGGTAAGAACAATAAAATGTGAATGAAGAGAAAATAAAGAGAAAAAAAAGAACTAAAAAAATAAAATAAGAAAACAAAATAATGACCTAACGGATGTTAGAATGGTTTTTAAAACTGACACTATGCACTTTTATCACTTTTTGCACATATTTTATTAGATTGAGTAGAGGGCAGACCAATTAAGATATGGCAAATGTTTTCTATGGCATGTCTCAGGAAATGTTTTTCGTTTTTTTTGCACATTGTTATTCGCTATTTTGCACATACCTTGCTAATTATTTAAGAGGAGATATAATATTAGTAGAAAGGCGATGAGGATTTAACCCATAATAACTGGAATCATGCAGTTGACTCAGTCTATACGGTCGATGTGTAACTAAGATTGACCTATAGGTGACAGCACAATCTAGGACTGTGTAATAGGAGTAGAGGTACACAATCCTCATACCCTATTGTTGAGACATGCACCATCAGCAAAACTGGACATGTATAAAATATATATGATTAAAATATGACCATCAGCAGTGGTTATGTTGACGTTGCCCAAGTACCGCATGTAATAATGGATAACTGTAATTTATCGCATTGTGCATTATTGGATATGATATGCTTTCCGTCAGCGTCATTTGCACGAGGGTTGCTGTGATGCGTATGATACCATGAATTTAGGATTTATATTCAATGAGGAGTCATGTTATAGGCCTAATTCAGCAGTATATGTAATTCAATACACATACATCGTCTGCACAAATATCATATTTTGCACATACTCATTATGTATTTTAGGCTCAATTATTGACGCTCTGTTTACATATTTGTGGATTTTGCACATATTTATATGAATTTTAATATTTGGATACATTCTTAATTGGGCAAAGCGTTCTTACAAAATACAAGACTGATCGTATATATACAAATACGGAAGGCAATTTACTGCCATAAGTATGTCTACCATATCTACTATTTTGTTCTGCCACGTGATTGATCACAAACTAAACACTGTCACTTTAAAAATTGTGGATTGCCAATGTCACATTGTCATGTGATCAAGGATCGGAGGAGCCAAAACGTTATGGCGGCATCTTACAAACAATAAAGAAAAATTGCACTTATTTGCTGGTTCGTGTCCTCGTATGCTGTTGAAACGGTGGGGAATGAACTGCCATCGCCTAGATATATATATATATATATATATATATATATATATATATATATATATATATACATATATATATATATATATTACCTACTGGCGGTCGCCAGTAGGTAGTTATAGTTAGGACCACGTTTCCATAGGAAATCCGCAACATTCTATTTTGAATAACTTTGGCGCCGGTCGACGAATCCTCGCGAATTTTTCAAAATAGGTGGGGCGCTACGCTCCGCTCCTACCCTGAAAGTCTCGGGGGGATTCGTCAAGCGGGGGCTGAGATAAAAGGGGGGTCCCAAAACGCGTTTATCCCATGCATTTTTCCATAGGACCTTTAGACAGGGCTACAGCCCGAACGGCTGAACAGAATTACTAGAAATTTGGCAAAGAGGTAGTCCTCAGGTCAAGGAAGTGCCTTTTGTAGGTTTGGTGTAAATCTGTTCAGTAGATTCTGAGAAAATAGCCTTTAAATCAATATATATATCTGAGCCAGCTTACGGTGCGCTTACGGTACGCTTACCGTACGCGTACGGTGGCGTGCGCGAGCGCAATTCTGATTGGCTCTTAGATCTTAGTAAACATTCGAATCGGCCGAAACCAGGAAGCGGCGGCCGCCATTTTCTCTCTCGCACTGAGAGTGATGTTTAAAATATAAAGCACAAAAACATGTAAAGGGGCTGTTTAGACAGCTCCCACACACATAGCAATGTTGAGGGAGTCCCCAAAGATCCCCCAAGGCCAAAAACGGAATTTTTATTTTTTCGCTAATTTCGCCGATTACGCTTATCGTACGCGTACAGTAAAAAATTATTTAAAAAAAAAAATTATCCACACTCTCCCCACCCCGTGTGCAATTGGTGCCCGAAGGGCACCAATTATGCATGGCTTATTAAAGATGAGTTAAACTAAAATATTAAAAAAAAAAAAAAAAAAAAAAATTATCCACACTCTCTCCACCCCGTGTGCAAATGGTGCCCGAAGGGCACCATTTGTGCATGGCTTATAACTAATACGAAAAATTAAAATATTACCTTTCAAAACTAAGTGCATCATATGTCCTCCATGTGCGCACGGTGCGCGAAGCGCATCGTGCGTACATGGCCCATCTAGCGTAACGTGGACGGCACTAACTGCGTAAAGTGGGCGCGCGGTGCGCGCACGGAACGAACTGCGTTAAGTGGGAGCGCACGCCACGAATGGCGTAAAGTAACTTAGCATTTAAAAAAACGTACAAATTCACTGAAAAAACCATAGGTTTCACACACGTTATAGTTAGGAATTAGCATTTAAAAAACCTTGCAAATTCACTGAAAAAACCATAGGTTTCACACATGTTATAGTTAGCGGAAATTTTACTGATAAAAAACCAATGAAATTCCCCCGTTATAGGTAGTGCAGGCAACTATAACTCACGCGACCGCAATCTTCTGCTGATGACATATGTGTCTTTATGAAAAAAAAATATTTGTAATATATGTATAGCTAAAAATTTATGGAAGAAGACATGGGAAAATAAGTGTCTAAATACAGTATTAGCATCAGCAGAGCGTGCGTTATAGTTGCCTGCACTAACTATAACGGGGGAATTTCATTGGTTTTTTATCAGTAAACTTTCCGCTAACTATAACGTGTGTGAAACCTATGGTTTTTTCAGTGAATATATATATGTGTGTGTATTTCATTTAAAGTTTGAGTTGCTAAAGTTCTTGGACAATTATGTACTTGAACAATCAGATTTTATAATAGAAGCATGAAGGAATGCTTAATGTCTACAGATTTTTAGATAATACCTCTTGTACCACGTCTGCGAGTTCCAAGACCTTTTTCCTTGAAGCACTACAGTTCCCTAGGCAGATAGGCAGTTTATCCAGTAGGACAATGCTACCATTAAAGACGGTTGGGAGTATTAGTATCAAAAGTTCCCTCCCTCGGCCAGGAAAAAGTGTGTGCCATAGTGCGTGCGTGCCATTCTTGGCAAAACTTGTTATGTTTGTTTTGTCTGTGTGGGGAACCTAGTTTCCATGTGTTTTAGTGGTAACATGATGATAAGTTGGGTAGTTTTAGAAGACAGAGCACCCTAGTTTCTTGTATTTATGGAATCTTCTTTAGTTTTATTTTAATTGTGGGGGAAATATATACAGGGAGGTTTACTGGTTCTAACTAATTACTGTGAGCTCAATGTTATCTACAAATGCAACAACAGGAATATCTCACAAACACAAATAAAAATGTATTTGAAGGGTCACAACATAGAAAGAAGTGCAATTGTTAAGCAAGCAACATGCAATTTGGCATCAAATAACAAATTCTGACTTTGGTATAAAATAACACATTTTTGCTTTGACATCAAATAAAGATTGGGAAAAATAGTAGCACATTCATATCAGCTGTGGCCACTGCAGGTAAGAGCGATGGGGCCGGCTGGGCGCGGGGGGGGGGATCTTGAGAGACGTCCACATGGGAAAATTAAATAGATAATCAATTTTCCCTCATGGTCTTCTCTCGAAATCTCCCCCAGCTGGCCCCGGCACCCTACTGCTCTTACATGCAGAGCCTGCAGCTGCTTCATATACCACAGTGATAAATTGACTAAATACAATACTTAAGAGAAAACACAGTTGATCATAATAAGAAAAAACTGACAGGGAATTAATTATGACTTTGTCAAAAGTACCTTAGTCTTCTCCTAGCGCTTGCTATCCTGTGACCTGGGGAAACTCTGTGGAGTACACAGGACTAAGTGAGTCTGATAGTCTGTCCATATCGGATCTGGGACAAAGATAATTTTTAATAAATGCAAAAAAATGAATAGCTTGAAAAACCATAGGCCCCTCTTGGCCAAACATGAGCTATACCTTATCTCCCAGATCCAAATATTTTTACCTAACATCCAAATTACACCCTGTATCACAACCAGGGGCCAAGTGTACCATCAGTGTCATGCCCAGCAGTCCAGGCAAACAACACCTCTCAGTGTTAAGAAAATGATAGCACATTGAAAATCCTTTTAGACAAAAAAATTGGATTGATGTGCAACCCCTGTATCACATTCAGGGCCCTAGTGTACCATCTGTAAAATGCCCAGCTGCCCACGAGGTGAGGCCTCAACCCTCTATGACACCCAGGGGACAAAAGTACCATCTGCTGTGTTATGCCCAATGGTCCCAGTAACAAACAATATTCACCTCTTATAGGGTGCTGGCTATCAAAAAATGGTGATCTTCGTGGGAACCGCTCTGAGGTCGCCTTCTGACTACTCAGTTCAGATGCATAAAATAGGTAGCATGTCAGATTTCTGTCAGTGACAGGGCACTCAGGTTACAATTTTGTGCTTTTCCTAGTTTGCAAATACGCCAAATGCTGGGACTAAGGATCTGATGTAGTCTCTTACCCACTGTGACAGGGGTTTCAGGACAGATCTCCACCCCGGGGATTCAGCAGAACTTCCAACTAATTGCGGTGTCTGCTTACCTTTCTGGCTGTGCAAATGTGAATCTGTCCAGGCAGGATCCCTTTCCTTCAGCTGCAGTCAGGTCGGAGATAGCAGTCACTCCTGGCCGGCTCACTAAAATATTGCTCAATTATGATTTTAGCTTGAACTAAAGAAAAGAGGCATTTGGCAAAGTAGGAACTGTTTTATTTATTTATTTAAAGTTTTGTATAGCCCGAACATGACCCAGGTGGGTATCAGAGCACTTTACATACGGTTGAGGAAGATATAGGAAAACTGCTCGGGGAGAAAAATCAAGGTAACAGTGGAACAATATACAACAGGAGTAAATTAAAATTAAGGTGGACATAGGAGGCAGGTTGGGTGAGAACGAAAAGAAGGGCAATATACATCAAGAGCAAACAAGACAATATGGCAGGTGACAATGGGTCGCAACAAATGAAACACATACAGTAAGCTAGAGGCAGGAGGAGCAAAGCATCTAGTTCAAGGCATTATTCATTAGAAGAGCTTCAACTTCCCTTTTGAAGGCAAGTGTAGAGGGAATCAGTCTTGTTTCCACTGGAAGGGAGTTCCAGATTCTCGGGGCGATGCCAGAGAATGTACGATTGTAGGTTTTAAGCTTATTAAATTTATTTGGCTTGAGCAGCAGTGTGCCAGTGCTCCTTGTGGACCTGGACTCACCGGATAGTTCCAGCTAGTTTGTCAGGTAGAGTGGGGTGTTGAAGTGTAGTGCACTATGGGTCATTCAAGACGGATCCTTGCCTCAAAGGGAAGCCAATTGAGCGATTTCAGGTCCAGTGAAATGTGGTTGGTCTTCTTAGACAGTTGGTTTTATTAAATGCTTTGGCCAGGAGTACCGTTACACAAGAGGGTATGAGGACTCTCTCAAAATACAATCGATCTGAGCAAGGTTTTATACATTTCTTTGTGTATTATGAAATGTTTCCGCCAACCCTTTTTGGCAAAGAATACAGGCCTTGTCTTTGGAGTCATAAATAAGGCCCCTGATAACAAATGCAGATGAGCCCAGTGGGTATTGTGTCCTGTCCAGATGTCCAGCATGAGGGGTGTGTGATCACTGCATGTATTGTGTGTGATGTGCCCTGATTGGTTGTGTGTTCCTAACTTTGTGTGGCAACTTAATTTATAGTGTTTTGGGAATGCACGCACCACTCCAGCCATGTGTGCTTCATTGGGACAATCTCCCTGGACCATTGTGGTTTCGCTGAGCCTATATGTGAGATTGACCTTTGTTTCCTGTTTGCGCATTTGTTTGCTGGCTATGTGCCATCCTTCCTGTGACCTGCCAATCAGTAACCTCAGGCTGATGTCTCAGAGCCTCCCTGACCACGTTTTTGAGTCTGGGTTGACAGAGAGTTAATGACGGTTGAATTCGATAATAGACATTTAATGTCATTCTTACATATGAATGTATCATTATTAGCATCGACACTGACTTTCCCAATTTTAACAGGCGCAAGACAAAACCTTTGACAGGCCTGTCCACAACCTCTATTGACTTCAAATGAGGATGGTCTCAGATGAGTTCTGTAGGCCCTGTCCTATTTGTCAGGCGAGTGGAACGTCAGGGGGGAGATGCAAGGCCCCTCTGACATTTTCCTTGCCATCCGCACCTCTTTTGAATGGGTTGGCATCGACAATATGGAGCCTCTGGATCCCAAGACAGCCATGGGCAACAGATTCATTCCGGCCTTGGTGGACCATGGCACCCGTCATGGCCAGGGTATTGATGGGGACCTTTACCAATGTGAGGTTCCCCAAGTAGGTGGCATATGATCAGGGTACCAACTTCATGAAGCTGATGTGGGAGTGTGGAGTGACCTATAAATTCCCCCAAGCCAATGGGTTGGTTAAAAGGTTCAACAGTACCCTCACAGGCATGATTATGGGTCTACCCGAACACATGAGGTGTAAGTGTTGCACGCCTTTTGTTTGCATTACAGCAAGGTTCTTCAGAAAGGGATTGGCTTCAGCCATTTATTATTTCTTTTTGGACACCTTGTGAGAGGACTTTTCAGTTAGGTTAAGGAAGGCTGGGAGGATGCTCCCAAGAAGCCACCCTAAGATATAGTTAGCTACATGATAGCATTCCAGACAGTCTGCTTGCGAACACTCACACAGGAGAACCTGAAAGCTAGCCAGCTGGACATGAAATGATGGTAAGCCAGGAATACAATACTGGTTAAGGGTTCAGCCTGGTCAAAAAGTGTGGGTCATGGATCCAGTGAGGCTCCAGACCCTGCAAGACTGTTTGCCTGGGCCTTATGAGGTGAAGGAGTGCAAGAGTGAGGTCACCTACTTGGTGACTTCAAGACTCCTTGGAACCCTTTGAGGGTCCTACATGTCAACCATCACAAGCCCCACTTTGAGAGGTCTGTGCTTACCATGCTCCTGGTCACTGATGAGGGGATGAAAGAGGAGAGTAAACCTCTCCCTGACCTCCTATCTTCGAAGGAACAGGATGAGTCATCGGAGTCAGTATGCCTCACCCCTACACTACCCTAGATCTACAGAGACTGCTGCCAGTTGCTGGGGCAGTGTGTCTCTTTGTTCTCTCTCACCCCAGCACTCACTACATGGTGTACACATGATATCAATACTGGGGACAGTACACATGTAAAGAACAAAATGTACAGGTTGCCTGATAAGGTGAGGGCTAGCATCAAGGAGGAGGTCAACAAGATTCTGGCATTAGGAGTTGGTTCCCAAGGCTGCCCCTCCAGGTGTCGCACCTGAACTATTGTTCTGTGTGGACTACCTTGGGCTCAAAGCAGTCACCCAGACTGATGCACACCCCATCCCCAGAGTTGATGAGCCCATATATAGGTTCAGAGCGGAGTTCCTTAGCATGTTTGACCTAATGACTGGGTACTAGCAGATTGCCTTGACTGACTTAGCTAAGGAGAGGTCAACATTCCATGGGTGGAACATGGGCATTCCCATGCACCCACTCATGGATATTGGTGCATTCCTAGAATATAGCAACATAAACAGAGGACAGTTCAGGCCAAATCTCCAGGCCAGGTCCTCCCTCTTTCAAGTTAACCTAGCTGATAAGGGGTGATACCCCAAAACCTTTCCCAGGATGCTTGTTTCTGGTCCAGGGAGGACCGAGCCTGGCAGTTCAAGCTGGACTGCTCTCTTGAGGAGCAGAGTCAAGACTGATTTGGATATGGCTGGGTCCAAACTAGGGTAGTGTGGTGAGCAAAAGAAGGATAGCTTAAACCCAGATCTGTGACTGGGGTTCAATGTTGCATTGTACAGCATTCCTTCCATTATCTGTTCTTTAATCATTTCCCGATTATCAAAGTAAACCTGGAAATGCATCAAAATGGTACTCCTTCCCAACAGAGGCATAACGAGGACAAATATTTTATTGCTTCTTGCTAGTTCCTCTTTTATGTTTGCTGCAATCTGAGAAAAATGACTGCACAAACACAATTGAGCCTGTAACAAAGGCACCCTTGCACCACGTAGCCTGCATTTGCACTATACAGCACTCAGCGTGGCAGCACAGGGAGAGAGGAAGGAATGTATCATATCTTAGTAGATAGGGTACATTCCAGCTCTCTCCCTGTCACACAGTGAAGCGCAGCTCAGCACAGCGTTGCTTGACATCTGGCCCTTAATGCCAGCGTCTCAGCACAGAGGTTACTAATGCCAACAAAGCCATTTGGAGAAACGTCAGAAACTGGAGGGTTAGCAATATTAGTGAATCTTAAGACCTCTCAATCATTTAATGGCAATTTAAAAGTTAAAGACACCAAGATGTGAATTATGAGATTTGCAGACATAAGAGGTCTGTTTCTCTGTCATGAGTGCAGCCCTACTAGTCACTAGCAACTAAAGAAATTGTGCATGATAACTTTGGATACTGTGACATTTCAGTAAGCCAAAACGTCAAATAAAGCACACATGATAGATAAAGATGATGTTTTTTTTTACTTAAGTATGCTGTATATTGACAGCATTGTCCAATATAGGGTATTCTAGCATCAGAGAGAAGTGAGAGAGTAAGCAAGGAACGATTTGGGGAGCTATCGGCATAAAATGAAACTGCTGAACAATCAGAATTACATTATAAACAACGTGAGAGACACAAAACATCTATGTATTCTCTGTAAGAGAGCAGTGTATCTTGTATAACAACTTTATAAGAATAAAATGGCTATATTTTAAGAGATACATCATCCCCCACCAATGAAGGAGTGGTATCTGATATGTGTTTGAAAAGACAGAAATGGTGCATTGTAACTCGTATGCAGATTAATCATGTATGGGGAAAAATCATAAAACAGATAACTCGACCTAATAGACAAATCAATGAAAAACGTGAACCAATCTGCAACAACAACATAGGAGCAAAGGCAGAAGTATATTATTCAAGCAAACACATGGATGACAATGTCTATTCAAAGTACATACAAAGAATAACAATGTCAGTAATTTGAACCAATGGCACACCCAAACACGGGAAACTTTGATCACTTTTCCACTCATGATGAGATGGACCAGGTCAATGATAGTGTCCTTTTAAATCCAAATTGCTATGGAACTGAAATATTCTCCTTGGCATTAGTTTTCTTTTTATGTGTCCTATTCTCTCCTGAAATGTTGCATGAAAGCAGAATGTCAGGTAGAGCTACACGTGCATACTATCGTGCTTATACCTCATGGTGTCTGCATTGATGTATTCCAAAGTATGCTACTTTTTGTGCATTTTAAGGAACTGTTAGGTTGTGCTACCTATCTCTATATTTTAGGGTGTAGCCTGGGCGGAGTCCGCAGAGTTCCACAACTCAGAACTCAGTGAAGTGCAAAAAAAAACTTCACCACACTATGCAGAGCTCTGCAAGTGGTGGAGCAGGTTAGAAAAAATGCAGTTCACGATAATTTTCAGTGCCGGGTGTTTGTCCATGCTGTGATATTATCGCGAACAGCACCATGCACAGAGCAAGTGGGCGCTGCTTCCTATCTGCCACTTGAGTAGATTTTGTAACCGAGCGGCAGCTTTCTCAACACGAACAGACGGTTTCTCAATGCGAGCAGTTGTGAGCATACACAGCCACGTGCATTGAGAAATCCGACCACCCGCCTTGAGAAATCTCTCCTGGCGGTTGATTTCCCTCGCTCTAGCTCACCAACTTTACTTTGACGAGTGCAAATGAGAAAAAATCTGGCTGGGAGGTAGATTTTCCTCGCTTGTGCTCGCCAACTCGATCTTATGAGTATTACTGTTCATGCAAACAAGATAGGAAAATAAAGTTTTGATATGTGTGAATCTTAAGATGCATCTTTTAGTGAGGGTGATGTTTACATTCTGGGTTTGAAAACACCACGTTTAGAAAATAGGTATTTTCTTGCCTAACCATCCAGTGTGACTCTACTTGGTTGTGTATAGACTATATGGCTTTCGAGTGACAGGGGCTGGGGATGTGCCTTCTGTTCAGACAACCACTTTGGGGGTTGAGGGGTGTCTTGCCTTTCCAGGGTGAGTCAGGGCTGGGCTGAATAGACCTGGGCTGTTTTCAGAGTAAGGGGAAGGAGATTTCTTTTCACACATGAATGGGCCTGTTCTGCCATGGACAAGGCTGTCTCCACCTCCTGCCAGGAAGCTGCGCCGGATAGGACAGAACTGGTTCTGGCTGGGCAAAGAGACTCTCTGCCTTCTGAGAACAAAGGATTTTGTTTCATAAAAAGAGGCGCCCAAACCCCAGACTTTTAGATCACTTCTGGTAATCAAAAGGAACCTTTACCAAGGAGAACAGCTGGAGAAACTGGGGAAGAATTCTGCCCCTGTGCTGTTTGCTGTCTGGGGTTGGCCTGCAGTGGCTATTTTCTGCCAAGGAAAGGAGAAGTACTTTGATGTTTGCTCTGTCCCCTGCTTGAGGAAGATCTCTAAGGGCTTCAATTGAGCTTGCCTCCTGTTCTGAAGTCTCAGGGATGCAAAGACTTCACCCCCAGTCCCCCAGAACTCATTTGCTGGGAGTTCTGACCTGCTCAGAAGTGCCTGCCATTGGAGGTTGTTCTTGGACAGGAAACTACAAGAACTGTGAAAATCAATGCATCACCTGTTTTTAATGCATCGCAGCAGTGTGAGAAGAATTTTCCGACGCCGTGCCTACTCAAGGCTGAAGTGTCTGCCGAGCGATAAATCCTGTGCACCAATCTCTGAGGTCCAACATCACCGCACCGATTCTGATGCAGGCCCTGATAGAGAAGAACCAACGCATCAAGGGGATGTGGCTGAAGTCATTGCAGCGCATCCCGAGTCTTCATGCATCGTACTGGATCGTCACGCATTGCATCGAAGAGCCAAGTCTGTCGCATCATTGGACGACGAAGTAAGAAAATGACGCATCAATTCCCCAAGCAGTAAGAAACAGATGCATCACCTCCTCTGCAGTAAGGAACCGATGTATTACCTTCCCCGGAGCAAGGAACCAGCGCATCACCTCCCCCGGATAAAGGAACCGATGCATCACCTCCCCCGGAGCAAGGAACCGATGCATCACCTTGCCTGCGACCCTTTTTGCTTGCATTTGTGATGCAACCAAGGTACTTTGTGTAAATGTGTTGCATCCAACATTTTCTTGGAACAGAACTGTTTCTACCTTTTTAAATATCATATTTTAAGTACTGTATTGTGGATTTTGGTCGTTTTGGTCTTGTCTTGGTTTAGATAAAGAATACTTATTTTTCTAAAATGGTGTGGTGTTCATTTGTAGTGTATGTGTATGTGTCCACAAATGCTTTACACACTGCCACTGAGATAAACCTGACTGCTTGTACCTAGTAACCATGGGGGTGAGCAAGGGTTATTTTATCAGTGTATCCCCCAGACTCTGACTAGGAAGAAGGGTCCCTACTTGGACAAAGGTACCTACCTCTGCCAACTATAGATCCCCATTTCTAACACATATCATGGCACAGTAGACATATTCCCTCTTCAGTTCCTTTGTCCATGCATTAAAATGGAATGGGTGTAGCCTCTTGCTACCTGACGTGATGGTGCATCCAGGGACCTAATCCAGTAAATTGGTAGTGAACCCATATGTGACTCTTTTAAGGGACAGGTAGAACTATGATGTATGCCACTCTTGCTTGAAATATATAGTTGATTGACGTTTTTGATTTGAGTGCTTACTTTTGTTCTGATTTGAAGCTCGATTAAAAAAACACTTATCAATAAACGCTACTCATTTCACGACAGCCTTGTTGTAGGTATCCGCTTGTTGCTGGATGAGTGTTTTAAAATGTTTGTAGAGTGAGTGAAATTGAGCCACTCTCATTGCTTGTTTGTGTTTTCTGCATGTATGGTGTCAGTAAATTTTGTGTTACATAAGTGCCTATTATGCTCATTATCAGTGTTAAGGACTTGGCTTAGTTGAGTCTGCCTCAGGAGTGGAGGTGGGATTAATGGGAATTACACATTGGACTCTGAAAATCAGCAAGAATGAACAGTTATTGAATAATCCATAACTCTGGTTTCTGATTCCTATGAATCTCTCCCACAGTTTGCCCACATGTTTCAAGCATTCTACAGCCAGTGTCCTTACTGGGTCCGCTGTAAATCAAGGGTCATTTTACCTCCAAAGCACCTGTAACAAGAATCGCCATCCCCATCAGAATGACTTCAGTCTTTATAATGGTGCAGTGAGTGGTTCTGTTTACATATAATACAGTAAGTTCAATAATATGAACAATGAGCCCATCGTTTGATCCGTCATTGAGAAGTTGTATCATTACCTCATAGAGCGGTTCCTCATTAAGGAGACCAAGCGACACAAACATAGTGATCTGGGAATGGAAAGAACTCAGGACCCAACCAAATGCCAGAGAATGCACTTCATGTACAAACCTGCACCTCAATTGATATATTTCTATGGATGAAAGTAGTATCTTTGTGGCTGATAAAAAGCTACCTTCAAAGCAAATAGGGCTGGCTCAGCGCATTAGGGACATTTATAGTTACAGGAGAAGATGTGGCACTGGCTCTTTGATTATCTTGTGCCTCCCTCCCTACGTGACAATTTGAAGGCCTTCATCCAGAGTTAGAGGTGTTTATCGTCATTTAGAAAAAAATAAAAGCATTGGACGTGACCCCCACTACAATGGGCTGAAGTAGAGAGTTTTGCCCTTCATCATTGCTCTATATTTCGGTTATCACTATTGCGGTATATGAACTGTTCTATATAAAGAAAAAAACAAGTATCAATCAAAATAAAATCACAAATATTAAAGTTAAGTATTCCTTACAACCCAATATGACCTAGGATCTTTGCAATAGTTGTTCTATTAAAATATATAATTAATGTTTTACTACGTAGATTTAAATTCACTGAGTACTCTATCAAGTATTTCCCTTAATTACTTATTATGTCAAGTTTGCGGTCGGCTGTCTTTCATAAATTGAGAAATAAGCTCTTTGTGTGATGAGCAATTTATATAATTGAGTTAATTGCAGAAGTTACTTACTGACATGTAGTGTTCGTAATAATGCCCCCCGAGGAAGCTTTGGAACAGAATCTAAAAACATAAGACTTTCTGTCAACCTGAAATAATATGGTTTACAATGTGAATATGATTTGAAAAGACATTTCATCATATTTAATTTCCATTATTAACAAATATGTGACCGCTCCTATTCTCCTCCTCCTGGGATTGTTCTATTAGTTTTGACAAGGATTTTACCAAGGGAAACCAGATTGTATACAATAAATCCCCAAAGCATTGAACACACTATTATTGATACAAATCCGTGACACAGTTTAGGCGACTTTTAGTACAGTTGTATCTCACTTCATCTCAATTTCTCCTATGTTGTTGAAACGCTGGGTTGAAAAGTGACATGAAGTTAATGTCATGTAGAAAACGGGTTGAGTTTAACATAGAGGAAAAACTATTCTTAAAAGAGTGGGGTATATTCTCAAGAATGTGTGATAACTACCGCAAGAGTAGTGTAACGTAACTTTCAATATCGCAGCCTATCGCGGGGAAATAACCCCTTGTCAAAGTGGAATTCATAACAAGGCGGTAGCAAGCGAAAGTCACCAGATAAGGGGCCAAATGTCTGCGTGAAAATCAATGTCACGCCGCATAAATGCGATACGCGAATGCAAAAAAACATGCGATTAGGCCAACCGCGGTACAACAAGTAGGGAAAACCAGCCACAGGCCTGCAAATCCCACGCATCTGGTGGAACAATGCACCATAAAAACCACAGAAAAAATACACCAACAACAATCCAAAGTGCGCAGCAACTTGGATGCACCCTGACACAGCGCAGGGGCCAACTCGAACCCCACAACCCCCACAGGCTACCAGCAAGGAACAACAGGGTCGGGGAAGGCCAAGGAGAAGAGGGAGAGGAAGACGGGGTGCAGACCGCAGGAAAACAAGACCAGCATCATGGAGGTGACAGAACACTAACAGCAGCTGACCCACTAGCAGACCACCTGGATTGCAGTCAGAGTGCCGAGGAGGCCAATCCAGGTGGCCAATCGGTGCTGGCATGTCGTGACTATCTTAACCAGGCACAAACCTGCTGCCAACAGGAAGGCAGCAACGGCGACAGGAGGTGGCAGTCCAGCGCCACCGGAGGAGCTGAAGGAAACCCAGGCCACAGTCATCAGTGTGGAGGCGGTGCAAGGAGTAGGGAGTGTGGACACAGCTCGAGAGGACCTGACACAACATCAACAGGGAGGGAGTGCAACAAATAGGGAATGGGGGGATGGGGGAGTGGGCACAATGGCATACATACACAACGAGGTGAAAAACACTGCACACCCACAATCACCCAGGTCCATGGCCTCGATCTCCTTGGCACACTGCAGCACACACACAGCACGAACAGCAAACCCACATTGACGACAACGAGGAACAACACGCATAGCCGAACAGAGGACACAACTGGCTCCGCACAGGCACAGAAACATGCCTGACAGAGTCGGAAACTGTGAAATGGAAATGTACCCATACGACCTCACATCTGTCATGTAGACCAAATGTACACTTTTCCAACGAAGAATCCAGCACCCCCAAACAGTCACAATGTACATTGCCATACAGTCTGCATGCAAACCTGCACAATGCGCCAACATATACGTCAATGCAAAGTCAATACACACCTCCCCTTCACATCGCACAGGGGCACACAACACCATCAGCAGAGCACAGAATACAACACATCAGTGATGCCGGAGAGGATCACCACACAGTTGACACCAACGCCCAAAAACAGCACATGGATATCTCACGCAATCCCTCACCAGGATGCGGACAGCCAAGCTACTCAGAGGAGAACACCGAGCGTGCAACAGACCACACAGCAGAAAGCACCCGCAAGCACCGCTGGCCCCTGACACTTCACCCACCCACACATCGCACCCCAATGCCATGTTTCTGCATGCCAAAAGGAGGTGGCTCAACAGGTGTGGGTGGGGGCCAAACCCATGGAATGCGAGCAGGACACATACGTAGGTGTCTATCACGCTTCAGGGGCCACCAGCACCCTACTAAGGAAAGCCACACTGCCATAGAGACACATGCAGATGCACATTCACAGTAGAGAGACACAGGCAGGGGCGCTCAAATAGCAGTTACACTCCCATTTTGGCTCTGCGTACGATGGCCCTGGCCACTTCCCTTATGAATTGAGTGGGTGACGACAAAGCTACATGTCCAAGCTCCAAACCGCTGCCTGCAGTGACACGTCTGCATCCGATGTACACAGCACAATGTAATGGCATAATGCATACAACAAGACCACTGGGACACACGCAGATATCATGTTGAACTGGCTACGGGCTCATGCGCCCGGCCCCTTTATTGGCAGAGCCACATGTACAGTGACGCCTGTGCTGGATGTGTGTGGGGTGAGTGTAAGCCATTCCGCACGGAATGACTGGTGCTGGCAACCACTTGAACATTAGACCCCAGTGCAACAGGAACAGAAAACACATGCATAAAAGAGTCGACTGCTGAGCAACGTGGAGGGAGCAGGAGAAAGTCCAGAGGACAGCCAACATGCAAACAGAAGTGTCCGTGAGTTGCAGTGCACTGGGGATGGGACACTAGAGATGAGCCCGCCCATGTGGAGAAAAAGTCTCGGATTGTGTCCCTTCGATAGATACCTGATGCAGATGCAGTGGGGTGTGTCATACCTGCATCATCTTCCTCATGAACGTCTCAGGTCCCCACACTGTTTGAGGTGACATAACTGCGCAACCTCTCCACAGCTCAAAACTCAATCAGTAATGGACAATGGCTTGTGGTGCACTGAGTCACTGGCACCTGGAGTGCTGAGCAGGGTATCAGGCAAATGATGGCATCCACGACAGGTCTGAGCAACTCCATAAGTCTGTCAGGACCTCCATATCGACTGTGGCAGATGGAGGTGGTCCTTGCGGTGGTGGCGTGTGCCTCGTGCGGTGATGCTATGTCCGGGCCGGTCAGGACTCAATTTGGTGTGTGAGCCCTGGTGGGACGCTGTAGGGCCCGGAGGCTGCGTGCAGTGCAGGGCCACAGAGAAATGACGTTGATGACCCCTAGGCCAACGCTTCAGGGGCCATCCAATATCTCAGAAGAAGGGGTCCCAGACCTGACAAGTACGGAGTTAGTGGCCCCGGATGCACAGCGGCCGGCATAGAGACCCAGCCACGGGACGGTGACTTGCGGTGCAGTCAGATGGGCCATGCGACCTGAGCAAGTCACCATCAATGACCGAGGTGTTGTTGCGGAGGGTTTCGGGGGACAGTGGAAGATGTTCTCCAGGGCATGACACCGAAAGGTTTGATTTTATCTGGAAGCAGCAAATGGAGGAGTGGAATGTGACAGCCTCATTGCCACCACCAATTCGATATCAGCTACATGAGAATGAAAACTGCTCCATAGTCCATAGACTCAGACGCCACCAAAGTTAGACCAGAGAGTGTCCATGATTGTTGTGGAACAGACTTAGTGGCACCGGGGCTGAGAGGAGATGCTGTCTGCGATGATGCTGGTACGCTGATATGAACTCAGCCATTGCAAAATGAAGAGTCTGTGACCTACTGGACCGCAGTGTAGGCCGGAGGCAGCGGTCAGCAGTGGCCCACAGCAAGGTGTCATTGGATGGCATTAAACAGGGTTAGTGGCACCATGTGTCGCAGGCTGGCGTTGAACAGTGTTAGTGGCAATACGTGTCTCAAGTAGCCAATATGGAACTATGCCTCACTGATCGGGTGGGGCCTGGTGCTGTTGCCGCTGGCCCGGATTTGGGGTTACTGCCATTCATGACTCAGTACACAGTTCCACATATGGGACCTACTGGGCAGGAGAGTAGGCCTGAGGCGGCAGTAGAGCACGTCAACAAAAAAGGAGTAAAGCGGGCCTGTGTCATGGAGGCTGTGATGGTCTGAGGAGGCTGCCAAGGTGGCGGGACTCAGACCTGGAGCTTGCGCCAGCACGTGGTGGGCCCTCCTTCACATACGCTGGTGTCGGTAGGTGATCAGTGAGGCCTGGCTGCGCTGGGGCGGCCCTGATGAGTTTGTGGTACAGTGTGCCGGGGTCTGGCAGGCACACAGCATCGCAGGCAACTTCGCTCAAGAGGACGGCGTCGGCCTCGTAGTGGGGTGAGAGGCGCTGCCCTGGCAGAGACGTTGGGCTTTCCGGAAGAGGACCATGCCCAGGGCTACGTGCTTTTTATTCACATCCCTACGCTGGCATGGCGTATGCCGGGCCATGGACACTGGTCATGCTTAGGGGGGGCGTAACAGGCAAGATTTCCGTGAGGTCCTCCACTGGCTGTGGTGACATGGTTATGTCCACTGTCCACTACACTGCATACACCAGGGGTGTAAGTCACCATTGATATGGGTGTGTGCTGCATACTGAGGTCTGTCCAGCACATCTCCGCCACTCTTGGCATTGTGTACTTTCCCAATCATGGTACTATTGCATCCTTCACATATGCCTGGTTGCCACCTCTCCCTACATTCAGCTGTTGTGTGGCTGAGGTGCCATGCCGTTGATGGCTCATGTTCACGGCTTGGCCAGGTAACCATTGTGAGTTGTTCTGTCGTGTCTGGTGGGTGGGCATGCTGTTTTGAATGTTTGTTGTGATTTTGTGACGTGTGCATAGCCAGAGTTTTGATTTGCATGGTTGTGGAGTTGAGGTGAGTGGGGTGTTCATTTTGAACTTGCCAAGGGGCTGTGCATTTCCCTTGTTGCCATCCTGGGTACGCTAGTTGATGATGGATACATGGAGTATGAAGGAAACATGCACACTGGCTGTGTATTTGAAGGCGACATTGTTGGAGGTTCCACTGTGTTCTGTTGTTGCCTGCACATTGGGGTGGGACGTGTGCTTTCTGTTGTGGTGATTGTGTGCTGTGTCACCAGGGGGCACAGGTAGGACATGTGTGCCGTGGTTTGCCCCAAACACGTGCGTGCATCCTGCTAGGGCGTATGGTCCTTGATTGGTCTCCATCGTGACCTGCGCATTGTGTTGGATGTATGGGGACTGGGGTACCAGGGTGATGGTGATGTCCAGGACAGGAGTGGGGGACTTGGATTTTGCTGGCTGTGAGACTCCTACGACTCTTGCGACTGTTGGTTGGGGGGTGCCAGGGGCCAACAGGTGCAGCCAAGCCAGCAGCTAGGTGTGGGGTGGGATGTTGATTGTCCACTGTGCTGGTGCCGGAGGCCTGTTAGACGATGATGGTCGGGATGCGTAGGATAGTTGTCCATTTCAGCCTGTGGTGGATGGTGACATTGTCAGATGTTGGGTCTGTGCGGCTGGTACGCTTCCTGGGGGTCTGCTGACTTTGTCTGCGCTGCGTCTGATGTGGTCCGGGGGGGTGTTCCGGGTATGGGTTGGGGTCCTGGGGTGGTGTCGGTGGGTGTTGTGGCCCTCTTGGGTGTCCGGGCGGCATGATGAGTTGCTCCATGGCATCTGTTGCCCTTCCGATGTGGCCCTGGGCTGGTCTCCCTTTTATGGTGCAGGCTGCCGTCTGACTTTATACCAAGTCAGAGCAGTGTAGATTTCCTGGTGCTAACGCGACGTATCGCCTGTTTTGTGTTTTTATCGCCGATGTGGCTGGTCGCTGAGAATGTTGTGGTGTGATGTTGTTGCGGCTTTTGGCACAGGAACGCCCACTCTGCATCTCATTAGCAATAGCTGCGTAGGTCCTCTGTGGCGATGTTTTTTGCGACTGCTATCGCGGGTTAAGTGGTACTGTGGGCTCTTTACATCAGCTTGTAAATGGGGAGGTAGATTTATAACTTCTTTGGCTGCAATAACGTGCCGTTAATTCGGCGATAGCTCCTTGTGAATATGGCCCAGTATGTTACAACAATATCGTAGGCATATTTCAAAAATGTAGCAAAAGGTCCAAAGGGACTAATCACGTTTTAAATGAGTTTCCATCATATTTCGGAGCAAAAGATGTGAACTAATTTTTAATGTGTTTCATAATTAAACCGCATTTTTTTAATGGTTTAAGTAGTTTTTATTAGGTATGCAATAGGATCAATACAGTACACCCACCTACAACCACCGGCCGGTGGGGAATCTTCAATCAAATCCAAACTTTTATTGATAGAAAAGGAGAACGGAAGGGAGCATTCCCAATAGAAGCAATAAGAAGAGGAGAAAGACAGAAAAGAAGAGAAAGGAGTACCACCCAGAGAGTATGACCGATTCGGCAGGGATTTAGGAGTGAGGATCTGGCAAGGGCACCCTAGGTTCCGGCGACGGGTCTATGGGGAAGCGTAGGACTCTAAGGAATCGAGGGCAGGTGAGCTCCACAAACTTGGAGGAGAGGTATACGACCATGGACCCCTAGGTCTTATCAAACCTAGGGAGTGTGTGGTGGATCCCGGCAGTAATTCATCCAGTTTGTGTAGCCAGTCTTACCGGGTCGGAACTTCCATTGTGCCCCACTTAGCAAGAAGAACCTGTTTAGCTGCCCCCAGTGCTAAGGTAATCTCCCTGGATCTAAGAGGGTACGTGAGGGGGTTGGGCAATCCTAGCAGAATGTAGCTGGGGAACCTAGGGAGTTCAGTCTGATATATGTGGTCGATGATAGGTAAGATGGTCTCCCAGAACGCCTGGATCTTGGAGAACTGCCAAAGAATATGGGAGAGGGTACCCTCCTGTCCACAATTCCTCCAACAGAGACTACTACTTCAGGGTTTCCGTTTCGCCACCCTCACCGGGGTGTAGTACCAATAGTGTGCGATTTTTAGGAGCATCTCTTTCCCTGAACTGCTGCAGGAGGATGCCCGGGCCCTGTGAACAATGTCCGCCCACTCCTTAGGTGAGAATTTTCTACCCAGTTTTGTCTCCCACTGACGCTGCGCTGGGGTCTTTGTCTGGGTTCTTGCCCTGTTGAGAAACCCATAGATATCCAAAAGAGGGCGCTTCTTGGAGGTGCGGATAATATACCACATTACATATTTTGTGAGGAGTCGTCCCCATGCGGATGGATCTGTGGCCCTGTGACCCAATGGTGCAGTGCCAAATATTGCCAGTATGCTGTCTTGGGAATGTCATAGTGGGCCACCAACCTGGGGAAGTCCAAGACCCCTCGCTCATCAAAAAGGTCTCCGATACTCTTACATTGTGCCTCCTGCCAGGGTAAGTAGGAATCGCCTTTCAGAATTTTTTTAAAGAAAGATTTTTATCCTGCTCAAACATATTTCGTCAATTGCTATTTCCCTATACCTAATAGCACAATTAAATACAGGAAACAAATATGAATGAATTTCTTGTTTGAGAATACTTGGTCTTAAAATAATAATATTGAAGGCACGAAAAAAAAGGTTGCACTCCGTGAAAATATTCAGTCAATAATATTATTGGGCAGAAAACTGAAAAAGGAATGTGTTGAATGTAACGAACTTTGAATTGACAGTGTGTCATCAAATTAATTACATTCTCATCACTTACTCACTACAGCCCCTTCGTTAATTCACAAGTGTAAGTCTACTTGTGGCTTACACAAAATCGAGGTTTTAGATTCAAAATCGTTTTCCCCACTAAGATTTTCAGATAAAAATGTTTTAATCTGAAGGGTTCTGAGTGACAATAGATAGACAACAACATTCAATAGCAAACATAAGTTTTCAGCAGATAGACTGGTGGTTTGTTAATGGATTTATCATCTGGGTCACTCTGATTTTTACAATAGAGCAGGCTTCTCCAAAGAGTAGCCTCAAGCTAATGCTAGCTCCCCAGCTACCTATCAGTAGCTTTCCTGTGTACTGCCCAGCATACTAAATTAGAAGCTTTAATTAATATATGTATGCCAAAATTGAAAAGTGTTAATTTGAGACGACCATGTGTGTATTTTCAGAAAGTGATATTTGGAAAAAAATAGTTACATTTTCAAATATATTTAAGCTGATAATGGAGTGATTAATCCTGTGGCACTGGGGAGACTTATTATTATTATTATTACCTTGATGCAAGGGGCATTCCAACTGAGGCTGTTATGTTTTACCCATATGGAGGGATCTTACATTGACAAATCCTATTTTACATTACTGCTGGTGAAAGTTCCTGATGAACTGAGGTGATCACTGCTGGTTTCTTGTGTATGGTAACCAATATTGGAATCTTCTTTGTTATAGTCAATATTACAGCACTGGAAATATTAGTAGATCATGATGATTTTCATCGAAAAAAGTAGATCCTAATATGGAAAAGTTTGGGGGACTCTGCAATAGAGCATTGATACTATCAAAGGTAAAATATATAACGATCTTTACTGTCAGCACTATCAGTTATTGATCTAGAATGACAGGGAAGCCAAATCATCTGAAAAATAAAGGGGCACCCCTTCCCTGATTGGCCAGTCCTATCCTAAGAATGGAGAATAAAGTACATGGGACCAGATATGGTAAGTATTTTTATGGTAACAAACGCTCCAATTGGAGTTTGCGATTGCAATAGAGTTTTGTTTTCAGATGCAGTAATTCTGTTGTATGAGTCAGCAAAGATTTTCCTAAAGTTGAATATTGATCATTATATGGAAGAGCAGTGTTGTAGACATCCATTCCAAATACTAACAGCCTAATTACGATGTTGGTTGGACGAGCGCCCGACCGACATCATAGTGTTAACGGACTGCCCATCAAGGAGTCAACGGTTCTGCTTCCACTATTAGGCTGCAACCACCTTCACCGCAGAGGTACAGTGTATATTTTCTATTGAGGCTTGTGCTGTGGGTTGCAGCACCAGCCTCAATAGAAAGTATACCCTTTTAAAACATCCCTAAACTATGTGGCAGGCACCATGCATGCCACACAGTGCAGGGATGTTTAGGCGGGCACCACAGGTGCCCCCCAGGCATCATAGCAAAGGCCACAGGGCATGGGGACCCTACTATGGGCCCCCAATGTCACTTTCCGCCAGTCTTTTCATGTCAGAAAGGCCAACCTGGACCAACCTGGAAAGGCTGTGAGAAACAGACATCATGATCTTGAAGACGATGCTTTTGCAAGCACTGCCATCATTTGGAGATTACCAGTCCTTCCTACACTCTGATAGTCTCCTTGAGCCTGTCGGAAATGCAGCAGAATCCCCCCGCAGGTTTCCTTCTGACCACTGGTATTGTAAGAGGGAAACGATCGATTTTGGGCAGAAAGCCTCCGACTAGCTGTCAGATGGCTTTCCGCCCAACAGCGTAACCAGGCCCTAAGTCAATGGGCTACGTATTAATGTTTTGCGACTAATATCTAAGGTCAAAACATTGAAAAGTTAGTAATACCTCAAAGGAGGTGGTAACCGATTTTCAAAAGGGAAGGGGCTCCCCTTGGGACCACTCCCGTTAGTGAATTAAAAAAAATGTGTTGAGGAAAAGACAGCAGTCCACTGCCAACTAAAAAAAAAGAGGTTTTCTTTTAAACACAGCCCAATTTTTTTTAAGGAAATCTGGCTACATTTTAAAATAAATATTTGATGTATGTAGAAGCGACCCCGGAAGACAACTATCCCTGTGATAATGTCCAGTCGTAGTAAGTCACAATGTGTGACCTAAGACATTAATATTCAGTAGGTAGGTTGTATTGTGACACACTAAGATTCCGAATTTTGCAAACTGAGTGTATAGGTCAGTTCCTAAAATTGTTTACTGGGTGCAAACAACTGGTCATAATTTGCGACCAGTATTTTGCAGCCGGTTGTTCGTACGCCCACATTGTTTTTTCCATGGAAGGGTTGTTCCCACACACAAGGATTACAACCCATAGGAGGACTCTTTAAGGGAAGAGGTATAGGTGCCTGCAGAGGAGGCCATCCACCCAGACCAACTAGCCATCTGATGGACATGAAAGTGACCTGTTGTTGTTGATTTTGGGGCAATGGGCACATTTGGTATTGAGGTACTCACGCGTTGCCAGTTCTTTATTCCTTTACATTTCATAGTTTTCCGTTTTTGTCACCAGAACCATGAACAGAGTGCTGCCTCTTGGACTCTAAGTGGGCAGCAAAATAGACCAGAGATGCCCATTTTGAAGAGGACACATATGCTCACTTGTTGTTTACTTGTTGCATTGCTCTACCATATAATTCAACGCCTCTGCTCTCTGCCTCAGCTTCCTGCAAGAGACAGCTTTCTAGTTTCTAATTGACTTAACCTTAAACTTCTTGCCCCTGTCTCTCTTTGGAGACAGCCTTCTATTTTACAGAAAATATTCAGTAATCTTCAAGAAGGCTTCAAAAAAGCACTTTTATAACAGACTACAAATATAGCTTTCAAACCTAGTTCCCTGTGTGGGTTCTTTGATTTGTCTGAAGAGGGAGCTGTGTCTCCTTTCTGCACCGACTTTTGGTTTTAAACTCCCCTGCCTGCGACAAGTAACCTGCACACCTTCCCTTGGAAGCTGGGGACAAGCAACCCCTTTTGAAACTCTACCCCTTTGTGATAGCTTCCAACCATCTTGAATCTTGGAACCTAGTTATTCAACTGGCACTGTTGTGCCCCCATGACTTTGACTGCGGTCATCATTCTTCCACCTCTGTTCAGTGCTTCAACTATTCCATTCATTACATGAACCTCAGGTTAGTGCACTAACTGAGCACTGCTAGTTTTGGGTATACACTTTTTTCTTTAAGGACACCCTAGCACTTTTAGTTTGAATAAGTCAGCCTTGGCTAAAGCAAAAGGACTAAGGGCCAGATGTATCAACATTGGATTTTACTAGTCTATAATAGCGAATTTCACTGATTCTCTATTATAAACTCGCAAAATGGAATGTATGTAGGTTTTTGCAAACATTTTGCGATATCTACGCATTCCTTAATTGCGACTCGCAACTTGGATTAAGGAATGGCTTTCCATTCATTCCTATGGGCCTAGAGGCCCATAGGAATGAATGGGAATTGCATGCACAATTTGTGAGTACCCAGTAGGTACTCGCAAATTGCGCATGCAATTTCAAGGGTGCACTCATTTTGTTAAATGGTGTAAATCCATTCAGTAGTTGCTGAAAAATGTAAACAATTCTCAAATATCCATATTTCTCAAGTCTGCGATCTGTATGGCTGCCTACATTTCCAACCAGGAAGTGTTGGCATCATCTTGCGATGCGGCTGAACTGAGTCGCAAGAAAAAAGGTAAAAAAACGGATAAAAACATGAAAAGGGAGCAGGGTAGAAACATCCTGAACCCCTAGGCATGCTCTGGGGGTTCCACAGGGCCCCCAGGGCCAAAAAAATAAGTTTTGTGTAAAACAATCGGTGGGAGTCTCGTTGGGTCTGCGAATGGTGCCAAAAATGTGGGGGCTATGTCCTTTAAATATGGGGGCCACTCAGCCCTGGGGACCACCTCGTCCGCAGGGCTTTTTTAAAATATAATGCGTGGGGGGCCTACTGCTCCCCCACTCAGCCCTGGGGACCGTTACCTCACCAGGGCTATATTTATTAAGTTCTGGGACCACATGGGCCCCCCTAGCCCCAGGTACAGCTACCTCCCTGGGACTTTATTTAACAAATAAAATGCAATGGTGGGCAGGAAATGCCACCTCCCCATGGCTATATTCAATAAATGCGGGGGTCCATGTGCCACCCCATAACCCTAGGAACCACAACCTCCCCGGGGCTATCTTAAAAAATTAAGTGTGGGGGGCCAAGCGGCCCCCCATACTGCCCCGGGGACCCCCTGGGGCATCAATTAATTAAATGTGGGGGTCCGTTGTGGACTCCCATCCCAGGGGACCACCACCTCCCCAGGGCCACAAAGAAGAGGAGCCCTCCATGGCCCTGGGGACCGCAAACCCCCAGGGTCGGCTCCTGCAATTTCCAGGTGTGTCTACCCCCAGGACATTGCAGTTTGCTATGGCATGGCGGAAGCACTGCTGAGTGATTGCTTTTTCACTGGTTTAACAGAGAAGGTATAGTATTGTCTTGCACAATATAAGGAGCTAGTCATATGTTCTTACTTTCCTGTGATCTGTTTTGTTGATTTAAAATTGACCTGGGTGAAGATCTAAGCATTTGAAGCTCAATACTTCCACCTGAGGTATCTTGCATGCTGCAATTCCAATCACTTGGAGAGAACTAAAAATGACGAACATTAGAGTTGTTGATGAATTTTCAATAAGGATTTGCCATTCACATGAGGGGAAAACTCCAGGCATAATGTTGTTTCCTGCATGTCTGGTTTGCAGGGGTATGTAATAAGGGAAACATTCCCATCTATGAGTGCAGAACTCTACCATCATTGCATTTTTTAGTACCTGTGTTAACCCTTTACTTTTTTGCATTGCTTCACCAATTTCAAGACTATCTGCTGAACTGGGATGCACCCAAACTGTACCACTCCACAACTGTAGAGTGACTTCTGCTTCTTTATAGCTAATGAGGTGGTCAATGAATATCCTTAATGAAACATACCAAACAAAAATTACTATAAGAATTCAAGTCCATGTGAAGTTCCCTAGAGCACTCATCATCCATGCTGTATCCTGAGTGCATATTCTTTAGTCTATGCTCAGAAGAGTCTGAAATTGTTATCTTCCCATAATATTGTATTACTTTATACAACTAGGGCCCACTGTATCATCGCTTTTTGCGTTTGCGAATGAAAAAATGCATTTGGCAATGTATGAAACATATTGAATTTGCAATATGGGTAATTGCAAATATTTGCGATTACCTAAATTGCGAATGCAGTTAGGGAATCACAATTTGCGATTCCCTAAATGCAGTTCTTGTAGCTATCGCAAATTGCGAATTAGCATTAAGGAATCGCAAATTACCACCAACGTCTAGCAATGCGGAAGCTCAGCCGGTAAGTGATCCGCAGTACTGCCAAAGGCAGTTCACCCAGGACATGCAGCAGACGTGCAAGATATAGGTGGACGTGAAGGGAGTCGACCATGTGTTCGGGATGCTCTCCCATTGCGTCAGTGGCTCTGCTTGTAGCTGCACTGGCTTGCCGTGTGCCAGTCTTGTGGATGAAATGGCACAGCTTGGTGCAATGAGCCGGGTCTGTGTGCAATGGGTGCAGGGCAGGGGTGTGGTGGGAGTTTGTGTGAAGGCCGTTTCACGCACGCTCACTATGACGAAGGACTTTTGAATGTGGGATGTGTACTCGTTGTTCTCAAATTGGGCAGTGCGTAGTGTGGGAGACGGATGCAAATATTATCGTATCTGTTGGGGGGCCGGCCACTTGCAAGTTCCTTCTCGGAGCAGCAGATGTGCTAGCGCAAGATAGCTCAGACAAAGAACCTTTCATCCCTACAGTAACTTCTCCAGGTGCATTCATACAGAATGTGTACAAAGGCTGGTCGTGGGTGTTGTGGGATGTCTGCGACCCTGGTCATTATGGATGAGATACCCAGCACGTGGCACATGGGCATGTTCACTGTGTGTTAGGTTGCCAAACAGCTGCTCCTCCCTCCCACGAGCCCCCACACTTTTGTACGGTGCACTGTTGTATCCCGTGCACTCCTACGGAAAACCATTGTAATGCCTATTTGCACATGTCCTGCGGAATTCCAACCACATCGTGACACTGCAGTTTGGAGGTGGTGCATGCCACTTTACAACATTGACTGCTGCGGCCCTTGTGGTGGCCACACCAGAACACAGAGACACACTTACCGCACTTCCTGAACATGAACATGTCCGAGACACCCTGTTCCCCTTGCAGGATAGGCAGACCCCTGCGCTGACCTGTGTACGCCGGACCAGCACATGCTGCTTGTGCATGCAGGAGGATGCATGCGTAGTTACATGTACACGCTCACAGCCTCTCTGAGATGACATGGTAACGTCCGCTGACACTGTGATGTTGCAGGGCCCGTGCCTATCATGCTAACACAATGACCACATGGAAACACTTGCTCAGATGCGGGTTCGGGGGCGTTGGTGGTCCTGGGGTTGTTGTGATGAGTGTTGTGGACCTCATGGGTATCTGTGTATCATGATCATTGACTCTATGGCTCCTGTGGGTCTTTTGGTGTGGCTCTTGGCTGTGCTCTGCTTCATGCTGCAGGTAGTCGTCCTGCTTAACACCAGCAGAAAGCAGGTGTAAAATCCCTGGTGCTAACGCGACTTATCGCCAGAATTTGTTTTGCATCGCAGTTGTTGTGAAAGTTGTGATGTGGTATTTTCTTGTGCAGAAAAATACACAAAATGGGCAGTGTATCCTGTCAAGATCCAGGACCTGACCCTCTATTCCCAATCAATATAAATACAATGACATTTCTTCATTGATTTTGTGTGTACACTGTAAGTGCACCCACTACCACAGTGCAATTCAATACAGGATTTTAGTATTTAGAATAAATCGCAAAGGTGCACCTCGTGTCTTTTTGCACGGGAACGCCTACTCTGCATTTCATTATCAGCACTTTAATGCAACTAAAGTTGAGATAAATCTAACACACTATTCAGAAGCTGGTGCAAACTGTAGACATCACCAGTATTGCTGTGATAACTGCCCCAAAATGTAACACCATTGTGGATGCCACGAAATAACAGTAAAAAGAATGAGAAAGAGTCACACAGCACTTAAGTAACAACCAAAGCCTTTATTGAATTTTTTTGTTTTTTTTCAAACTTTATTTTTCCGTAAATGTATATATAAAGGATAAACTAGATTTAACAAACTGAACACAAAACAACAAGGCGGAAGACTCCTGTCTGAACCATGAATGTCGACGACACAGCCTGGAAAATAAAGCACAAAATAAGGATGTGTGTAATGCGCATATCAAAGGAGTGAGACACAGAGAAGGAAAAAAAAGCCAGAGAGAAAAATAAAGGGAAAGAAAGGGAGTGAGAAAGGGAGAAGGGAGATAGAGAAAGGGAAGGAATGGAAGGAAGAGAGTGAGAGAGAGAGTGGAGAGAGGGAAGTGAGAGAGAGAGAGAGAGAGAGAGAGAGAGAGAGAGAGAGAGAGATAGAGATACTGCCACCCCTTCGCATCCATGACCAAATAATTACCTGCTGCCACCGGAGTGTCTACCAGTGAGCACTCCACATGCCTGTCAAAGCTCCGCGGCCCGGCAGATCTCACAGATGTCACTGAGTCCTGAGTCATGAATGGCGGAGACCACATCAGCTTTTCCACGGCCCGGCAAATCTCACACATGTCGCTGAGTCCTGAGTCATCAATGGTGGAGACCACATCAGCGTTTAGTGCCGCTAACCCTGTGCAACGCAAGTCAATGCCATGTGGTGGTAGGCTGCTGACGGTCATATAACTTAGGGTGCGACCAACCCTGTGCAACTCAAGTCTGCACCACGTGGTGGTAGGCCCCTGACGGCCACATCAGCTTTGGGTGGCACTAACCCTGTGCAACTCAATTCCGCGCCAAGTAGTGGTGGGCCTGTGACGGCCACATTAGCTTCGGGTGGCACTAACCCTGTGCAACTCAAGTTCGCGCCACGTGGTGGTAGGCCCCTGACAGCCACATCAGCTTCAGGTGGCACTAACCCTGTGGAACTCAAGTCCGCGCACGTGGTAGTAGGCCCCTGAGGGCCATACAGCTCAGGGTGCGACTAACCCTCTGCGCAACTTTTCATGGACTCTATAATTGAGACCTGTGGAGCATCTGCCATCCAGTCACCACAGGCAATAAAGGATGTGACGTTGTCGATCCATTATATTTGCGTGGTCACATGGCCTGTGACGCATGTGCCGAATGGTTGTGGTGTGAGTGCAAATCTGCTCTCAGTGAGTGGCCGTGATATGTTGACAACAAGACCACTGACCTGCACAACAACAGCGCGTACCCCTGCGACAGGTAGCTATGTGGGGGGGTGAAAACGTGTTTTCTCAATGGATTTTCAATAGGAAACTTTAGACAAGGCTACAGGTCAAACTTCTGAACGGAATTATGCCAAATTTGGCAGGGAGAAAGGTCTTGGTCCAGAAAGCGCGCTTTCTTGCATCAAGTGAAAATATAAAAGAAAGGTCTCGGGAGCAATTTAATATACCGGAGCTCTGTTTCTGCGAGATAGCTCTTTCACACTCCCTCTGCCCAGCATCACCACTTTGCAGCTATGCCGTTAGAAGCCAGTCCGCCGGCTCGCAGCTCTCTACCTTTGCGAGCTAGTACGCTACTGTGCCTGTACCTCTGCGAGCTACTACGCTGCTGTTCCTTTGGGAGCGGATGGCTCGTAGTACTGCGTGTGTGAGTCGAGCGGACGGGCTGCAGTTGTCCCTCTGCGAGCCTGGGTGCGAACTGTTCATATCTCACACTACATAAGCATTGAAAAAACATTTTGTGATTCAGTCCGTCAGCTGGCATCTGTTCGAGGCATTTCTGAAAACATATCGTAGTTCTTTCTGTGAGAGATCCCCTTTCACGCTGCCTCTCCCCACATCAGCAGGTAACACACCCTCTGCCCACATTACCAACATACCCCCAACAACCTTCTTGGGCCCGGAAGTGTCCCAGTGCGGTTGGACAAACAAGAATCTTAGTCATGTATAGGTTTACATATTAACATTTTATTTAAAGAAAACCACAACAAATAAAACTGAAGGGAGTCTGGTGCTGTGGTCGCTGCCATGAAGTTGGGGTCACTGCCATTCAGGAATCAGGACACAGTTCCACATGTGGGATTGGCTTGTGTTGAAAGGGTTAGTGGCACCATGTGTCGCCGGCTTGTGTTGAACATGGTTAGTGGCACCACGTGTTGCCTGCCTTGCATATGGAAATATGCCTCACTGATCAAAGGGAGTCTTGTGTTGTGGTCACTGCCACGGACTTGGGGTCACTGCCATTCAGGACTCAGGACACAGTTCCACATGTGGGATCGACTTGTGTTAAACAGGGTTAGTGGCACCATGTGTCGCGCCTTGTGTTGTACAGGGTTAGTGGCACTACATGTTGCCGGCCTTGCATATGGAAATATGCCTAACTGATCAAAGGGAGTCTGGTGCTGTGGTCGCTGCCACGGACTTGGGGTCACTGCCATTCAGGACTCAGGACACAGTTCCACACGTGGGATCAGCTTTTGTTGAACAGGGTTAGTGGCACCACGTGTCGCCGGCTTCTGTTGAACAGGGTTAGTGGCACCACGTACCGTGGCTTGTGTTGAATAGGGTTAGTGGCACCACGTGTCGTAGCTTGTGTTGTACAGGGTTAGTGGCACCACTTGTCGCCAGCCTTGCATATGGAAATATGCCTAACTGATCAAAGGGAGTCTGGTGCTGTGGTCGCTGCCACGGACTTGGGGTCACTGCCATTCAGGACTCAGGACACAGTTCCATATGTGGGAACAGATTTTGTTGAACAGGGTTAGTGACACCAGGTGTCACCGGCTTCTGTTGAACAGGGTTAGTGGCACCAGGTGTCACGGCTTGTGTTGAACAGGGTTAGTGGCACCATGTGTCGCCGGCTTGTGTTGAACGGGGTTAGTGGCACCATGTGTTGTGGTTTGCATTGAATTCTGCCTCAATAAGGCCACGCGGCGATGACTTGTGGTGCAGTGAGTTAGAAGTACCTTTGGCGCTGAGCGTACAATGATGCGTGGTCCGGGGGCGGTACAAAAAACATGGGAATGATTCGGTTAAGGATAAACAGAGGTGGGAATCCTAATACATACACAAAAGAAAGTTACCTCTGACACCGTAAATCCAAACTTATTTTTGCTCCAGTAGGATTTTTTCATTATCCCTGGGTTATAGTTACGCATTTTTTTCAAAACATAGACACCCTTCACGGGACAAGCTAGAAGATAGCCTTCTTGCCTTATTTTTTGTGCATGTAAATTTTACAAAATTTTTGTATACAATATTAGAAAGACATAGACATGTATGATTTACAAACGTAAAACATATTAATGCGCCAAACACATTTAAACCTATACATTACATCGAGTAAAGATTAGTCCTACTCGTTTTCCAAAAAATGACAGGGTACAGGGACTATTTTTCTTTTAATCCTCCAAGTACGCTGATATGTTAGCCAGAGAGAGGTCAAACTGATGTTTAGAACCTGAGTATGGAGCCCTGGACAATGGGCTCTATTATGTCCAATTTTAGGACCAAGCGTGTGCTCGGTTTTTAGAAGAGCCTCTCAATAGATTAAAACCTAAGTGTTTCAACCTTCTGGGGGGCACTTCTTAATACGAAGGTCTTCATCAGGGTTTGGTTTTTTCAAGAAGGACTTAGAATACCTGTGTGAATTAAAGAAAATTGGGAATAAGGAGATGCTAGTTCAATATGTGTTATTTACAAAGGGAATTGATTTTTAGGCGCGAGCATCACAAACCGTATTTGTGTTTACACCTTTCATGGCGGAGCATAGGAAATCCTTGGTAGACGTTCAATGGGTTGTGTAAGCTGGAAAGAGTAATGAACTAGTATTACTACGGGGACAAACAGCGCCGTGTTGTTATGGTTGACTTGTGCTTTTAATATTTAGAAATATCTCTCAAATTGCTGGACATGAAGGTCAATAACTACCAGTGTAAAGGGGTTACCTAGCTTGTAGTGCACCCGTTAAGTGTGGTGTATATAACATGCACATATTAAAGTGGACACTGGTCTATCCATGCAACCTCGGTGATACCACATAGAGATTAGCCACGCCTTGTTTTCAAAAGGCATACTTTCTATTTCTTGGTTTGTTCTGAAAATGGCGTGGACAGCTCATGCTCATTAGGCGCTCAGCGTTATTGGAGAACTTCCTTCTTCGGGATACTGCACGTTTCTTCAGTCCTCGCGCTGCGTCTGGAATTCTACAGAGGGCAGTGCTTCATGTTCGAGTGTAATGTCGACTCTGCTACGGCATGGGGAATGTGCTGTTCGTCTGGCCATTTATATTGTTGACTCCCTACGAGGCTTGCATTCAGAAACTTCCGCTCCTCGTACCGGAAGTAATTTTGCCTGACCATGTCTCAATTCCGATTTCGCCTTCGTGGACTTCCTGCTCCTTAAACTGCACAACCTTGGTTCGAGACTGGGCTCCGACCTGGATTTTATTGTTTCGATGGAAAATACTTCCGTTTTTTGTCCAGGCTCAACATAAAAACCTATCATGTTTATAAGTAATTATCACAAGTCAAGCTGAGGTCAAATAGTTTACCAACGTCCACAACCATACTGGAGCATTTTGTAGGTTTCCTTGTGGTTCCGCATTTAGATGGTTCTTGTTTCAAGGGAGGGAGAAGGGGGGAGGAAAGAAAATCCATTGTTGTAATTTTATTATACCCAATGATTTATCTCACTCATTTCATTGAGCCCATGGTCAATCGTGTTTAGGTACATGATGGTTTTAGCTTCAAATCTAGATAGTAGATTGTCAATGTTATTGCCGGACACATGTTTTAGTTTTGTCCATATTATGTCATTCGGACCATGATGATGTTCTATATAGTGAGTTACTATTGGTGCACTTGTGATTTTGCATCGTATTCTGGACCGATATTGTGTTATTTTCTTCCTGATCGCTTGGGTCGTTTTGCCAATGTAGGCTTTAGGGCATGGGCACACAACACAATATATTATGTTGTGCGTGTTGCAATTGGTAAACTCCTCATGTTTTACGAACTTCTTACCATATGTAAATATGGAGCCTTCCAGGGTACTATCACAGGATGAGCAGTTACCACATCTTTTGTGTCCTTTAATGGGAGGTAGCGAAAGTAGAGCTCGAATTGACTGAATGTTCTTTTTCTTTGCAGTATTGGCATGTACCAGTCTGTCTTTTATGCATCTATTTTTCTTAAGTACGAAGATTGGGACCTCTGCCAGTGGTTCCAATGCCTTTACTGTAGTCCAGTTCGTGCGTACAGTTTTCTTCACCTCATTTGTACATCCAGAGAATGTAGTTACACAAACTAATTGCGGATTTTCATTTTTTTCTTTTGGTACAAGGAGTGATTGATTCCCTGGGGGTGTACCAAGCTCTATTCATAGCTCCCTTCAGCATTTTTCTTCTTGGATAGTTATGTTCTGCAAGTTTTTCAAGGAGTATTTTAGCATTATTAAAATAATCCTCTTTCTTGGTGCAGTTGCGTCTTGTTCTTAAAAACTGACTGAAGGGCAGGTTTTCACGAAGGTTGTGTTGGTGAAAACTTGAAAAATGAAGGAGGGTATTCCTGTCCATTTTTTTCATATATAATGTTGTGTACAACAACCCTTCTTCATGTTTTATTAGCAGGTCCAGAAAGTTAATCTCCGTTTTGTTGAAGTTAACCGTAAACTCAATATCTCTGTTCCGGAACTCCATCAGTTGTTCTCTTGTTCCCTTCCATAACCTAAAAACATTCTCGATATAACGATGCCACATTTTTATGTGTCCGTCATATTGGTTGTTACTGTAGATTCATCTATCTTCAAAAAGGGCCATAAACATTATTGCCATTTCGGACACGAATGGACAACCCATAGCCACTCCCTTTATCTGTACAAACTGAATTTCATTAAAGCTGAAGAAGTTGTATTTTAAGCATATTTCAGCTAGTTGTAGTATAAATGTAGTAGGTACATTATGGGGTCATACTCGTTTATCCAGAAAAAATTTGATGGCTTCCAATCCTGCTTCTTTAGGGATATTTGTGTATAAACTGATGATGTCCAGTGTAAGTAAGTATTCCTCTTCTTCTTCAAAAGATTTCCCCTCTAGTAGTGTGATGGCCTGCATCGTATCCTTTATGAAGCTGGTGGTATCTCCTACTAGGGGTTTTAAGAAGGTGTCCACATATTTAGCCGGTCTTTACAGGATAGAATTTACTCCTGAAATGATCGGTCTTCCGGGACGGTTCTGGATGTCCTTGGGGACTTTTGGTAGGACGTATATCATTGGTGCCCTTGGGTTGTCATTGATTAGGTATTGTGCTTCTTTTTTTGACAACCATCCTTCCGTTTCTCCAATTGATGTTAAATTCGTCAGTTTTTCTTTGATCAGTTTTGTAAAATCTTCATCCGATCTTTTATAATGTTCTTTATTGGAAAACTGTCATACAACTTCAGAATCTTATTTGTCACACTGTAGAATTACAATTGCGCCGCCGTTGTCTGCTTGCTTAATTATGATTTCTTCATTCTCCATTAGTTTGTCCAAGGCTGTTGTTTAATTTTTTGTCAAATTCCATTTTGTGTAGATTTGCTTGTTATCCAATATATTTAGATCTCTCATTATGTTTTTCTCGAAGGCAAGCACTTCAATTGACATTAAGTCGGAGGTAGCAAAGAACGTAGAGGGATTTTTTAGTCCTGAGTAGTTTTTAGCTATTGTCTCTTGCTTGTCAGAGAAGAAAACTTTAAGCCTCATTTTCCTGAAAAGTTGCAGAATCTCCAATTTTGTTTGCCCAAGGTCCGGTTTCACTGTGGGTATAAAGGATAAGCCCTTTTGGAGTACTGTTGTTTCCTCTTTTGATAAAGTGTAGTTGGACAAGTTGTAAATTGAACTGTTCGTCTCTTCTACCATCGGTATACTTTCCTCCGGGTCGTTATTTCTCCTTGATATTGTTGAGGAGGTTGTGAGCACTGTATTGGTCTTGTTCTTCCAGTTGGTCGTCTGTGTGCTCTGTCTAAAAAAGGCCCCGGTTGGTAAAATTGTCTGGATTGGGTTCCACTCTTACTGGTGGAAGGTTCTGAATCGCTCGAATTGTCTGAATATGATGAGGCGTCAGAGAATGTGGTATATTGTCTCCTACTTCTGCCACCATAAGTTCGGAACATGCCAATGTTGGATGGATGTTTGTAGTATTCCTTATCAAGGTAAGGGTAAGTCTTCTTTTCAGTGAAATTGCTGATGTCTTTTTGAAGTTTTGATCTCTTTATGTCCTCTGTGTTTTTCTTAAAAGTTTTGTTCTCTTTTTCTAATTTTGCCAAGAGTGCTTGGGCGTTCTGCACTGCCGTGTTACTTAAGAATTCCTCTTCAAGTTCTTTTATTAACTCGAGTTCCTTTTGACTTAGTCATTCAGCTGTCTTAATGGAATAGAACATCCAATCTCACGAGCATTTTGTTCCTATGTGGCTGAATCCGTCTCAATATTCTGGTTGATCTGTAAAAATGACTGGGACATTTTTCACCTGTAGACCAGCTGGTATAGCCCCAGAACTTAGATGTTCTAGCAGTACTTCTCCATTTAGGGCCATACGAACTTGTTTCTTTGTCAATCAGGTAATTTTTTCCAGATCAGACAGTTGGCCTGGATTTGTCGATGTGCTGTTAGGGTTACGTTTTGAGGGGCGCTTCAATAGTTCCTCAATTTCCTCCTCCCTAATGCTTAGGGTTTTTTAGTTCTGACATGAAGAGCACTAGATGCTATTCTAGTCTATAAATGTTGGTGGTAATTCTTGGTCTGTTATGCTCACGTGTTAGATCAACGTTTGGGAAGGAAAGGAGGGAAGACTAGCTTGTGGTGTCTACTGTGAAGGGGGGAGTCAGTTCTGAAAGATTCTAAGCAAAGGTTCCAAAAACCTTTGTAATAGCAACACTAATGCGCCGTGTTTTTATTTTATAAATACCTTACCTCGTAGGCGTGGTGCCTACTCTAAGATCGGGTAAAAAACAGGGGAATGATTCGGTTAAGGATAAACAGAGGTGGGAATCCTAATACATACACAAAAGCAAGTTACCGCTGACACAATAAATCCAAACTTTATTTTTGCTCCAGTAGGATTTTTTATTATCCCTGGGTTATAGTTAAATATATGTTACGTTTTTTACACTTTTTTTAAAAACATAGACACCCTTCACGGGACAAGCTAGAAGATAGCCTTCTTGCCTTATTTTTTGTGCATGTAAATTATACGAAATGTGATTCAAACAAAAATTTGTTTTGTATACAATATTAGAAAGACATGGACATGTATGATTTACAAACGTAAAACATATTAATATGACAAACACATTTAAACCTATATATTACATCAAGTAAACAATAGTCATACTCATTTTCAAAAAATGACAGGGTACAGGGACTTTTTTTCTTTTTATCCACCAAGTACGCTGATATTTTATCCAGAGAGAAGTCAAACCAATGTTTAGAACCTGAGTATGGAGCCCTGCACAATGGGCTCTATTATGTCCAATTTTAGGACCAAGCGTGTGCTCGGTTCTTAGAAGAGGCCTCTCAATAGATTAAAATCAACGTGTTTCGAACTTCTGGGGGGCACTTCTTAATACGAAGGTCTTCATCAGGGTATGGTTTTTTCAAGAAGGACTTAGAATACCTGTGTGAATTAAAGAAAATTGGGAACTAATGAGACGCTAGTTCAATATGTGTTATTTACAAAGGGAATTGATTTTTTGGCGCAAGCATCACAAACCGTATTTGTGTTTAAACCTTTCATGGTGGAGCATAGGAAATTCTTGGTAGACGTTCAATGGGTTGTGTAAGTTGGAAAGTGTAATGAACTAGTATTACTATGGGGACAAACAGCACCGTGTTGTTATGGTTGACTTGTGCTTTTATTATTTAGAAATATCTCTCAAAATGCTGGACATGAAGGTCAATAACTACCAGTGTAAAGGGGTTACCTAGCTTGTAGTGCACCCGTTAAGTGTGCTGTATATAACATGCACAAATTAAAGTGGACACTGGTCTATCCATGCCACCTTGGTGATACCACATAGAGATTAGCCATGCCTTGTTTTCGAAAGGCATACCTTCTATTTCTTGGCTTGTTCTGAAAACGGCGCGGACAGCATGAGTAAGTTCGTGAATCAATGGATGTATGGGTTTTTGAGTGCATCTGTGAGAGGCTTTATGGGTGACTTAGTGTGTGTATAGCTGTGTTGGTGAGTGAATGGATGTCTCAGTGGTGTATGGGTGAGTAACTGTATGTGGGAGGGAGTGATTGTGAGAGTGGCTGTATCAGTGAGTGTATGCTTGTGTCAGTGACTGTATAGGTGAGTAAGTTTGTGTTGGTATTTGTATGAATAAGTGAGTTGGTGTGTGTATAACTGTAGGTGAGTAAGTGGCAGTATGACTGACTCTATGGGTGAGAGAATAGGTGTGCGAGTAGCTCTTTGAGTGTCTGACAGTATATGAGTGGCTGCATGGGTGTATGAATGGATATGTCAGTGTCTGTATTAGTGAGTGAGTAGGTGTATTAGTGGCTGTATGGGTGAGTGAGTGGATATGTGTGTAGACCTATTAATGAGTGGGTGGGTATTTAAGTACTGGTGTGGGTGTGTAAATGGTTTTGAGAATTGTAGTGTAAAAGTTGGATTGGGTGTACGAATAATTAAGTGGGGGTGTAAGTGGCTGCATCAGAGATTATGTGGATGATGTCATTAGTGATGTCATCAGTGATGTCATTTGGGATGTCATCAGTGATTTCATCAGTGATATCACTGACCATGTCATGACTGATGTAATATGTGAGGTCATAAGCAGTGCATTGTGAGGGTACGGCAGTTATAGTTGGCTCGGCTAACTATAACTGCTGAATTTCTCTGGTTTTGTACGAGTGAAATGTCCAACTAACTATAACGTCCCTGCAACCTTTATTTTTTCCAGTGAATTTCTAAGGTTTTTTTAAATTCTATTTCCTAACTATAACATCCCTGTAAACTTTGTTGTTTTTTTCAGTGAATTTTTAAGGTTTATTGTTCTCTATAACGTTCCTGTATCCTTTGGGTTTTCCAATTTCTAAGTTTAAAAAAAATTCTATTTCTTAATTGTAATGTCTTTTTTTGTAAGTGAACCTGGAAGATTTTCGTACCTTCTTCCTATAATTAGATATTGTGTATTATATTTATATAATGCATCTCAGATTTTTTGATTTTATATGTCTTTATCAAAAAATACATTGATAACTGGTTTCATTTTTAACAATTTTGTAAGGCGGCACAACATCTTTGCATTTTCAGTGGAGATTCTGTCAGCAGTAAATTCATCAGACCTACTGAAAAATACACATGAAGAAATGATTTGAATAAAGTTTAACTCTAAATATATAGTAGATATTCATTTAACTTTTCTTTCTAAGATCAATTTGAAAGAAAGCCACCTTCTCACAAAAAAAGATTATTTGTGACTACCAAAGTCATCGCGATGACGTCAATAGTCGGGAAGAGCACATGGTTTATTCAAAGTGTAAAACATATATATAGATATATCCAGTAGAGGTTTATTAGTGTACTTTTCAAACTGATATTTTTCTAGTTAGTTTCCATATTAATCGCCTCCAAACTGTTTTTCCCTTTTCTGTGAAGACAGAGGAAGTCGCGATGAGGTCGGTATTCACAGATAGCGCACGTTTTTCAACAACTGAAACGTATATGTGGAGGTACTGTGAACAAGCCTAGTATAGCTGTTCACTATTATAATATTGCAATTTCTGCTTTTTCTTCCATTTTTAAACAAAACTACTTTAAACTTATATTTTGCATTTCCGCTTCACCATGGTAACTATGACTATTTCGGTCACTTAGAATATCTCATGACCAAGAAAGCAAAGAATATGATTGGATAATATACTTTTCAGCAAAATCTTGAACTTCATTCAGCGCAGGTGGATTAATTTTGCAGTGGAAACATTTTGCTGTTTTTTTCCTATCCAAAATGGCAACACAGCAAGGAGATGGAGGTCAGCAGGAACAACAGCTGGGCCAGCAGGTGGAGGAGGTAGACAGTAACGATCTGGAAGAACAGGAAGCTCCACAAAAGAGAGCCAGCGTGGCTTGGGATTTTGTTACAATACCATCAGGTGAATCAAAAACAACTGCCGAATTGTGCAATGCACAATTTGCGAGAAGACCCTCTCTAGAGGAACCAACAATAATTATTCATGTGGGACTATGTTCCACCATCTAAAAACCTGACATAAAAAAATTCTTCAACGGGTGATCAATCAGAGGGAAGTTGTAGCGCCAACTACTTCAGTGGCAGCAGCAACAATTCCTGGTAAAAAAAATCCATTCTGGGGTGCAGATTACCGCAATATAAATGGCTCCAGAGATGGCAAGAATGGCCATGTACTGCATGGACTGTAGAGCTGTCATAAGTGCTGGTGAGCTGTCTCCTACAGCTCTTCACAATGCTGCAAAACAGCATACATGCTAATTTTATCCCTCTTTCCTACGTTATGCACATTTTTCTGGGCATGTTTTTTCAATTCCTGCTCCCATTTGACATTTTTGTTATTATAAAAAACAACAAGATAAAATTAAATCTTTACAAAAACCTTAAAAAAAGGTTCCTGTTGGAACTGCCT
This sequence comes from Triturus cristatus, assembly GCF_964204655.1. Classification (NCBI taxonomy): domain Eukaryota; kingdom Metazoa; phylum Chordata; class Amphibia; order Caudata; family Salamandridae; genus Triturus; species Triturus cristatus. The sequence continues at coordinate 1,072,215,358 of NC_140592.1, read as the reverse complement.
TTTACAGTAAAAAATAAAATGATAATGTTTATATAAATGTTGGAATGAGTGTATGACTGGTGCCTGGATATTTTAATGTGTGCACAACTGGTGCATGAATCTTACAATGAGTGCAACAGTGGTGCCTGAATAAATCTATGAGTGCCTTAGTGATTGGATGAGTGCATGGGTAGTGCCTGAGTTAATGGATGAGTGCCTGCATACTACCTGAGTGAACAAAGGAGTGCAAGGCTAGTGCCTGAGTGATTGGATTTGTCCATAGGAAGTACCTCGGTGAATGGATGAGTTTGTGGGTAGTGCCTGAGTGAATATGTGAGTGCATGGGTACTGGCTGAGTGATTCGATATGTGCATGGTTAGTGCCTGGTTGAATGCATGAGTGAATGGATGAGTGCAAGTGTAGTGCCTGGGTCATTAGACGAGTGCTTGGATAGCGCCTGAGTGAATGGATGAACGCATGTATAGTGCCTGAGTGAATGGATGAGTGGAAGGGTAGTGCCTGGGTGATTGGATATGTGCATGTGGAGTGCCTGGGTAAATGGATGAGTGCAGTGATAATGCCAGAGTGAATCAATGAGTGCATGGATAGTGCCTGGATAATTCCATGAATGAATTGGTAGTGTCTGAGTGAATGGATGAGCGCAATGGTAGTGCCTGGGTAACTGAAAGAATGTATGAGTAGTGCCTAGTTGATTTGATGACTGCATACGTACTGCCAAGGTGATTGCATGAGTAATGACTGATTGAATGGATGAGTGCATGAGTCATTCCTCAGTGAATAAATTAGTGCAATGGTAGTGCCTAGATGATTGGATGAGTGCATGGATAGTGCCTAGGGGATTGGGAGAGTGCATAGATAGTGCATGAGAGAATGGATGAGTGCTTGGGTACTCATTGAGTGACTGGATGAGTGCATGGGTAGTGCCTCAGTGAATGGACGAGTGCATGCATAGTGCCTTAGTGAATGGATTAGTGCAAGGATAGTGCCTGGGTGATTGGATATGTGCATGGGTAGTGTATGGGTGAATGGATGAGTGCAAAGGTAGTGCCTGAGTGATTGGATATGTGTATGGCTAGTATATGGGTGAATAGATAAGTGCATGGGTAGTGCATTAGTGAATGGATCAGTGCAAGGGCACTGCCTGAGTAAATGAATGAGTGGAAGGATAACATCTGAGTTATTGGATGAGTGCAAGGTAGTGCCTGGGTAACTGCATTAGTACAAGGGTAGTACCTGGGTAATTGGGTGAGTGCATAGATAGTGCCTGGTTCATTGGGTAAATGAATGCAAAGTGCCTGCATGATTTTGTGAGTATATGTATACTGCCTGAGTGATTGCATGAGTGCATGGGTAGTGCATCAGTGAATGGATGACTGCAAGGGTAGTGCCTGGCTGAATGGATGAGTGCATGATAATGGCTGGGAGAATGAATCAATGCATGGGTAGTGCCTGAGTGAATGGATGAGTGTATGGGTCATGCCTGAGTGAGTGGATGAGCGCATTCATAGTATCTGAGTAAACATATGATTGCAAGTCTAGTTCCTGAGTGTTTGGATGTCTCCTAGTGGCAGGGTGAATGAATGAGTTTATGGGTAGTGCCTGAGAGAATAGATGAGTGTATGGGTATGGCCTGGGTGATTGGATGTGTGCATGCATAGTGCCTGGAAAAATGGATGAGTGCATGGGTAGTGCCCAAGTGAATGCATGCATGCAGGCATAGTGCCTCAGTAAATGCATAAGTGTAAAGGTATGACCTAGGTGGGTGGATGAGTAAAAGGGTAGTGCCTGGGTGAATGAAAAAGTGCATGGGTAGTGTCTCAGTGAATGGATGAGTACAAGGCTAGTTCCTGAGTGAATGGATAAATGCATGGATAATGGCTGAGTGAATGAATTAGTGCATGGGTAGTGCCTCAGTGAATGGATGAGTGCAAAGGTCATGTTTGGGTGATTAGCTGAGTGCATGGATAGTGCATTGGAGATTCTATGAGTGCATAGCTAGTGCCTGAATGAATGAAAGAGCGCATGGGTACTGCTTGGGTAGTTCATGGTTGATTCTATGAGTGTGTGAGTAGTGCATAGGTGAGTAGATGTCTGCAAGAGTAGCACTTGGGTCATCTGATGAGTGCAAGGGTTGTGACTTGGTGATCAGGTGAATACACAGAGAGGGTCTGGGTGATTGGTGAATGCATGGATAGTGCCTAGGTAATTGCATGAGTGCATGGGTACTGTCTGAGTGATTGGATGAGTCCATGAGTAGTACCTGGGTGACTGGATGTCTGCATGGGCAGTGCCTCAGTGAATGGATGAGTACATACATAGTGTCTGGGTGTTTGCATAGTGCATGGGTAGTGCCTGGGTGATAGTATGAGTGCCTGAGTATTGACTGGGAGATTAGATGAAATCAGGTGCAGTACCGGAGTGATTGAATGACTGCTTACGTAGTGGCTGGATGATTAGACTAGTGCAACTTTTGTGCATGGGAGATGGGATGAGTACATGAGAAGTAACTCAATTAATCCATTACTAGATTTGGTGATTTGACACACGTTCTATATCTCTTCCTCTAACTCTGTGAAGAAATAACAAAAGACAAAAATATATTAGTGTTAGACCTGGCACATTGGCGTGAGTCTCCCTTCCATTTTTTGCTGTTGCCTCATGTATTTTTGCTGGTGTTAGTTGCTCAGGGCACTGTGCCACTGCTGTCCAGTGCAACAGTGCAAGTGCTCCCTTTCGTAAATTAATGTATGATTTGTGATTCCATGATTGGTTGGTTTGGTTTACCTGTCAGACCCTAGTACAGTGCACCAGGAGTGCCCAGGGCTTGTAATCCAAATGCTGCTGGTGGGCTTGCAGCACTAGTTGTGCCCCCCACAGAAGCAGCCTGTAAAAGTGTGTCTAAGGTCTGCCATTGCAGAGCAAGCGTGCAGTCTGGTACTGTCATCGTGACTGGGCAAGTGCACCCACTTGCCAGTCCCTAAACCTTCCCTGTTCTTCGTATCAGACACCCCTATTGTAGGCCCAAGGGCAGGGTGCATTGTAAGGATAAGGTAGGAAATGCCCTGGTGTGAGTGGCATATTCTAATAGTGAATTACAGTCATTTTCATTTTTCACTATTGCAAGGCTACCTGTTCTCCATAGGCCACAATGGGCAGTTTGGTTATTACATCTTATAATCCTAACTGACTAAGAGAACATTGTAGAAATTCGTATTTAGAATGCCTGAACTCAGGATGATAAAATACATTTTTTAGTGAAGTTGGTTTTAACATTCTCTGTTTGAAAATGCCACTTTTAGGCATTTTCTTGTCTAACCATTCAAACCTGCCTCTGCTAGGCTGTGTATTCCTTTGTCTGGAGTTTGAGTGACAGGGCTGGGGAATTCCAGGAGACAGGGTGAGGTGTCCCAGTGGTGAATAGAGAGATCTGCATCCAGATGGGTTGGAGGAGTTGCACCTGGGACCTGAATAGGGCTGTGCCTGCCTTCCACAATGCTGGCTCTACCTCCAGGGGAGTGGCTGATGTCTCTGCCCTGCACAGTGAATGAAGAGAAGGAATGCTGTCAACAAAGTGCTCCAGGGCTGTACTTGCCTTCCACAATGCTGGCTCCACCTCCTGTGGGGCGTCTAATGTTTCTGCCCTGCACTGTGAAAGGAAAGGAGAAGTCTGGTAAACAGAGTGCTCAGGAACTAGTTTGGACTGGGCAAAGGCCCCTCTGCCTTCAGAGGACAAAAGATTTCTGGGTATAAATATTGAGACCCTGATCCCAAGAATTTAGATCACTTTGGGAAAACAAGAACCTCTGCTGAGGGAGGAACCAGAAGAAGCTGAGGAGGAAACTATCCCTGAACCTGGGGGATTGGCCTGCAGTGGTTGCCTTACTGCCAAAGAGAGGAGAAAGGAACTTTGTGTGTACTTTTGCTCAACTTGTGAAGGATCTCCAAGGGCTTGGAAAAGAGCTTGCCTCCTGCTGAAGTCTCAGGAACAACAGATTTCACTCCCCAGCTCCCCAGAGTTCTTTGGAAGTGCCTGCTGCTGTTGTTGGGCCTTCTGAAGGACTGCGTGTCGCAAGGAGCTGGAAGCGCGACTCAAGAAGGAGAAGCGTGCCGCTGTCGGAGCTGTTGTCTTCGCATCTCGTAAAGTGTGTCGCCACTGCAGCATCGCATCTCGCATCATCCAGGAAGTGTCTCGCAACGCCGAAGAAGCGTGTCGCCATCGCAGCCATCGTAGCTGACGCATTGCACCATACCAAGAGAAGAGTCTTGCATTGAGGAAGAAGCGTGTTGCCGTTGGAGCTGCTGTTGTCGCATCGCGTAAAGGGGTGTCCCCGTAGCAACATCGCATCGAGCGGAAGCGTCTCGCAAACTTCAGAGAAAAGTGTCGCTGCCAAGGCTGCTGTCGTCGTATCGCGTCGAGTCGAGTTTTCTCGCAACATCAGGGAAGCATAACACATCTGGAAGATCTTCACGTCTTTATTTCTTTGCACCAAAAACTTCATCGCATCAACATCGTTGCAACACTTTCGTTGCCCTGCGTGTCGGATCTAAAAGGTACATTGACTTAAAGTGTTGCATTTAAGAACTAAAAAGAACTAAGCAAAATCCTACCATCTAAAGTAAGAGTATTGTGTGTTTTTGTCGTTTAATGGTCTTGTGGTAAATCTATATAAAGAATACTTATTTTTGATATAAAACCTGTGTGGGGTCCATCTGCAGTGTTGTCACTTGGTTACTGTATGTGTTCACAAATGCTTTACACACTGCCTCTGAGATAAGCCTGTCTGCTCATGCCAAGCAACCAAGGGGGTGAGCAGGGGTTATTTTAGGAGTGTACCCCCTACCCTGACTAGAGACGAGGGTCCCTATTTGTCATAAGTGCATACCTGTGCCAACTAGAGACCCCCAAGTCTAACAATTAGAATTTTATTTTGAACATTAGGCAACCAAACAACATAGAATGGTCTTTCTACCAAAACTTTATTTCAACATAGACAATTGTTTTAGTTTTTTTTCATACTTGTTAATTATCAACAGTGCTGAAGAAAAACAATCAATGGATTGCACAGTAGATCATTATTACTGTGTCGTACTGTTCACTCCGCTCAATAGACGTTTTTAAATACTGGCTTGCTGATAGCTCACTACGTTAATGAAAATAACTATATGGTGAAATTGTTTCTGATAGTATTATATCTAGTACAACATGTCAAAAAATGATGACGGAGTCTTCATTTTTGCTTTTCATTGTACACACCTTGCATTTTGTAAACATCATCCTTGTTAGGCCAAATGATGTCTAAACTGTTCCTAGTCCATGTGTTAAAAACATAACTCATAGTACAATGTAGAAGTTGCTGTAGCAGAAATAAAAGGGGAGTTTTTTTAGTGGTGAAGAGACTTTTCACATGCAACTTAAGGCTACTGGTATTATAGTACCTCCATTTACTTTTTATCTGTAGTAACACAATGTAGTCTTCAAATGTTTTAGACATTCCTTTACTGCAGTTTAAAGGAGTCCTTCATTTCTAACTGCTTGCTGTAGACAATACCATCAATAGGCCGAATAATGTCTCAGAAACACATACTCCATATATATATTAATACAAAACCACATTTTCTTATGAAACATTCTCCTTAGAACTTCAGTTCTAGAAACAGCAGATATGAGTTCGGTAACTTTTTGGGTAGCATTGATTTAAATGTCACTTTTATGTCATTGCACTCTGTCCATCCTGTTTAAATATAGTGTGTAGTGTCCAGAGGTTATATTAATTCCTTCATGAAATATAACTGATATAGTTGTGAAAGTTCTTTTTGGGATGGTAATTGGTGCAGCTTCAAAGTTTGTAATTTCTGTTCCTAACTAAGTACCATCAACTCTGCATCAGTGTAGCATGGCTATGATATATTTTCCATACCTCTGTAGAAATATCGTTGACCTAATTTCTGATCCACAATTTGGACAGGTCATATCTTGATGGGCGTATGTAGTTAAATCTTCAAATGGCACAGCTTCACAATCAGGTAATGTCAAATAGAGGAATCGTTCTTAATTGATTTCAGTGCTAGACCTAAATTTACAATCTTCACAGTTATGGGTCCATTTATAAGTGAAACCAAATAATTAATCAATATTCACATCTTCTTCATCGAATAGTCACATTGTTACCATTAGAAATTCTTGAGCATCCTGCTGAAGAGTTTGAGGGAACACTACTGATCCGGTACAGTAATCAGTGATTTTTCTTATTCCAGTAGCAGAATGTATAATATTTCTATCACTTTTTAATTCTTCAAGTAAACTACCCAGTTGTAAAGACATTGTTTTATCTACCTTTTCTTTAATAGAAATTTGTAAAATGAGGCAAATTATATAGCCCATTTCCATAACAGTTCACTCCAGATTTATTATCAAAGTGATATCCTTGTATTTCCTCATTGTGTTCTAGTTTTCTTTTCTTGCCTCCTTTTCGATTTTCTTTTTGTTCATCTTTCTGTTCAACTGTGATAGACTTTTTAGATTTTTTCTACTTTGGACACAGTATTGTTTTTTGAACCACAGGATACAGGCCTAAATTTGGTGCATATTGAGCTTATAGCTGAATATACTCTGTTATACAGCTTATATCAGCACCTACTTTCTTCTCATCAAAATCAATGACAAATAAACCAGGCAATGTTCTAATTCGCAACAAAGCAACATATGACATTCCTTCGTTGAATACACTACTACCAATTTAAACAAGACCTGTATCTACACTTAAACCTTGTGATTTATCAATAGTTACTGCAAACACTAAAGACACTGGGAACTGCTTTCGCTGGACATACCATTCTTTCACAAGTAGGAGACATACAACACATCTACCAATCTGATTAACGTCAGCAATATCATCACATTTTATGGCTAAGCAGTCACTATCATTTCTGTTTGGATAATTAACAAACTTCATAACTTTACCCATTGCACCTTTCACTAGCCCTTCTTTAACATTTAAATTACGACATAAGAATAAAGGACCATTTTTTCATATAAATAACTGTTTTTCTAAACCTACAGTTTTTGCCACTGACTTTTGTAAACTATCCAATTTCACCTGCAGTTTTTCTGTTAGTAGCACTGTAACTCCTTGATGTTCCATTTTATCATTTGCTGTAATTTTGATGATCTCTTCTTCTTCCAGTTGCAATAATTCTGGTCTAAGTTCCAGTATAGGTATTTCTAGACAATTCTCAGGGTACTTGAAATGGCTATAATCGTTAGTCTCTCCTTTAATCTGCAAAACTTAACATCGCTCTAATAACTAACCATACAACTTGTATTTTTTTAAAAGGATTCAAGTTCTAAAAGCATGAGCGAGATCACTGACTCCTCCTGTGCACTTAAATAATTCAGTGGCAAGTTGAAGTCACAGGAGAAGAAATAGTTTTATGTTTTTCCTCCAAACGTTTCTTGACATATATTACCGCTTATGATGTACAACTCACTTTTATTTAACTGATGTCCCCATCATATTACCCTGGCTAAGCCTTGCACAAATGAACTTACAAAGCCAAATTCTAATCTATTAGCAGGTTTTGGGACCAGAGTGTTCAAATTATGTAGTTTACGTCAAATCTGTCCTTAAAGCTTATCTAGAAAACTCCAGTCTTCTACTGCAACAGATTCAATAGTGTATAACAGTGTGGAGGGGATTTTTGCTTTAAATACCAGTAGCAGATGTAAGAAATGTCTTCGAACCATTGCGCTATTGAATATTCGTAAGCCATTTGCCTGCGATGCTGCTTTACAAGGGCTATGTTCAATATGTGGTTTATTCCTCGTTCTGCCCGCTATTACTTTCCCCAAGCAGAGATAAAAGTTTACAATCTCAAGATTTTCAGAGCCAATTCCAATTAAAATTATGAAATGTTCTGCTCCTGCTACCTTTTTCATGATCAGAACTTCACTTTTAGAAACATTTATCTTTAGAAGCTGTGACGTTGTATGATTCTGTAGCGCTGCCAACTTCTTATTCAGCCCATTGGCAGTTAAATCCATGATAGCAATATCATCTGCGTACATAAGACATGCAAGAGTGTGGCCACCTATCTTCGGTGCGTCTCCTCCTAGGGAAGAAAAGCATTCCGGTAAATCTGCTACATGCAGAGAGAAGAGTAGCGGGGCTAGTAGACAGCGTTGTTTTAGTCCATTTTCTGCAGGTATTACTGCAGATATGTGCTGATTTCCCACTATTAGCACCTGGCAACACGTTTGTGAGTGCAGGGCAATAATTAGTGATGATAATCACACAGGAGTAACTGTTCCTAAAGAAAAGAAGAGCTGGCCTATTTTGCTCTCTGGGCGAGACTATGAGTGAGTTACTCACAGGGTAGGTTGGAGACAGAGTAGTGTGGGAGTGGGGAACCTCCTCCTTTTGTAAAAAGTGCCCTCACACACCCATGCAGGTATCATGCTTCATCATTGGGCATTGCTCCTCATGGGGGTTGCAGTGCAGTCCCCCACGGGCCCCGCGAGGGGGCTCTTTGTCAGAGTTCTTTTTAGGAATAACGCTGCAGTTGTGAGTGTGGGTGTGTGGAGGGGAGAGAAGAAAGGTGAGTGAATAAAATTACCACACTGGTATCCTAGAGAACCTTTATTCAAGAGTCCATGCGGAACTGATGATAGAGAAGGCCTCTAGAAAAATTGTATCTGAGGGGTGAGTATTTTCCTTTTGTTCTGTTGTCAACAGGTGAACAAAGTGATGATGGTGAGTGAGTGTGTTAGGTCAACATGTTTCACTCCTTTTAAGGGTTCCTAGTGGATCCTGTGGTGTTTCTTCAGAACCGTGCTAGAAGTGCTTTTCAGATAGCACTATGCGCAAAAGAAATATGGCATGGGTGTTGCTGTGGGTGGTGCTCCCCAGGCGAGGTGTAGGGAGATTCTACTTCATATACAGGCAGACAACATGTTTGTATCTTTTAATAATGATTACACTACTCCTGTGATATATCTTTTCATATCACTGTGATACTCTTTTTTATCAAACTCCCATATACATATTTTCTTCAGCAATTTCTATAAATAATTAAAAAGTTAAGTACATACCATTACATTCAGTTTGTAGATTATATTGTTGTTTTAGATCTCTGTGGATAGTTTTGACACTGTTATGTTTTCTGAAAACTAAGCACAAGAATCATACACCACTCTCATACAAATCAAAATGGCAACCTCTTCAACTTTGCCCTCTGGTATCATGAGAAAGGCAGCAAATTAAATCATGTCTTTCATTTTAGACTGCACGATCTCCTCTTCTTCTTCAAAAAGAGATTCCTATCTATGGTTGTTCATGATGTATGTACAATTATCACAGAGAAATCATTAAAAACCCATATCTAGCTTTATTTTTTTTATTTAAAATACTACATAACAATTCATGACATAGTCCTGAGTTGGAAATTAAATATTGCCATTACTTAAATTGTGTCATCACTCCTCAACTTTAAAAAAAATGCTGTCTCTTTAACACCCTTCCCACCCAAACACTCTTACCTCAGTGTATCTAGCAACCCAGTGCAACCAGTAGGTCACAATTTTGTATCTCATTCTAGAAAGAACATGCTGCTTCCAAATAAGATACAGCCGGTGTGCTTTACTCCACAGATTCATAAGCATATCAATGTTTGTATTAGATTTCTTTCCTTAAACAACAGCCAATAATAAGACTTCTTGCTAAGACATTCAACCCACTAATTTTGTTCACTTTAATGCTGACAACATCCAATTAAATATATCTTTTTGTTTAAAAAAAACCTCTATTTTAACTGCTTTTTATTTGGAAAACTACCTTATTCAGCTCCAGCCTTCTCATGACTGCTATTGCTCCTTCACTTCAGTATGGAATTGTGGGGCACACTTATATCAATTGGGCTAAAGAGGCTGCAAAAAAGAAAGGTATTGACAGAGACTCGGGTTTGCCAAATGTGGAGACTACTTGGTTTGGCTGGAAAGGGATAAAGTTTCATCAGTTACTGCCTTTGGTTAAATCCATGCTGGATTCCCAAGTTCCTCACCGCATGATTATGCACTGTGGTGGCAATGACCTAGGCACATTGACTGGGGTAGGCCTGGAAAGCCTAATGAAAGAAACCTTTGTAGAATTGATGTAACTTTTCCCTCACACTGTCTTGGTGTACTGTAATATATGTCAAAGACAGAAATGGAAGTGGTCCAATCAATTCTGTCCACAGATTGACAAAATCAGGAAACATGTTAATCATACTATTTCTGCATTCCTCAGAAACCATTGCATGGGCTGTATTTATAACAACAATCTGCAATTTGACATGCATGAAATCTATAGAAATTATGGAGTGCACTTTCCAGATGAAGGCAACAGGGTGTTTCTAAGTAACCTGAAACTCTGCATCCGGCCTTATGTGTAGCTGCCTTATACACATAACCAACACAACTGCTCTTGTCAGAGCCACCCTAGTGCTCTAAATATTGTTAATTTTCTTTAAAAAGCTTTTTTCAATTTTTTGGGTGATCATCGCGACAGCATCGTGATCCCCATAGATATGTTGCCAAAATGGAAAAAGCAGGCATTTAATGGCCACCCAATATCACTGTAAGTACCCCACTTAAATCAAAGGATGGTTGGGAAAAAAGGGGGCAGAAAAGAAGCAAACCGGGGGTCAGCCACTTAATAGTGGGAAAGGATGTTATATAACCCTCACACACTCTAGTAGTGTCCTGCTTCATCATCGAGTTCACCCTGACTCCTAAAGGTCTAAACTGTATTTCAGGGAGCACTTAGAAGAACAAGGCCAGAAGATTAAAACTCTTCCTGTGGTTCCAGGTATCCCTTTATTGGCGGAACCATAGGGGATATTAAAACAAGAAAAAGTACATTTGGGTCGTCAGGAGGTGATAGTCCTATGACCCCTAGTGCCAACATGTTTCAGTCTGTAAAAAGCAGCCCATTAGGGTCCTGGACTTTCTTCAGGGCAAAAATAATGTCCTCCCTGGTCAAATAAGGATAAAGATAGTCCTATAGCCCGACAGGGCTATTGGTCACCAATATACGAAGAATTTTCTTGAAAGACCCAATATTCAAGAAGGAAAGGTCACTGGTTGCATGGTGCTGCAAGCGCGATTGGTTGAACCATACAGACGCCATCTTTTGATCATAGGCTCGAGCACGGGCCGTGATCATTTGTTGATCACGTGCAGCTGTCAGGCCCCAGTTCATCTGAGTTACTGTTTGCAGCTGAAGGTAGGCTGTTTTACTCGACTGTTCTAACACTCAAGGTCGCATCTGGCTTTGGGGGCGACAAGTGCATTCCTGAAGGCGCCGTGCCTACAATCCCAGGCACCAAGACGAAAGGGAGTCACCCCTCCTGACCTCCTGTGTAATAGATAGTCAAGCCTTTGTACTGATTTGATGTGTGCCATATATGGTCCTTCCCTGGAGCTCGAGGGCCAACTGGTATTTTTCCTTTTACAGTGATTATATGTGTTGAACCGAAAAGTATATAACCTTATGTTTGAATACGAGCCAAAAGTCTTCTCGGCGCACCTGATGGGTGAAGTTCGGAGAGGCTCCGCTATAGAGTATTCTGTTTAATAAATGATTGAACCTTCTTCACTGCCAACTGACTGATTATTTGGTAATGGTATTGGGACTATTGGTAGGTATAGTCCTATAGTTTATTTTGTGGTACATCAACTAACCCTGTTCAATACAAGCCAATCCACATGGGGAACTGTGTCCTGAGTCCTGAATGGCAGTGACCCCAACTTCGTGGCAGCGACCACAGCACCAGATTCCCTTCAGTTTTATTTGTTGTTGTTTTGTTTAAATAAAATGTTTTATTTGTAAATCTATACATGACTAACATTCTTGTTTGTCCAACCGCACAGGGACAATTCCGGGCCCAAGAAAGTTGTTGGGGGTATGTTGGTAATGTGGGAAGAGGGTGCGTTACCTGCTGATGTGGGGAGAGGCAGCATGAAAGGGGTATCTCTCACAGAAAGAACTCAGGTATGTTTTCAGAAATGCCTTAGACAGATGCTAGCTGACGGACTGAATCACAAAATGGCTTTTCAATGCTTATGTAGTGTGACATATGAACAGTTCGCACCCAGGCTCGCAGAGGGAAAACTGCGGCCCATCCGCTCGACTCACAGACGCAGTACTATGAGCTGTCTGCTCCCAAAGTAACAGCAGAGTAGTAGCTTGGAGAGGTACAGGCACAGCAGCGTACTAGCTCACAAAGGTAGAGAGCTGCAAGCCGACAAACTGGCTTCTAACGGCATAGCTGCGAAGTGGTGATGTTGGGCAGAGAGAGTGTGAAAGTGTTATCTCGCACAGGCAAAGCTCCAGTATATTAAATTGCCCCCGGGACCTTTCTTTTATATTTTCACTCGATGCGAGAAAGCGCGCTTACTGGACCAAGACTTTTCTCCCTACCAAATTTGGCGTAATTCCGTTCAGCAGTTTGACCTGTAGCCTTGTGTAAAGTTTCCTATGGAAAATCTTTCGAGAAAACACGTTTTCACACCCTCCACATAGCTATCTGTCGCAGGCGTACTCACTGTTTGTGTGCAGGACAGTGGTCTGGTTGTCAACATGTCACGGCCACTCCCTGAGGGCAGGTTTGCACACACACCACACCCATCCGGCACATGCGTCACAGGCCATGTGACCATGTAAATATAATGCATCGACAACGTCACATCCTTTTTTGCCGGTGGTGACTGGATGGCGGACGCTCCGCGGGTCTCAATCTTAAAGAGTCTATGAAAAGTTGTGCAGAGAGTTAGTCGCACCCTGAGCTGTATGGCCCTCAGGGGCCTACTGCCACGTGGCGTGGACTTGACTTACACAGGGTTAGTGGCACCCAAAGCTGATGTGGCTGTCAGGAGCCTACCACCATGTGGCGCGGACTTGAGTTCCACAGGGTGAGTGCCACCCTAAGTTGTATGGCTGTCAGCAGCCTACCACCACGTGCTGACTTGCGTTGCACAGGGTTAGCGACACAAAATGCTGATGTGGTCTCTGCCATTGATGACCCAGGACTCAGCGATATGTGTGGGATCTGCTGGGCCACGGAGGGGGTCCACATAATGTGCACCAAGCCAAGGAGGCTGGACTGGGCCCTGGAGCTTTCATGGGCACATGGAGTGCCCACTTGTAGACACTCCGGTGGCAGCAGGTAATTATTTGGGCATGTTTTATACCTTTGTTTCTCCATTTTCAGGTGACTCACTTCTACCAAGCCACAAGATGGCTGCCAACACTTCCTGGTTTGGACTACTAGCAGCCAATCACAGTGAAGCTCACGCATTCAACTTAGGCTCCTCCCAGATATCAAAACTTTTATTTTTCTAATTTCTCAGCAACTTCTAAACGGATTTACACCATTTTTAAAAAGGTCACTTTCTGATCCTAACACTACCTTTCTGCCAAATTTGGAGTAATTCCGTTCAGTAGTTCCGGCTGTAGTCTTGCACAAAGTTTCCTATGGGAAATTGATTTTTTGACTCTTATTTTTTGAATTTCTCAAAAACTACTGAACAGATTTACACCATTTAAAAAAAGGTTGCTTTCTGAACCAAGCTCTACCTTTTTGCCAAATTTGGGTTAATTCCGTTCAGCAGTTCGGGCTGTAGCTCGTCGCAAAATTGCTAATGGAAATTAACATTAGGAAAATGAATTTTGGGACCCCCCTTTTTTCTCAGCCCCTGCTTGACCAACCACTCCCAAACTTCCAGGATTGGAGCTGACCTGGATAGACTTTTCTTTTGGAGAATTTCAGGAAGATTCATCAAACGATGCTAAAGTTATTAGCAAATAAAAAAATGCTTTTCTTATGGAAACTAAGTTCTATCTATAACTACATATATATATGCAGTTGCCAGTAGATAGTTATAGTTAGGACAATGTTTCCATAGGAAAAGCATTTTTTCATCTGCTTATTACTTTGGCGTCCTTTGACGAATCTTTACGAAATGTTCCCCCAAAATTCTCTTTTTTGATCAGCTCCTATCTTAAAGGATTGGGGGTGATTGGTTAAGTGGGGGGCTGAGAAAAAACGGGGGTCCCAAAACGTGTTTTTTCAATGCATTTTCCATAGGAAACTTTAGACAAGGCTACAGGTCAAACTGCTGAACGGAATTACGCCAAATTTGGCAGGGAGAAAGGTCTTGGTCCAGAAAGCACGATTTTGTTTCAATGGTGTAAATCCGTTCAGTAGTTTTTGAGATATTAAAGAAAATAAATATATAGATATCTGTGTGGAGCCTAACTCCCGAGCACAAGCTTGCCTCTAATTGGCTGCTAACACTTCAAACCAGGAAGTGTCCTTTGATTGGCTGCTAACACTTCAAACCAGGAAGTGTTAGCAGACATCTTGTGCCTCGCATCGAGTGAAAATGTAAAACAAAGGTCCCGGGGGCATTTTAATATAGCAGAGCTCTGTCTGTGCGAGATACCACTTTCACGCTCCCTCTGCCCACATCACCAGCTCGTAGCTATTCCTTTAGAAGACAGTCCGACGGCTCTCAGCTCTCTACCTTTGCGAGCTAGTATGCTGCTGTGCCTCTACCTCTGCGAGCTAGTACGCTACTCTTCCTTTGGGAGCGGACGGAATGTCGTTCTCCCTCTGCGAGTCGAGCTCATGGGCTACAGCTGTCCCTCTGCGAATCTGGGTGCGAACTGTTGATAAGTTACACTATATGAGCATTAAAAAGCCATTTTGTGATTCAGTCTGTCAGCTTGCAACTCTGAAAACATACCGGAGCTCTGTCTGTGCGAGATACCCTTTTCATGCTGCCTCTCCCCACATCAGCAGGTAACGCACCCTCTTCCCACATCGCCAGCATACCCCAAATAACCTTCTTGGGCACGCAAGTCTCCCTCTGCGAACCACCGGTCAGCTCGCAGCTCTTTGGGTGCGACTTCTCAGGCCCACAGTTGTATCTGTGCAGCCAAGACTGGAAATATACCGCAGGTCTCTCTCTGCGAGATACCCCCTTCACGATCCCTTTCCCCACATCACTGTACCTCAGCTATCCCTTTGGAAGCCGACGGCCTGCACCTTTCCCTATACCTGTCGGCCCACAGCTGTTCCAGCCATCTAGGAGCCAGCCCGCCGGCTCGCAAGTCTCTGGGAACAGATGCAATGGAGCCAACGATCATGCAGGTCGGACATCCAACACTGGTCTGACACCCCCCAGCCGCAGCTCCTTGTCCACCATTCCCCCTCACCCCCAACCCCCACAAATAAATGTGACAGTCACGTTAGGGAATCTTGAACGTAAAAAATTGGTTAATGTTGTACAATTATAAATAGGAAGATGCTTGAGAGGTTGGACAAATAAGAATCTTAGTTATGTATGGATTTACATATAAAACATTTTATTTAAACAAAATATCAAAATAAAAGTAGGTACAGGTATGGCGTGTCATCCCTCGACAATTTGTGAATCACAGCCTGCAAGACAAAAAGAAAGGTACATGGTGCATTATGCGTCCAGCAAAGGAGAGAGAATCACAGCCTGCAAGACAAAAAGAAAGATAAGATGGTGTGTCATGTGTCAAGCAAAGGAGAGAGAGAGAGAGGGAAAGAGTGAGAGAGAGGAAGAGTGAGAGAGAGAGGAAGACAAAGAGAGAAAGAGTGAGAGATAGAAAGAGTGAGATACAAGGAAGAGAGAAAGAGAGAAACAGTGTGAGAGAGAGGAAGAGAGAAAGGAAGAGTGAGAGAGAGGAAGAGAGAGAAAGAAAGAATGAGAGAGAGGAAGAGACATATAAAGAGGGAAAGTGTGAGAGAGAGAAAGGAAGAGATAAAGAATAAGAGAGAGATAGAGTGTGAGTGACAGAAAGGAAGAGATGGAGAGGGAGAGTGAGTGTTGACACTGTAGAGAAAATCTTCACAGCTCACCTTTCTGCCACTGGTGTGTCTCCAACCACGTGCCAGGACATAATGCAGCCCTCAAGTTTAGTCAAACATAGTATAGAAAGAGTAATGGCAGAGTGCATACAACTGCACAATTTGTGAATCACAGCCTGCAAGACAAAAATAAAGATTTTTATTTATTTATTTTGACGGTTTTAAATAGAGCTGGCTAGACCCAGACTTATCAGAGCGCTTTACTAGATAAGAATTGTATAAAGCACATAGGGTATAAAAGCATATGAAAGGTAGTGCAACAGATATTTGAAATATACAAAGTACAAACCACATGAGCATTATACAAAACCAGATAAATAAACAGGGGCAGGAGCTATACATTTAAGTAATTAGGCAAATGGTGAACAGGGGAACAGGGTAGATAATTACTGAACAAATATAGTATGATAGCTAAGAAGTCATGGAGTAGGACACAGGTTAGGAACCCCAATAATAATTGAGGAGGTGGGTTTTGAGGTCTTTTTTGAAACTAGAATAGGAGGGATTACAGCGCAGGTTTTTTGGGAGGGCATTCCAGATAATAGGGACATTGCCAGAGAAGGAGCGAGACTGTGTAGATTTCTTTTTATGCAGAGGTGGGATTAGGAGTAGGGTGTTGGTGCTTCTCAGAGGTCGAGTGGAGCCCACAGTGTGGAGTTTCTTTGAGAGGTAATGCGGAGTGTTTTGGTGGAGTAATGCAGGTGGTTTTGTAGGCAGATCTTCCTTCGATAGGGAGCCATTTAAGAGATTTGAGAGCCGGGGATATATGATCGAAGCGTTTGCAGTCCGTGAAGAGCCTGGCAGCAAGGTTGAGCACTGCTTTGATTGGAGCTAGGTGTACCTTGGGGATTCCATTAAGGATGGCATTACAATAATCAATACGTGACAGAACAAGCGACTGAACTACGAGTTTGAAATTATCGGTGAGTATGAATGGTTTGATTTTCTTGAGGTGACGGAGAGTGAAGAGGGCTTCTCTGGCAGAGTTTTTGATGTGAACATTAGGGGTTAGGGTGTTGTCGATAGTGATGCCAAGAGATTTGACGGAGTTGGACAGGGTGAGTGAGCAATTGAGTGCATTGAGGTCTGGGATCCATGACTGAATGGGTAGAGGGTTATTTTTTTGGGGGGGAAAGAATGATTTCGGTTTTGTTAGGGTTGAGTTTGAGATGATTGGAATGGAACCAGGTTTGGATCTTGGTAAGGGTGTTGTTCAGGTGTAAGATGTCAGCATGAGTTTTAATCTTGTAATAGATTTGGGTGTCATCGGCGTAGAGGTGGTAATTTATGCCTGCTTGGTTAAGAATGGGGGTGAGGGGTTCCATAAAGAGGTTAAAGAGGGAGAGAGAGAGAATAGATCCTTGGGGGACTCCAAGGGAGACAAGAGTGGGGGTAGAGAGACAGTTTTGAATTTTGATTTGCTGAGTACGGTGTTGTAGATAAGAGATGATCCATTTGTAGGCGGTGCCATTAAGGCCGAAACGGGTCCTATGCAAATTAAGTAGGGCTGAGTGGTTGACTGTATCGAATGCTGCAGATAGATCAAGAAGTATAAGAAGGCAGGTCTCGCCATTGTCAAGTGATTGATGGATGTCATCTATGACATTGAGCATTGCCTTTTCGGTGCTGCAGCCTTTTCTGAAGCCAGATTGAAAGGGGTCGAGAAGGTTGAAATTTTCTATGTGTTTGTCTAGTTGTAGTAGGACACATTTTTCAAGTACCTTTGAGAGAAGGGGGAGGTTAGTGATGGGGCGGAGATTATTTAGGTCATTGGGGTCAGTATTGGGGTTTTTGTTTATGGGCGAGATTTGACCAAGCTGAAGGGAGGAGGGGACACAGCCGGTGGAGAGAGAGGTGTTGATGATTTTGGTCCAAAATGGGGTGATGATGTGCTTAAGAGCAGGGACAAGGTTGGAGGGTATTGGGTCTTTTGTGTGGTAGGACGGTTTTAGATTGCCAATTATATTGAGGACTTCAAGCTCAGTGACGGGGAGAAAGTTGAGCAAGGAGGCATTTTTCATAGGTTGAGATTTAGGGGAGTTGGTTACTGGAGATGTGGAAGATGAGAGGCCTGTGGAGTGTTGGGGGGGAATGGAAATGGGTGGGTGAGGAGGCTCGCTGGGGAGCAGTAGGATAGAGGGCAGAGGAGAGAGAGTGTCGTCTGGAAGGGGGGATGTGGAGTAGGCATTAGAGTTGAGGACAAGATTGGATTGAAAGTTGGAGGATAGTTGTGTTGGAAGGAAGGACTGGTCAATTTTGGCAATTTCTTCCGAGAAGAAGTGGGCAATTTCTTCACATCTGTCTGATGAGGCTGTCATATTAGGAGGTGCGGGGGAAGTTTGGTTTCGGATGATTTTGAAGAGTTCCCTGGTTCTGTTTTTGGCACGGTCAAGTTGAGTGCGGAAGAAGGATGCCTTTTCCTTGAGGATGTGTTTTTTGTAAGTGGATCTAGCATGTCTGACAAGTGCAAGATGGGAGGGTGAGGGATGGTGTCTCCAGGTTCTCTCCGACAGCCCGTCTCTGATTATTTATCTCTGTATTAAACCAAGAGTTTGAGGGGGTGTTTCTTTGGTTTTTGAATTTAGGCGGGGCTAGTTGGTCAAGAATATCTGTTAGAGTACTGTTAAATAGTTCAGTGAGCTCATTCGCATTTTGGGAGGGGGGAATGAGAAGAAGTTGAGCTTGGAGTTTCGATTGAAGATCACCTGGGGGATGCCTTTTAGGTTTCTGGTCAATTTCTTAGGTCTGGTAGTTTTAGGGGCGGGAAGGTTTGCTAAGGTAGCAATGGTGAACATTATAAGGTGATGGTCGGACCAGTCAATGGGGATGATATTGGTAACGGAGGTCAGATCATCGTTGGACAGAATGACATCAAGTATGGATCCTTTGGTGTGAGTTGGAGATTGGCAGAGTTGTTTGAGTTCGTTGATTTCAAGAAGTGTAGTGAGGAGGGAGATGGTGGGGTCATTGGTATCATTCCAATGGAGGTTGAGATCCCCAAGAAAGAGATTTTTTGAGTTGGATAATGTTGATTGCGCCAGCAGGTCAGATAAGTCCTCAATGAAGGGCTGTGGTGGTCCCGGGGGGCGATAGATGTTGTGTAGATGAATTGGGAGGGAGTTTTGAGTTAACAGTTCTGCTTCCAGGTATTCGCATGAGGAGTAGCCTAAGTTAGTGATAAGGGAAATTTGAAGTTCCTTTTTGAAGATAATGGCTAGCCCTCCCCCAACTCTGTTAGGTCTGTCTTTTCTAAGAATAGAGTATTTCGGGGGGGAGAGAAGGTCAAGTATGCTCGTTGATTGGTCATTTAGCCATGTTTCAGTGAGTCCCTATGAGAACAGGGATGGGGGCATAAGGGAGTGGAGGGTTGGAGGTTGGCAGATTAGGAAGGTAGGAGTTACAAAGGTTGGCGAGGTCGGATGGGGAGAGATGGTTCGAGGTGCGGAGAGGTCTATGCTTACGGCATCGGAGAGGAAGTGATCTCCAAAGGTTGTGTTTGTTATTGGGGATGTTTGAGGGATGGAGGATGGTGGTTTTATGGTGAGGGAGGGATCTGGTGCTGTGTACGAAGAAGTCTTTTCTGAGTTGGGCAAATTCAGTAGTTAAATTAGATAGGTCACATTCAATTTTGTGTAGGATCTGGGCAATTGAGGAGAGGGGAGGTATCGGGAGTGCGTGGTCTGAATTATTTGCAGAGGGTGGACTCATATGTGAGGGGGGAGATGTGGTAGATGGTGTGGGGTGAGCGGTGACGGGGCTGGGAGGAGTGAGGGGTTCAGAAGTTAAAGTAGGCAGGACGAGTACAGTGTTGTGTATGCTCGGGGTATTCCGGGTACAGGGAAGGAATGATGGGGCATAGGAGGTGGGAGGAGAATGGTCTGGGGATAGGGAGTGGTCATGATTAGTTGCGGATGGAGGCCTACTGTGTGAGGGGGGAGATAGGGTAGTAGGTATGGAGTGATGGCTGGCGGAGCTGTTAAGTGAGAGTGGAGGGGTTAGATTATACAAGGGGCAGAAATCTTCAGGTGATGTGGTCAGAGAGGATAAAAGGGCATGAAGCGAGTGAGAAACAAATATATTGGTGTGATGGGGATGTGTAATTATTGAGGGTTGGGGTGAGGGGGTGTGAGGGAGATGGGTGTTTATTGGGGGTTGAGGTGCGGGGTTAGGGGGTTGGGTAGGTAGATGTTCAGTAGGGTAGAAAAGGTAAAACAAGCACGGTAGATATGATGAATCAAGCAATGGGACAAATAAGCAAGGAAATACAGTCAGGCGCAGATAAGATAGTAAAAGCAGATTCCAGTGCTAATACGGATCACATTAAATAGGTAAACAGACAGGATAAAATAGGGGAGTAGGATAAACAAGGGACGAATTAAAAATCAAGAGCAGATTAGGTAGCAAAACAGATTACATCGTGAAATTTGAGCAAGGCTCGATTTCCAGGGTTTTACTCAGGATTTGCGCCGATGGCGATCCCAAACCTCCGGGGCCCAACCATTCAATACACATAGAAAAACAGGATGAGGAAGAAAACAATGGCTGATGTCCAGTCGGCCTCTCTGCTCACCTTTTGTGGACCACACAGGGCGTCAACCTGAAATCGCCTGACCGGCGCCATTTTGAAGATAGGCGACATCAACCAGTAGGGACAGAAAAATCAGTGTCCACTTCATCATCTTTGTGCCGGGTGAGTCTTTCATGCTCAAAGGTGAGTTTAACTTGTTTCGTAACATGATGTCGCAATCAGACTTACAGAGGCCCTGCAGACACAGCGGGGCGCACCAGGCGCAACTGCTGGAGCAGGGTTTTCTGTTTAAACCCGAACATCAGCTTATAATTTCGTATGTCATAATTGAAATTACTAATAATTAATTACTAGATATTAATTTTGTCGAGTTTCTGATTATTCAACCTTACTAATGAAAAAATTACACGTGGGAATGCAATTGCATGGCTTAATTAATAAGTGAACTAAGTTGGTGAGCGCCATAATTAAATATGTGTGGCTAAAGTGTTATTTGTTATGTGTTTGCGCTTTGAAATAATACGCTTTAATGCTTCTTTATGTTGCAGATGGCTAGATAATTACATACACATAAGGGTTTTAGTGGGAATTAACACTGTATAATCATTACGATGTAGTAACGTTGTTTTGTGTTTCTTTTAATTAAGATTGTCCATTCTGGCCTAGTGAAAGATGGCCGATATTTACAGCCTGCATTTGAGTAGATGAAATACGAAGAGAGGCCTCGCTGAATATGGTTGAAAACCTGACCTCGGCCTCTGTCTGTATTAAAAGTTTCCGTGTGGACAGCAGCTCCGGGCTCGACGCCAGTTATCCTTGGGAGAGAATAAGAGCCACAATGAACATTTGATAAACTTGCGGTGGCTTCACTATGATTCCGGGGAAGAGCATTAATGAATGTTGCAGTTTAGTTTGTGCTTCCTTCTTCCATGTTTTTATTTTTGAGATATTCGAGAGCGGAGGTTTTTTCTAAATGTTGCGAGTCAACATCCTTTCCTGCTCGCTCTGCTCAACGGATGCTTGGAACTTGTTTGTAACTTTAATGTGTAAGTTTTGCTATAAATATTGTTAGACTAGAGAGGGTCTAAGGCCACTTTTTTCCGAACTTATGCTCGAGAGGATCGACGCTGATTGAGAGGACGGCGACTCGGGAGACTTTACTGAAAGACCTGTCCTGACCTAAATACGACATTTAGCTAGAATAGGTAACTATGAGAATAATGATATTGCTATTGATTGACTTTCATTTGAACTAATTAGATAAAAATAACCTTTTGTTTGAATCACAGTGTCGGGTGGTTATTTCTTTGTCAATTTATTGAGTTCTCAAATGTGTTCTTATTGTTTAAATCATGACTCAAGACTGATCAATTAGGTCGCATTGACCTCAGTTTAGATGCAGATTGATTTAGGAGTTCTCTCGTATATTCAGTGTGGATAGAGTAATAGAATGAATGTTAGTGTGATGGGCCCTAGCGTATGATGAGTGTATGTGCGTATGACTGTGGAATTACTCTGTGCGTGGAAGTAGGGAGAATTTATATGCTCCGATTTGCAGCAGTTTCCTGGTAGCAGTATGATGGTTTGATTATTGTCTTGATCTAATAGATTGCTTGTACATAGGCTTTTGGATTCATTGATTTATTGAATGATGTTGATACATGTACTAACATTATATGTTGAAATCGTCGTATTAAGTTATATGTAGTGTGTACGGCTTCTGGAACGTAGGGAGCTGGTGACGGTTCCGTAGTAGGGCAGAGGGAAGTGAGTGCTGCTCTCGGGAAAGACGGGATTGTTGGCCCTGTACGTATGCAGGGAAAAGCGTGTGACAATTGAAGTTGCGCGTCGCAATGTCTGGGTTCGGAATCAGTGACATCGCCGTGTGTTACTACTAGAGACATATTTTCAGCATAAAAGCAGCGTGTATGGTAGCGGAAGGTTATCTGTGAAACTCTGGTCTTAAGTCCCAGGGATCCGTAAGGTTTGCCGTTAAAGCTTATCGCTGGAGAAGTAATAGGTATTCTCTGAGCTTGTTTGAAGGACTGGGCAGAGGTAAGCGCTGCTTGGTTAACGTGTGTTATAATTCTGTAGTGGGACAGACTGTTCGCTGTTCTCGGGAAAGGCAGGATTCTGTGTAGATGTGCTACATTTTCTAGTGTGAAAGTGCGTGAATGTATGAGCATTTAGTTAATTGTGAAACTCTTTGGAGCGTTCCGAGAGGAAGCAGTTAATGGGTGCATGTTAGAAGGGCAGAGTAGAGGGATGTGCTACTGTGTCAACGAGAGTAAGAATTCCGTAGTGGAGCAGAGGTAAGCGCTGTTCTAGAGAGAAGCGGGATTCTTGTGAGAAAGACCTTTCTTTACTATTCTGTGGTTAGCGAAGCAGACAATGGAGATGTTTATATGTTGTAACTAATGATTTTGTAGAATCTGAAACAGAGTCTACCAAGAAGGCTTTGTAAAGGAGGGGTAGACGAGTGACAGGAGACAAGAGTAAAAGCGACTGCAGCGACTGCTGACGTCAGAAAGACCGCGCTGTGATTGGATAGTGGATTAGAACAGTGCTCGCGCTGTGATTGGTGAGTTGGTGTGAGCCGCGCAGGGATTGGAAGGAGTACAGGGTGACGTAGACGCTCCAGGATTGGTGCGTTGGTGTGATTCGCGCTGTTATTGGACAAAAGATCGTACTGTTGCGGAAGGGACTAGAGGGTTGTGGTAAACGCAAAAATGTATTACCAAACGGAGGAAAAGAAGAAGAAATCCTTGTTCGGTAAAATTAAAAGGTGGTTCGACAAGGATAAGGACATAATAACTAGAGAAGGCACAGTGGAAAGCTAAAAGGGATTGGGAAGAGAGCGAGTGGCAAGACCTTAAGGTAGCATGTAGTGGAAAGAACCAGAAGAAGTTCTGGGACATTTTTAAGTGGAAAAGGGGGGAAATAACAGAAAGTCCCCACAACTGTGTTCCCCAGGACTCTTGGATAGAGTTTTTTAAAAGTCAATATGCGAAGGATGCAGAGGATATTAGTCCACCCTACCAGGAATGGGGTTTCTATAAGGAGCCACCTTTTAGTAGTAAGGAGGTTGATAGAGCTCTTGATACTGTGACCCCGGGCCGCGCACCTGGTATGGATCTAATTCCTGCAGATGTGTTTGTACATGACAGGCAGAGATGGCGCCTTTATATTACTCATTTGGCCAATGCTATTGCCCAGGGCATGACCATTCCTCAATCTTGGAAAGGCGCTGAAATTGTCCCGATATACAAAAAAGGGGACAAGTCTTTGGCCAGCAACTATAGGCCCATCAGCCTAATAGATGCTATACAAAAAGTCATGGGACGGCTGGTCTTGGGCAAAATCCAGTCCTGGATGGAAGATGGTAATATTCTGAGTCCTCTACAGGCTGGTTTTTGTCCCAAGACCAGCACCATTGACCAGGTTTTTAGATTTTTGATATTGTACTGGAGGACAGTGGTATTAGAAAAAGGTGTCCTGTACGCAGTGTTTGTCGACCTGCGGGCGGCATTCGACCTACTCCCGCGTGGCAAACTGTGGCAAGTACTCCAGGGACTGGGGATGGCACCGGAGTTGCTGGCACTAGTCGTTCGCTTACATGAGGACAACTTCGCTCGGGTACGCTGGGGCAGGCCGGGAGAGGTCACGGATTCTTTCCCCGTGGAGCGGGGAGTGCGGCAGGGTTGTGTCTTGGCACCTACCCTGTTCTCACTCTTCGTTAACGGGGTGGCCGAGTTCCTCTCCCGGGTCCCCACAGATGCCCCAGCTATGGCTAGAGCTCGCGTTCCAGTCCTCATGTTCGCGGATGACACTCTGCTGATTTCAAAAACTCCGAGTGGCCTCCAGCTTACCTTGCGGCGCTTCGAAGAGTTTTGCTTATTGCGTGGACTAGAAATTAATGTCGCAAAGACCAAGTTTATGGTGCTTAATGGCCCTAGACCCAATAAAATGTATAGATCACTAGAACAGGTTGTTGCATTTACATATCTGGGAGTAACACTGCAGAAAAATATGTGCTGGAATAGTCATATAGATCTCTCATTATTGAAATACCAACAACAGACTGGTATTTTATTGAAACGATTTAAAACCTCGCAGTCCCAACCAATGGAGCCACTTCTAGAGATCTATACGATGAAGAATCGCAGCTCGTCTCTGTATGGGTCTGAGCTGTGGGGGTATGGCAAAAACCCGCAGCGATTGAATGCCATGGAGAACGAGTTCATCCGGAAAGTTGTTGGCGTTCCGCAAAGTACTCCCTTGCTACCCCTTTTCTGGGATCTTGGTTTGAAATCATTACAGGATGTAGCTTATCTGCGTCCTTTGCTGTATTGGTGTAGGGTATGGACAACTAGCGAGCTTAGTCATTATGCACTGGGCCTAAAGGAAATTATAGAAAAGGATTCCTCCCACAAGATAGAATGGCTGAGATCTGTAAAACTGTTACTTTATCGCATGGGGTTGAGAGACCTATGGGACGATCCATCTAATGCAGTTTTCACTTCAAAAGATCTTGTGAAAACCAGATATTGGGAGATGATCGGTTTAGAACTATTCACTAAGGGGTGTTCATCCGTTTTAACTGGAAGATTTCTGGAATTTAAGATTAATGTCAGACTGGAACCATACTGTGGTTTAATTGAAGTACCGTCTGATCGTAAACTTTTTTTCCAGTTCTGGATAGGTACACTCCCAATACGATCATTCACATCCCATTGGGCAGTGGGGTCTGAAGATAGATGCCCAAAGTGCTTTGACAAGATTGAATCTATGAGTCACTTTGTCCTTTTTTGCCCGCTTTATTCCATCCCACGCAAGAAATGGGTATTACCTGTCTGCCGATTAATGGGCATCCGAAGGTATGAGGTGGCTATGAGAATCTTATCTACTGACCCATGTCCGATCATCTCTATTGCAATGTCAAAATATATAAAGTGGGCCTGGGCAATTCGGTCTAAATTGATTAATGCTAAAGTGACTTGTGATTAGGCAATTGACTGGATTGTTATATATTTATTGGGTCATTTTATCGTTGTATCCTTGTGTATCGACTATTTTTATGCTATTTTTAAAATGCTGATTTATGAATGTAACTTTGCATTGATATTATGTGTATGCGATTGTCTTATGCCACTTTTACGACTTAATTGTCGAATAAAGTATTTGAAACGAAACTAGAGAAGGTGAATTGCTACCTCCGACAAGAACTCCTGCATCCTTCATGGTTGCGAAATATGGGTATCATACCTGTATTTGGTTAGACAATTGGGCTAAGTACACTAAAGAAGATGGTGTTTTAGCGTTCCCGGAACATGGTTCATTTAATTTGGCCGTGTTGAGAAATTTACGGGAAAAAATTATGTGTCTAGAGCCTAGACCAAGGCCGACACAGTTCGAGGCATTGGTAGAATGGGAAGATGAGGTGCATGAGCGAGAAAAGCAGAGGAGTGGAGGTAATTATAGGTATATTTTTGGGAGGAAATATGATCGTGAAACTCATCATGATCGAATGAGGAGTTGGCGAGATGCTAGTATGTCAGAGGGACTATATCCTATGAGAACTTTTGAAGAAACGGAAGGGAGGAAAGGTACGGAAAAGGTACCTGATGCAGAATTGAGGAGGTATGGGGCTAATGATTATGAGGATGAAGTCTTGGATTGACATGATTTACAAAAGACCGCCTCCATATAGACCAGAACCAGAAGAGAGAATGCCAGTTACTACTCCCATAAGAGATACCTTGCGAATTGTTAAAACAGAAAGTGCGACACCTGATCTGAAAAGTGGTAGCTCTTTCACGGAAAGGGAGAGGGAGAGAGAGCAAAAGAGAGAAAATCAAATTGGGGATGAGAAAACAAGAGAATTAGCCAGAACCACATCTGTGTTGACTGAGAAAATTAGAGAACTAACAAAGAATCTAGAGGCTGTTACAGTGCCTGTAACCGTAGGTCCGGTTATGCCTATATTTGATAAGCAAAGAATGGGTGAAAATGGTTTGACAGTTCCCTATGTAGGAAATGGTTTGGTTGGTTCTTCGGGAGAGTCAGGAATGAGGACGGAAGAAAATCATTTGAGACAGTTGAGACATGACACATGTGGTGGAGAGTTAAATGTACAGCCTAATTCAGGATTGAATACTGGTTGTTTAGGAGGATCAATTTTGGAACCACAGAGGATGGCAGAACAAGTGGGTGCAGTGAAAAGGTCTACAGAAATAACAGCTGAGGATTTGAATGATTGGTTGAAAGTTCTTCAAAAGAAGGATAAAGATTCTCAGGCAATTGATGTGGCCAGGTTGCGCATAGAATTGGAGGAGCTCATAGCAGGAACAATTCCTACAGAAATGTTAAAAAATCATCATGATGTAGAGTTGTTATTCATGTGCAAGAGTATTACATGGAGGGCTAAGAATACACATGACAGGTTGAAAGGAATAGCGAGTGAAATGGGAGTTGATATGGATAAGGTGAAACCTTTGCAGAAGCCTTACAGGGTGGATTTTTCTGATAAGGACATTGAGAACCTAAATGATGTTGGAAGAACAGGGCAGATTAAGGAAATGATTTCCTTATTGCGAAAATGGGGTGATGTGGAAAAGTGGAAGGATAGGTGGTACAAGAAATGAGAAGATTCAGTGGACAGGACTTACTCAGCATTTCCCATGAGAGAAAAGGAAAAAACAGTGGATGCCTATCCTATGAGAGAGATTCCTGGAGGAGGATATGTACATGTCCCATGGACTAGACAGGATATTTTGTCATTTACGAATGATTTCCCTCGACTGAGAGAAAAGCCCGTTGAGTGGTATAGGCAGGTAGATAGGTTTGTGAAATTGTCAAAGGTGCTGTGGATTGACCTGAATAGTCTGTTTGATATAATTGTTCCAGCAGACTTGTGGGCAGAGTGTAAAATAGTTGTAGATTGGCCTGCTAAGGAGTACCCAAGAGATCAGAAAACAGGAGCTCCAGACCCGGAGGTTATGAAGAAGTACGAGCAGGTTATGGTGTTCTTGAAGAATAAGGTACCCCCTAAAGAGACAGACTGGGTTAAGATAGATCGGACACATCAGGAAGCAAAAGAATCAGTTCATGCTTTCTATGAAAGGTTGTTACTGGCTTTTAAACAGTTCAGTGGAGATGAACACCTGGGTGATAAGGATTTGAGTCATTTTGTATACAGATTTGTATATGGCTTGCGACCTGAAATCAGTGAAAGGATTCGTGAGCACACAGTTGATTGGCAGAGTAAGAAGATTGATGAGATCTTGAGACATGCGAAATACTTCAGTGATGAAATTGAGGCAAAACAAAGAAAGCTGAAAGAGAAAGCAATGTGGGCACAGGTGAAGGTTGCAGAAAGACAAGAAGCACAGCTGGTTGAACAAGCAAATAATCCAGGAAATAGGCCTAGATATGGAACAGGAAAAGGAAAGGGGAATTTAGAAGAGGCCAAAAAGAAGTTCCCATGTCACAACTGTGGACAATTGGGGCATTGGAGATCCGAGTGTACGAATCCACCATTAGTGAGTAATGAGAATAAATCATTGAATCAACAGGTGCAGAACGAGGGGTGTAATCATCAGCAGCAACAGCAGAAGGTTGTCAGACAGCAGAGTCAAGAGCCAAAACCGCCCTTGCCGCAGAATAGAGGGTCCCAGAAAGATAACCAGGACTCAGGATTCTACAATGATGAGCAGGTAAACAAACCGAGACGTACTAACCCGGTACAGCAATACTGGTTAAAGAATGAAGGGAGTGAGTCTGAAGGGGACTACTGACGGTGCCGAAGAGAGGAGGAAGAGTGCATACTTGGAGCAACTCTAGAAATAGACCAGGCAGGACCATTTGTAGATGGGAAAATAAATGGGGAAAGTGTTACTTTTTTAGTAGACACAGGAGCGACGAGATCAACTGTCAGGTCAGCAGATATAAGAAATCTTCCTCTCTTGGACGAAGCAATCCAAGTGGTTGGTGTAGCTAATACACAGATTAAGACTCGTCTTACCGAACCAGTAAGAGTAAGAATAGGAGCATTTTCAGATATGCACAGGTTTGTGGTCTGTGACACTAGTCCAGTGAACTTGTTGGGTAGGGACTTATTGTGTAAAATGAATTGCACAATTTATTGTACTCCGGATGGAATAGCCTTTGAGACACCAGATGAGGATGTCTTATACAGGATGACTCTAGATAATAGAGAGAGTGAGATTGTTGGAACATATGCTGTATTTAATCCAGATGACTTGCCTCAAGAGTTGAGAAATACAGTAAAGGCAGCAGTTTGGGATTTTACTTGAGAAGATGTGGGATTGATGAATAATGTAGATCCAGTAAAGATTACAGTGAAAGAGGGAATCACTTATCCTAATATCCCACAGTACAGATTGACACCAGAGATAATTGAGGGAATAACCCCTATAATTTACAAGATGATTCAACAGGGTGTTTTGAGAGAGTTACTGAGTAGCCCATGTAATTCACCGATAATGGGGCTGAAGAAACCTAATGGGAAGTTCAGGATTGTACAAGATTTGAGAAAAGTTAACAAGATTGTGGTATCATGCTGTTCCATTGTGCCAAATCCGTCAGTGATTTTGTATCAGATTCCTCATGATGCTGAATGGTACACAGTAATTGATTTGTGCCATGCTTTCTTTTCAATCCCATTGCATCATGACAGCCAGCCGATTTTTGCATTTCGGTTTGGACAGCGTATTTTGGCATGGTGCCGTATCCCACAGGGGTATACAGAGAGTCCTTCAATATTTAATCAGTTGCTGAAGAAATCATTGGAGAGTTTGATCATGCCTGAAAGCTCAGTACTAGTACAGTATATCGATGACCTACTTGTGGCATCGAAGACACGTGAAGCTTGTGAAGTAGATACCATAGCTTTACTGAATCATCTACCAGATGGAGGGTTAAAGGTATCTCCAGCCAAATTGCAGTTTTGCAAGAAAGAAGTACATTATCTTGGACACAATATTGAAAAAGGTCTGAGGAAGGTGACCAATGACAGAATCCAAATTATCAGAGTAATGAGAGCCCCAATGACCCAGAGAGAAGTGAGAATGTTTATGGGAATGGTGGGTTATTGTCGTCAGTGGATAAGTAATTTCTCCCTGATAGCAAGGCCACTGATTACATTGACTAAAAGTGAGGTGAAAGACCCATTGGAACTGAATGCAGAACAAATGGCAGCATTTGAAGAATTAAAGAGCAGATTGTGTGAAGCTCCTGCTTTGGGAATGCCGGACTATGAGAAAGAGTTTGAATTGTACTGTAGTGAGAGAAATGGATGTGCACTTTCAGTGTTAATCCAGAAACATGGACGACTGAGAAGGCCAATTGCGTACTTCTCATCAACACTTGACCCAGTAGCTGTGGGTTTACCAGGTTGCCTGAAAGCAGTAGCTGCTACATGCAGAAGCTTGGAACAGAGTGAGGGTATAATAATGGGATATCCTGTAAGGGTGTTCGTACCTCATGATGTGGCAATTCTTTTGACGAGAAGCAGAACTCAATATATGTCACATAGTCGGCTGACTAAATATGAGAAAATCATTCTAGGAGCATCAAATGTGACTCTTGAGAGATGTGTGAATGTGAATCCAGCAACTCTTTTGCCAGATGC